>NC_134831.1:150944828-151276027 GCF_004210375.1 Tachypleus tridentatus
GTTTGTTTGTGTTGGAATTTCGCACAAAGCTACTCGAGGGCTATCTGTGCTAGCCGTCCCTAATTTAGCAGTGTAAGACTAGAGGGAAGGCAGCTAGTCATCACCACCCACCGCCAACTCTTGGGCTACTCTTTTACCAACGAATAGTGGATTGACCGTCACATTATAACGCCCCCCACGGCTGAAAGGGCGAGTATGTTTGGCGCGACCGGGATGCGAACTCGCGACCCTCAGATTATGAGTCGCACGACTTAACACGCTTGGCCATGCCGGGCCATCTTTAAAGGAAAGAAGTATATGTGATCATTTAATATTACGTTAGTGTTGGATTACACAGGACTGTTTAGTAAAGGCATTATTATTTAGTTTATTTTGTGAGTTTAATATTTAAATGACTGTTGTATGTTTCATAACAAGAGAGTTGAAAGTAATTATTTTAAAGGCGATACTTATGACAACATTGGGTACGTGACTCGAACATTGTGTTTAAAATTCGTTGCTAGTGAGGCTGTGTTATTAACGGAATGTTATTCGAATCTTCAATGTTTTTACATACATATTTTTTCTATAAGTGGGTTTTCTCTACATCACTGATTCTTCAGTGTTTTTCTCGTTATCTTAATATAGTGTCGTTAAAACAGCACCCTTCACGCTCTTTACAGAGAGGTCTAGGCCTCATAGAATAAAGTACTTACAAAAAAGGCCCGAGAGCGTAAATTAAATGAAGTAAAAATTGTTATAAAATGTAAAGTTAACCGGCGAGTAAGTGATTAACCTTAACGGTTTATATTTTAATGTGATTTTCACAGTCTGACAGAAATAAGGAGAATAACTTATCTACTCAAAGGGTGTTCTAAAGTAACTGAATTTGTCTGTGTGTACTTTGATGAAAGGAGACAATTATTTAAAGTTCGAGATAAAACTGCGGTAACTAAATGGATGACGTAAGTGATGGCACCTCTAAGAAAATGTTTTGTACTTTCAGTTTACCTCATCATTGATCTAAATATCCGCCCACGTGTTTGCCGTGCGTGGCAACCCTGAAGGAGAGGAGAGGATCCTGGTGGTTGAGGAATCTAACCTTAACACATCATTTTGGCCTTGAATTCCTGTAGACGGGCAGCCTTCAGATGGCTACCATGGTTAATCCCCTAGTTCACTTGGATTAAACCAGGTACGGGTGTTGTGGATATTGTGTCTGATGCTGATGTTTGGGTATAGTGCTTATCATATCCTGGCGTTACTGCAATGCCTTTGTTTGGCATTGTAGTGCGTCTCCTCGTATGGCTCCATGGTGGGTGTGATCAGTAGGCACAGAAATATTCTTTCTTTATTATGGATCCCCCAACTTCAAATGAAATTAAAAAACAGTCCATAATTAAACGACCACATTTTGAAGATTCTGAACAGCAATCTTCAACTTCTTCAACACTTGTACCTCATTTTCTGATATTATATTCTTTACCAGATAAATATTTAGGGCAAATGTCTCCCTTTAGGGACATCTTTTTGGAAATATCCACTTCAAAGCACAGTGAACTCCTCTTGCATTCGAAGGCCATTGAAGATATACCTATTGAGGTTACTTCTCATGCTAATTTGAATTTGTCATGAGGAATTATTTTGAGAGAGATTTGAAGAACATCCTCGAGTCAGAGATTCTCGCTAGTTTTTCCACTCAAGGAGTTTCTGCAGTGAGGTGTATCTCCACTCGCAAAGACGGAATTATGATGCCAACCAGTTTATCGTTTACATCAACATCTCCACCTGCCACCATCAAGGTGAGTTATCTAAATTGCAAGGTAGTGACATATATTCTGAATCCTCTCAGATGTTTTCAATGCCAGAGATTCAGCCGCTCGAAGACATCATGTTGTGGTTCTTTGACGTGTGCTCGTTGTGGGGGCAAGAACCATAATACCTGCGAATGTGAAATGGACCCTCAATGTGCTAATTGTAGTGGCTCTCACCTCTCTTACTTTCGTTCTTGCTCTAGATTGGTGAAGGAAAAAGAAGTACAGCATTTGAAAACAGTTCACAACGCATCTTAACCCTAAGTACGAAAGTTACTGTCCACCACTCCACCTCGGACATATGCTGCTGCACTCTGTTTTCTGTTACAGTGGAAGTGCAGACAGATTTCTCCATGTCTCCGACAGAGTTGTTTTCAAGCCACGTGAAGAAACTTTGGCCTTCCTTCAATACCTATATCTATCTCCATCATTCCTTTCAGTGGCTCCCCATATCCACTTCTTTTGGTTCCAGCTTCTGACGTTTCCTCGGGTCCATCTTCTTCTTTAGCCCCGAGATGCAGAACGATTATTCATAACTCTTCAATCACTGCAATCTTCATTTACCAACAAAGACTTGTCCACTCGACTCAGGGCAGGATTCATAGAGATAAATAGACCTTCTAATAATGAGAAATGATGTGGTCGAAAACAGAAGAACTCTCCGTCCAGTTCTCCTTCACATAAGTAAAAATTGTCTATTCAGTACAGTGGAACTATCGAGGCTTCCTTTCTAATTTGGATGACATCAAAGTGCTGTTTGATTCATACTATCCTGTGTGTCTTTCCTTACAGAAAACATTTCTGAAACCTGCTGATACAGTAACCTTTCATCAGTTTTCTTCGTATAAAAATGACAGGTTATGTGATGGATAGCTGCAAGAAGGGCTGGCAAAGTTGGTTGTTCAAATAACCTTCTCTCGCTCATCCAGTGTGTGTTCTGACGACAGCACTCCACAATGTATCACCTGATTCGACTTGAAACGTCATTCAGGAAAGCCCTTCTCAAGCGACAACATCTTGTTTCTGTATTTTTGGACCTTGAGAAAGCTTATAATACTACGTGGAGGTGTGGCATCCTGCGAAACCTCAACTTATATGAGTTGTATGGCCATTTGCCTATTTGTGCTATACATTTTTTAATGGACTGGTGATTCCAAGTCCGTGTTGGTTCAACACCTTCCCATTCTTCCCCACAAAAACTTGGAGTCACTCAGGGTTGTGTTTTGAATGTCACACTTTTCATTATTAAGATTAAGCCACCAGTGGAAAACTCCCCTACAGTTGCAAACAATCTCTATATTGATGACTTCCACATCTCGTGTCAGCCATCGAGCATGTGGCATTTACAGACTGCTCTTGATTGTTTACTGAAATGGACCACAGCAAATGGTTTTACATTTTTTCCTTCTAAAACCGTTTGCATGCATTTTTGCCACCAATGGTGTAATCATCCTAATACCGAGCTCCGTCTCAAAGAAGTTATGCTTTTGTGATCCCTAAGTTCTTGGGGCTTATCTTTGATCATAAGTTAACTTTTATTCCACCCATCAAGCAGCTACATAGCAAGTGTACAAGGGCACTGAACATCCTCTGCCCAATCTATCGTTTATTCATTCAATCAAAATTGGACTATGAGTTTCCGGTCTATGCCTCTGCCAAAACCGCGGCCTTGAAGATGTTGGACCTTGTTCACCATTAGGGGCTTCGGCTTTTCATAGGGCTTTCTGCACTTCTCCAGTCCAGAGGTTGTACACTGAGTCTCATGAATCTCTGCACTTCTGCCATTTGCAACTGTCTTTACTGTATGCTTCAAGACTTCGATCCTTACCACAGCATCCCACCTGGGATAGTGTTTTCTTTCTCAGTGGGCCATATTCTTTGAGAATAGACAGTGTGTCATTGCCCCTTTTGGTCTTCGTATCCAGGTGCAGTTGGCTGAATCGGGTCTGTCTTTGGATGACGTTGCTGTCTCCACAGGTCAGCTCATCTCACCATAGCTTATTAAAATCCCCAAATGTGACCTTTCTTTGATATTGTTTTCTATTTGCTGAACATCTTTCGAACCCCCTTTCACTTAAAATTTATATGGATGGTTCTAAGTTAGGTGACTCTGTGGACTCTGTCATGGTTTGTTGTGATTCAGTGGTTGCACACAAGATCCTCTCTACAGTTTCTGTGTTCGCTGCCGAACTGCACGCCATTTTTCTTGTCCTGGATCACATAGAAGCTGTGCAGCACACGAACTGTACTATTTATACCGACTCACTTCGTTCTCTACTGGCCCTGGAATCGCTTCATGTTAGCTTTCACCCTGTTCTCATTGATATACAAAACTGACTAGTTCATATCTCTTTATCATCCATTTCTATCACATTGTTAGTAACGAAAACAGTTTGCTGACACCACAGCTGTGTCTGTTTGCTCTGGCGCTATCACAGCAATACATGGACTATGCTCTAGTGTTCAAGGCTCGGTTTTGCACCAGTTGGCAGTTGGCTTGAAGTGAGCAACGTGATAACAAGCTTTTCCAGACAAAACCTTCTATTGGACTTTGGCCGTCTCGCTACCATTAGAATCAGATGGAGGAAGTTGTCCAAGCTAGTCTATGTGTTGGTCACAGTTTTAACTCATCGTTTTCTGTTATCTGGGACTGTTGCACCAATGTGTGATCTGTATGACACTTAAGTCACAATTGCTCAGATATTACTGTCATACCGTCGTTACAACCGTGAGCAACGGCACTGTTTTAGACATATTTTTACCATGGATTCACCCTCGACGTTGAACAATATCATTGACGATGGTGACACTGTTCGCCTTAGTTGTGTTTTTAAATGTTGTAATTCTATTTAAGTTTTTAATTAAAAAATGGACTTTATTTTGTTTTAGTATTATTCCTTTTTACGTATTTTAACTATTTTTATTTTATTTTTAATTTTCTACCGATTATTTAGCGCAGATATCTTAGTTGCTTTGCGTCAATAAATATCAAACAACCCAACCAGACCACATATTTGTTGTTACTTTACACGTAAATGTAAGTGTACAATAGGTATTGTACATATAAAGTACCAGAAATAGTAAAAAGAACGTATTATGCCCATTTATGTATAAAAGGTAAACTATTATCAGTATGTTAGATGTGTACTAAATTCATATTTAAAAACACAATAGGCTGTACTAACTGTTTTATTCAGTATTTACGAAACGATACAATATATGTGATAAAATCCTCTCAGAAGAAATAGTTATAAAAGTATGTTAACTAAATTATCGGTTATACAATAATATTTGTCTCATTCAAATAATGGATTAGTTAAAACAGTATGTGTGATAAAACTAACACAGAGAACAGTGATAGTTGCCTCGTTAAAGGTTTTACTTGTAACATTTTGGGATATATAATTAGATTGAGAAATTAATGACGTATTCACATGTTGAGGCATGTTGCGAACTCATCATCCTCTTGAACGATCCATCTCTTTAAATACTTCAATTAATAAAATAATCTGCCTAGTAACACCATCTACCTATAAATCTTAGTAAAACTCTCCTCCAAAAGAAACACTGCCCTTTATAACACTTTCTGTCTGTAGAATATTAATAAAACCATTCATCTAATACAACTTTATTAACACCGTTTCCCTGTAGTATATTGTTAATATCATTTGTCTCACCAATCCACCCTCTGCTGCCACTTCATGGAACTGTGATATCACTCCTCCTCTTATTCCACTTTGTGGAACTATGATTCATGACTACATGTCTCTAGCAACGCACATTCTGGTGGTAACCAACTTCTGCCAACCAAGTGTCATGGCAGCATGACATCTTCTGCCTGTCAAGTGACTCAATATCAACTTAAATTCTTTTTCTGTAGAATAATCATCTTAAAATTATTTTAAACTATATTTTTAAAAACTAAACCATTTTTATCTTTAAGCCTTCGATTTTAAGGTTGTTATGTAAGTAGCCAGCTTAAAAACTGAGCATTCACATGAACACATTCTAGTTTTCTCCACTGATCTTTCTCGCAAACATTTCTTAATATTCAATATCCTTATTAATGAAGCAATCTTTGATTGATTTTTGAAGTATATAGAAGTTTTATTACAAACATTACAATATTTAAATTTTTATAATTTTATAAACACAAAAATATTTAGTTTTAGAGATATCTGATGAAAGACCTCCATGTCTCAAAGAAGTTGACGATGAAAATATATTCGAGAAGTATTGCAATGACTTCTGCCGTGCTCCTTGCAGGTATGTGCATAAGTTTCTAGCACTTACATTGTAGAAAACTTGTTTTTGTTTGTGTACTTTAATTGCTGTAACTGAGTAAAATGTTTCTGTTTGCTTGTTTTTATTATGTTTCGAGTTTTCTTATTAGCACAGATAGGCAGATATTGAATTCTATACTTTGCCTGTTGCCCTCAGTGCGAACTTATAATGTTAAAAACATGGTTTCGATATTCGTGGTGGGCTTAGCCTTTGTAAAGTCGTTGTTTGTAATTAAGCACAAACAACGATTTTACGTGTTGAGAATCTTTTGAAATGTAAACTTCAGTGACCTAACTATGTTTGATAATATTCTCCAAGTACACACTTCAAGATGCTTAACAGTCACTTTCAGTGGTTTTGAATTCTATTTTATAGAATTCTTCCTCTATAATCAGTGAAAAAATCTTTGTACTAATATTCTTGTTATTTAAAATCAAATGGCATCCTTTACATGAGGACAAAAGCCACAAATACATCAAAAAAATAAAAGTTTTATTTAAAATGTCTGTTTACAAGTCAAGTTATGGTACATTATGTAATCCTTATGCATATTACTCAAGAACTAATGACTACATGCAACACATGGATAGCTTAGCGTTTGAGAATCTTAATAATTATTCAACCATTGATACAAAACGTAACAATTTTTGAAACTGAGGTTGTGTTCATGAATAAGAACCATAATAAATTTATTTCAAAAATCAGAAAAACCTCTTTGTTTGTTTGTTTTTATAATTTCGCGCAAAGCTACACAAGGGCTATCTGCGCTAGTCGTCCTTGATTTAACAGTGCAAGGCTAGAGGGAAAGGTGTTAGTCATCACCATCTAGCACTTACTCTTGGGATGCTCTTTTACCAAATAATAGTGGAATTGATCGCGCGTTATAACGCCCTCCCTATTGAAAGGGCGGACATTTTGTTGTGACGGGAATTCAAATCGGCTACCCTCAGATTAAGAATCTCTTTGAATCGAAAACTAAGATAATGAACATTTCTAAGAGTTTGGGGGTTTTGAGCCTAAATTAATTGAAGTGTGTGAAAGATATTACAGTATGACTCATAATTTATTATTCGATATTATACGAGCGGTTTAATGATTATCTATATATATATCTGTGTTACAGACTTCCTTATTTTCTCATTAAAGATAAAACTAAAAATACCATTTATGGCGTAGGACTAATGCTTTATGTACAGCAGTTTTACCTATTCAAGTCTCACTAGCCCAGTTTGGGTCACCAAAACAAATAAATACAGCTAGATCTTTTTTAACTCTGATGCCCAAATAAGAGTCACAGAGTTTTGAGTCCTTTTTAATTTGTCGTATAATAACCTAAATTAATTGAGGTGTAAGAATAAAATTATAACATGCCACCTAATATATTATTCGATATTATATAATAAACCAACTTTTTAATGATTATATGTGTATGCGTTAGAGATTTTTTCACACGCCTTATATGCAAAAAATAATTATATTTTGTATTTCTGTGGTTTGCTGACCCAGTCTGTGCTGGTGAGTCTTGAATGCGCGAAAGTGCAGTCCACGTACTTTTCGCGTGAACGAATCATAAGTAAATACACATTCATTTTTGTGTTTAGGAAGTATATCTTGTACTTGGTTTACCATTTTAATTAAATCTTCAGGTTTTTGGTAATTTTCTGGTATAATATAATGGTACCAGAGTGAAAACCTGTAAAGTATGATATCCATTCTGTTACATCAGGCACGTTATGCCAACTGTGTGAATACTGTAATTCGACCAAGGCAACTTTCCACGAACCTTCAATGTTGACAGATCTTGAAAAATGAGTGATATAGTTTGTCAGAATATTATTAGCAAATTAATTCATAGAACATTTACTAAGTAACATCATATACAAAGGATCCACGTTGAATAACAAGAATTAGAGTTATACGTGACATTATATAAAGTCTAGTGGTTCAGATCTGTTTGAGGGACTCAGCTACTAAATTTATCAGGATATCCTTTTCATTGTACAAAATACTGTTTATTTTTTGCCATTTTCTCGTTCACGTAATATTTTTTTCAACAACACAGACGTCATCGGAATATTATAACACTTTGTAATTCAGATTCATAAAATGTTCCAATTAATATTTTCCCTAGATAATCTTACAGTTTATAAAATGACAATTTTTTTTCTCTTCTTTGGTAAATCGTAAATATTTTATCTATCTATCCCGACATGTAACCTTACTTAAGTTGACTCTTTACTTTGCTAATAGGTATTTAATTGCCTATTTTGAAATTAAATTTGATTTGAGTGGGTGATTTTAGCGTTTTTCACTGCGCAGACTGATTAACATCTATTGGTTTCATTTTAATGCTTTGATGATACGATTGATTACAGGCACTGGCCAGATGTCTTAATAAAGTGATATATTTATAAGTTCCACGATGAATAAAATAGCTCCACATTTTAGTCTTAAGATTGCGATTAAATTTTTCTGCTATAGTTGCTTTTGTTTTATTTTGTGTAGTAAAGAAGTGGATGTCTTGTTCCTTGAGATATCGTTGAAAGAAACGATTAGTAAACTCTGTTCAATGTCGGTTTGAAGTTTAAAAGATTATTGACCCTATTTTAAAATGTTTGAAATATTTTAAAAGTGTCATGTTTCATACACTTCCATCTGTTTACATTTCCAACAGATTCTTGAAGAATTTTCATATTTGATAATCGTTCTGCAAATTTTTCCAGTCTCTAAGGTTAAAATTCTTTCGTTTTCGTAGCAGCTCATTGATTAGATCGATTATATTACTGTTTAAGACAAATAGTTTACTAGTCACTAATTCTCCACGATCATTTCACGTTAAATCTCTACTTGAACGTATCAAGTTTAGTAGAATTTCAGCTTTTTTTTTATATTTTTGAGGAATGCTGTCGACGATTTCTTAATGTTCACGAGTCGGCGATTCCATTATAATTTTAACGGGTTAAATGATTTGTAACTGAAAGGTCTGAAGGCGTTGTTGCAGTTGGTTTATCTTGTAAGGGTACTGTATCATTTGGTATAACTGATTTCGTATCGTTATCTCTGTAGTTAATTATTTTATGTACAGGTCTTGCTGGGAAAGTTTTGCATTATTTTTGTATACAATGGTTGAACTTTACTTTAAAACAATACAGTGTTTTAAAGAATACGATAAACTATTTCACAACGATAAGTTAAAACTACTTTACTTACAAACTGTGATTTACCATTTCCTATCGGACTCTGACACTAAACATATAAAAGGGTGTTGTTGGCGGTCATTCATCTCAAACTTTAATGAGAAAAAAACGGTAATGTGATTCATCTTATATAGATCATGTTTAAGCACACTTGGGACCATTCTCAAGACCCTGCACATACTTTCTTCTTGGTCCACAGGTCATGACTACGAGTGAGTTCAATGGGATGCAAAGAAAAAAACAGTGATGTCGAGAAAACCCACTTGTAGAGAAAAATATATATGTAAAAACGGCTCGTTTGGGTTGAGAATTTTTTTTAAGT
This sequence comes from Tachypleus tridentatus, assembly GCF_004210375.1. Taxonomy (NCBI): domain Eukaryota; kingdom Metazoa; phylum Arthropoda; class Merostomata; order Xiphosura; family Limulidae; genus Tachypleus; species Tachypleus tridentatus. The sequence continues at coordinate 150,954,425 of NC_134831.1, forward strand.
GGAGGAGCGAACAACGTTTTGACCTACTTCGGTCATCGTCAGGTTCACAAAGAAGAAGATCGAAACGTTGTTCGCTCCTCTTCGTAAAAAAAAAATCTCAACCCAAACGAGCCGTTTTTACATATATAAAGAAAAACCAGCATCCTCACAGGAAGGTGTTAAAGTCTGAAAAGGTGTGTTGTTTGATGTAGAGTGGGCTATAATATTTCTTTTATTCTTTGTTGTAAATAGCCTGTGTTTTTACAAATGTTTTTATGATTAATCACTGTTACATGAAGCTGTAAAGGACTGAATATATCAGTTACCATACACTTTATTGAAGAAAAGTTTATTTTTTCACTGTTGATAAAATTAAGGGCAAACCCTCTGATCTAACCACATGACTTGTCATCATTGTGTAAATAACCGTAGTTTCTTTGTTGCAACCCTAATTATACTGTTATATTCAGGTCACCTGGAAAGCTTAGGATTCCCGCATTTATGATGATGCGTTTGTGTACATATTTTATAACAGAAAACAGACCAAACTATTAGCAAAGTAAATTTAAATAAATATCATCCTCCACAGTAAAGAGTAAAATCAGTTGGAACTGTTCCAAGAGCTGAGATTTTTCTTCTTTAGAAAAGTGTACCCTATTTGCCATATATCACTCATCGATTACACAGCCCTCCTTTCATACCTTATCAAGCAGCTCTGTCAAATTTTCTAGAATTTTTGGCGCTTCTGTGAATCTTATAGCTGATTGCATTAGCCCCATGAGCACTTCCCATTTGTCTTTCTAACAATTTGATCAACCTCTTCAATACTTATGCCACCATTATCAAACTTATACTCTGGCCTGTTTAATCGGCTTAACCCTGGCATATGCTTAAGGCGCCGTATTCACATCACCATATGTATTTCGCAAATGTTCTTTAATATCTCTCTTATCCTATTGAAAAAGCTTTTCCAAAAGCTATTGGCGTTCCTCAAAAATATCTTCCTACACCTTTCCCTCTGCTTCCTATGGACTGCTTCACTTATACCAATTTTCTTGATCTTAATTCTCAGGCCATTCATTGGAGAAAGAATCTTCTCTTCCTCACTAAAGATCCAAGTATTTAAATGGTTTTTTAAACTTTTAAACTGTTTTCTTAATTTCATGATTAAAATTTGTCGCCTAATCACTTGTATACAGTATGGTTGCTTGTCACTTTCCTACAAATGGAAAAACCTTTAGGAAAAAAAATATAATATTTTTGTGGATTGAACCCTGCAACTTGGCTTTAAGAATATTACTAGCATAGCTATCAAAATTCTTCAATTCCTTGACTCACTTTTTAGGCCACCTCATCATATGCCCTATTCTCCTCTTGGTGCTCATCATGTCTATAAATGTTGACATCGTGGCCACTGCGGTTTTCTACCAGAATACCTATGTGTTATACCTTATATCCATTAGGTGTATTGTATTATTCTTGATGCCTAGAACACCTCTTCTTTGTTTGGTAGATCTTAATGTCACTTTCTAACAAAAATTGTCGTTCACAAACAGAAACCCATTTTTGTTTCAGGTCAACATTCAAATGATCAATCCTAATAAGCCTATTTCCTAATAGTGGATATATATTTCTTTGACTGGTGTGCGACACTAGCACTCCAGTATTTATATTTCCATTAAATCTGAAAAGTACTAATATTCTGCATGATAACAATGACTATACAACTGAATGTTTAACTTCCTGTTTCATTCAAGGTGACAATAACTGATGTACCTACATTTTTTATTTAAGTTAGATGTTTGTGTTTTCCAAGCATTTTGTTAACAAGTAGTACGTGTACACTTTTGAGCACTTATATTTTCAAGTTTTATTACTTACAATAAATTAGTTACACAAACAAACTATATCAAATTATTTTTGTAATTATTACTTGTTAAATTTATTTCAGGAAGATGGATTACAGACTGATACGAGAGACTTCAGATTTGACAACAGACTCGTCAAAGTCAGTAGTAAGTGGGGTTTAAAATATAAACAATGTTACAAATCATAGAACTCTGAACTGAAACTATGATTGCAGTCAAAAATATTTTAAGGCACTGTGCATTTTTCAGAGAAAAAACAAAACAAATATTGAAATACACAGAAGTTCTGAGAACTTTACGTGCCATAAAGATCCTGTTATTGTTCAAAATAAAGGACGTCAACCTCATCCACGTATAAAAAAACTCTTGCAGGATAATGCAAACAAAAAACTTTGTATATACAGTGTCATTTACAATTACCAAACTTTCAATACAATATCTAACATGATATTTCAAATATTTCAGTAATATGAAAATGTTACGGAGGTTATTACTGTTTGAGTCCTTTATGCTCGTAGTGACAAAATTAACTCTATTCCATCAATGTGTAAGCGTATATTCATACAGCAATCATTTTAGTCATGTTTAAGTAGCAAAACACGCTCACGTTGTAACATAAAGTGGACTGATAAGTGTCTTGAACAAATATTGATTGACTACGTTTTTATAATATCCTATACACATTTGTAAAACTTTTTTTTTGATAAGCACTATATTACGATTATGTGGTGCATGACTTCTCAAGCCTTATAAATGGCATATAATGGTTAGTCTGCAAGACGAGTGGCAAAAGCAAGAATCTTTCCAACGTTGAAAGTTCTATGAGAGTGTAAGTCCATAGAGTAGGACCATTGTTGCAAAAGTTTATGTCTTTGACTGGCAGTGTGTTGCTGCTACGTTTATTTCTACTACCAAAGAAGAGGACGTTTATAATACACAATTGATGAATCGCAATCCTAACGAACCTTTTTAGATCACATTTGCCACCATAATCCAATAACTAATAGTAGACCCATTACTCACGGGGTTGTAATCAAATAAAACATCATCTAACATCATGCAGTCTGTGACACTCAACTATAAACCAGTATTACGACAGAAGGAGATTCAATCCGATCTTAAAAGGGGTTCTTTATGAAATAACCAGCCAATGTTGAACGTCATATAACTTCATATTGAAGTAAACATCAATTTTATCAAATTAATCACAATATTTAATCCATTTCTTTACGGCTATTTATATGTAAAATGACTGAGTGATCGCCTTTTCTTTGGCCTAAAAATACTTTTTGTTGGAGAGAGGGAAAATTGTGATATAAATATTCACTGAATGTGTGAACCTCCTTCCATTATTACTGGAGTATTTTGGTATTCAATGTAGCTAATATATGTAGTATGTTATCACTTTTCAAGAATGCCATTTTATATTTCATAAAATAAGTTTAAATATTTGAATGCGTCATGATAAAATACTTACTTGCGTATTTTGTTTAGTATTAAGTAGTTTTAGATGTTTTGTAATGATTAAATATGGTCACCGTGATATAAACGTTCACATTTTTCAAACTTGTTTCATGTCAAGCATATCTTTAAAAAAACATATATATTTATATTATCGTGATCTCAAAATATCCCAACAATCAGTGCCACACCACTTGAACTTAATGATGTGGATAAAATAATGATAACAAAAATATTCTCTCTGTTGTTTATAATGTTAAAATTTTAATATTTTTGTGACACAATGAAAGATAAACTTTTTATCAGTTTATTTCAGTCGATTAGTTTCAGTAATACAGTTACCATTGTTACGATTCTTAATATCTTAACATAAGTCCGGTATGGACAGATGGTTAAGGCGTTCGACTCGTAATCTGAGAATCGTGGGTTCAAATCCCTGTCATACCACACATGATCGCCCTTTCAGCTGTAAGGGTGTTATAATGTGTCGATCAGTTCCACTATTCGTTGGTAAAAGAGTAGCTCAAGAGTTGGCGGTGAGTAGTGATGACTAGCTGCCTTCTCTCTAGTCTTACACTGCTGAATTAGGGACGGCTAGCGCAGATAGACCTCCTGTAGCCTTGCGCAAAATTAAAAACAAACAATATCATAATACAAATAAATTGTGTTACCGTTCTGCTGGAAAAGGTCGGTTTTTGTATTTTTTATCGTTAATATACAAGATACCTGGAAAAAGTTATTTGGTGTTTCAATATACAGCAATAAATGTGCTTGAGAAGAAGTGTAAACATTTTAAGTTCATCCAGACAAAATTTATTATGCCTTTTCTTACTGTATCTATTATGCAAATAAAGATAAGAACTTCGATTTTTTATAGTTTTTTTATTCTAACTTTCTTGTATTCCAGTTATCTTGTACTTATCGATACATTTTCACGAAGCTAGTTATTTTTACTGATTCTCTATAAATGAATAATCTGTCAACTCACGTGAAGTATTATGCACATGCATAAGTTAGATTACAAAGGCCTGCGATTTATACCCCGTTAAAGTTGTTTTGTTTTTATCAGTGTAATTTCCATAATTCTATTATGCAGATATCGAAAATAACACTATGTAACAAAATTTTTACTTTTTCGTGTTCCTGGGCAGAAAGTATTATTTTTCAGTTGCTTATGCCTAAACTGAATGGAAAAGACCTATTTTTCTTCAGATTTTGCTTTTGTGACCTGAGTAATGAAATTTAAATTTTCAAATTTACCCATTTCCCAAAACATTCCAGATAGATTCAGTGCTGAGTAGCTGATAGAGAGTTTTCTCGAACTTACAAGAATCTTCAAGAACTTTCTAGAATGTTGTAGAACCTACACGAATTTTCTAGAATGTTGTAGAACTTACGAGAATTTTCAAAAGCATTTTAGAACTTCACATAGTAATATATACACAGGGACTCACCACTCACCACTTCAGTTTAGTTCTAGCTGCCTAAGTGAACACATAGACCTATCTGATTTTATCAGAGATGGCATCAAGAAGTTGCAAGCATTCTCCAGACGCATTCTGCTATGTATGTGGCCAATGTATCAAGCATTGGCCACAAGGGACCGAGTTCTCTGCGTGGAGGCACAATGTCCACTAGTGGACCTCAAAAAGGTGTTGTTCCCACCATTGCCATGAAATTGGGTCTTAGGAAATAATGTGTCACAGGTCTTGATAAGAAGTCTGCAGTCTTCAAGTACCTTCGAGACTTCTTCCCTAGACTGTTTGAGGCAAAAGTCAATACTGGTGTCTTCGTTGGACCACAAGTAAAGAAAATCCTGGAGTGCACAGAATTCCCCAAGAAGCTCATTAGGAAGAGGAAAGAAGCTTGGGGCAGCTTTTTCGGAGTGGTTCGGGTCTTCTTGGGCAATCACAAGGCCGAAAATTATGTAGAATGGGTTAAGGCTCTGGTGAAAACTACGGTAATACGGCAAAATTGGCTGCAGGATGTCCCTGAAAGACCATATCCTTGACGCTTATCTTGATAAATTCAAGGAGAACATGGAAGCATACTCAGAGGAGCAAGGCGAGCGCTTTTACCAAAATATACTGGACTTAGAACGCCGCTACCAAGGAGTGTATAACAAAAACATGATGGGAAACTATATTTGGGGCTGATACGTGAAGGAGATTTGCATTAAAGTCGCAAATCTCGAGAAACTATGCACTTCTGAACATTTTTGTATAACTTTAGTATAAATACATGTAAATCTTGATTCGTATGTTGTTTTTATTCAGACCTTATGAAAATGAAAATGTGCAAATTTGCCCGTTTTTACATTGAAAATAGGTTAATTTTTAAATTTCATTATGCAAATCACAAAAGCAAAGTTTGAAGGGAATAATGGCCATTTTCTGTACTTTTATAACATAAACAATTAAGTTATAACACATACTATCCAGTAACAAAATTTGTGTTACATAGTGTTATCCACCTGAATCAAAATTACGAAAAAACAAGTTAACTGTGTTAAAATCATCACTAAATAGCCAGCAGACACTGTTGACAACATTCAGTTAGGAAGTTGATACAACGACGAAGTTAGTTTTCTAATATCATGGAATATTGCTTGTGTTAAACGCCCATATTCTGATGGTGAATTTGTTAAGAAGAACATAGCTGAAGTTGTTGCAATGTTAGATCCAAATAACACAAAACTTCAGTGACTAATAGCACAAACACCAGCTTCATGCCACACTACAGAGAGACGTATCTACCATATCAGTGCTGATGTTGTAGGCAAAATGCAAAATGATTTAAGGAATTCCCTTGCATTCAGCTTAGCCCTTGATGAATCTACAGACATAAAATACAACCCACAATTGGCGGTATTTGTTTGTGTTGTTTCCTCTGATGTAACTGTGAAACAAGTGATGTTGGATTTAGTGGCACTAAAAGAAACAATTCGTGGTGTTGACATTCAAAATGCACTTGACAGAGTCTTAACAAATGCTGAGTTTCTAATGGATAAACTCGTCAGTGTTACAAAAGATGGGGCAATTCTTGGTTAATTGCTCTTATGAAAAGTAATCCCAACTTTCCAGAATTTCTCCCTGTTCATTCCATTATTCATCGTCAACACTTTGTAGCCAGATTTTTTAAGTTTGAAGATGTTATGAAATTTGTTCTTGAAATTGTCAGTTTCATACGCTTAAATTTGAAGACCCACCGACAGTTAAAAATTTCATTGAAGAACTGGAGCTTGAAGATAAACCCACTGATGTCTCTTTCTATTGCACTGTGAAATGGTTGTCAATCTGCAGTTTCTTAAATAGGTTTGTGAATCTGTTGGAGCCTATTATCAGTTTTCTTGAATAAAATAAAAGATTCTATCTTCAACTGGGAAATGATGAATGGATGCAAGATCTAATGTTCTCTTCTAATATAATAAATCGTCTACAAACTCTCAACTTGGCATTCCAGGGGAGAGATAAGATTGTTTCTGATCTTACTCACACAATTTTCAGCTTTCAGATTAAAATAATACTTTTTCAAAGAGACATATTGTCAAGGAACTTCAGTTACTTTCCCAATCTCAAAAATAGAGTAAATGCGTATTGAAAAAAAAGACCACAAACTGGAAGAATACAAAGATAAATTACAAAGAGTGCTTGATAATTTTCTAGACAGGTTTGAGGACTTGAAGACGCTGAGGCCCTGCTTTGCCTTTTTTGTAAATTCATTCACGGTTGATGTGATCAATGATGGTTGTCCAATTCTCGAACCTTGTTACAGAATCATCTGCCGTGGAAATAGAACTAATAGAACTACAGGAGGACGTGGGTCTAAAAATGATCCACAAATTCCATTCTACAATTAAGATCTGGAAGCAATTTCCAGAAATAAAATATCCTGAACTGAGGAAAACCAGTGTGCGACTCATCTCAATTTTCAGCACAATATACAGCTGTGAATCACTGTACTCTGTAATGAAGTTTGCTAAGTCAAAACATTGTGTAATCCTTACAAATCAACACCTGATGGAGCTAATTCGTACAGCCTTGGCAACATATCAGCAGTAAATGGCCTGATAATTATATCAATGTCTGTGCCAGAAAAATACTATGATAAGACTGAAATTTTGTAAGGTGGTATTCTGATTAAAATATCTCTAATTTTATTGTTTTACATATTTTTTCCATGTTTTGACCAGATATTTACTAAGATAAATGAATATCATTAGAATATATGTTTTTACCCTTTTTATTTTTATATTTGGCAGTCTCATTTAATGTTAATGATATGCAAATTTGCATATTTTTCTTAGATGTTTTCATAGTTTATTACCCTATTAAATACGTTCAATATATTTACAAGAATAATTTGCTAGAATTTTGAAAACATTGCGTATATAGATGTGCACTTTATGATTATTAAAACTAATACAAATTAACAGTTTAAAACTACACACATGAATAAATATTAGTATGTACAAGTATTTATTAATATTTACATAAAATTTATGTAACAAAATGTACATGTAGCAACAAAAACGTATGCGTAATATTTGTTTATGTATTGCGGATCTCAAACATCTGTAATTTATCGTATGTGGCTCTTACGTTAAGTAAGTTTGGCCACCCCTGGTTTATATACTAACAATGTGTTTCTCGTGGGTTCTAGAACAATCGATAAAACTCTCACGTCACAATTGATCTAGATAATTCTATATCTAGTGGTTATCAACATTTTAAGCATAATATATGTGATTCAGTTTCATTGAAAATGATTCACTTATGTAAAAGTACGTGTAGCGTTTTGTGAAAAATCTATACACGATGGAGGAAAATAGATATCATTTTCGGATTAAGTACACAGGAATTATTGAAGAACACGTAAACATTTCGAAACAATAAAACCACTCAACGTCTGTGTTATTTAATGTTGATTTGAATACAAAAGCCTTCTTTACCGTTAAAACACCTCGTGAAGGAAATGTTGTACCTGTTTTAGAAAATATTCTTCCTTAGTGTAAAAGTTTTAAATTAAAATAAAAAAAGAATTTAGTTCAAATGCTGAAATGTGTTTTCTCACCTGTATTTATTGTAAAGTATCACTTTAGTACTCTAGACATTACGCTAACTAACAAGAGAAAGTATTAACTTCAAGAAATGAAGTTCTAATTTATGTTAGGGTTGCGTAGCTAGTTTAAGCTGAAATTCTGGCTATTACGCCTGATGGACACATCAGTGGCCTTACACCCGTTGTGGCCACAACTTAAATAATTCATTGCTTAGCTTTGCACTTAGCAACAAACAAACCATCTGTCGACTTGATTTAAACTAGAAAGAAATGTGTTTGCTATCGAGTAAAGACTAGTAGAAATGTTGTTTTCTATTTGGAGTTTGATTGAAAAACCGAATTCCAAACCGAGCATTGCATGATGGCAATGTGGATAGCAAATGAGTGGTAACCTTTGAATTAACGTAGACTATTTGTTGAATAGTGAGCATTATTTCACTATTCCTCGTGATGTTGTTAATCCAGTTTGGCAAGATACGAAAAACTAGCTGAGTTTTGTAAACGTTTTTGGAAATATTAATTTTATTTTACAATACGCTCCCTTGACTTCTTCTTCAAAATTGTGTTTGTAGTAAACATCGTTTCCAGCTTTAACTGACTGATGTCTGAGTTTATTTTCGCGTGTTTCAATAATAACACATTTCACGAGTTTTCTATTATTTGGCCTGGCATGGCCAGGTGAGTTAAGGCGTTCGACTCGTGATCTGAGGGTCGCGGATTCGAATACCCGTAGCACCAAACATGCTCGCCCCTTCAGCCGTGGGGACGTTATAATGTGACGGTCAATCCCACTATTTGTTAGTAAAAGAATAGCCGAAAAGTTGGCGGTGGGTGGTGATGACTAGCTGCCGTCCCTCTAGTTTTACACTGCAAAACTGGGGACAACTAGCGCAGATAGCCCTCGTGTGGCTTTGCGCGAAATTAAAAAACAAAAAAAAAGAATTTCTATTATTTATTTCCATTTCGTTTCAACTTAGTAAATGTTAAAGAAGAGATAGTATATTTGCTTGTTTATATATTAGCACAAAGATACACAATGGGCTATCTGTGCTCTGCCGTTTTCAGTAATATACCTTCGTCCTTACAATGATCGAACACGTAATTTTAGTGTCATAAACCTTCAATCGTATTGCTGAGTCATCTGGGTAGATTTTGTTATAATTCTTTTAAAAATATTATTAAAAGTTTGTTGTTGTTTTTTCAGCAAATGGCTAAAAATATTAATAATATTGATTCACACAAACGTTTTCATGATCAAAACAACCTACGTCACCTAAACGTAGAATTACAGATGTTTCAGATTTATAAATAAAGCTCAGTGTAATAGGTTAAGTATATTAAAATTTGGCAAATTAGTAACAACGTTAACCAAATTTTATTTTCAGGGCTTTGAACCTTCCCAGATCAGATTTAGACGAAAAAGATTCATATTTGGTGCAGGTGCAGCTGATAACAATGAACCTGAGAATAAACCTAAAGTTAAGTGAGTCACTAAGGACTTATTAGTAAATATTTATATGTTTATCAGTTAATCCTTAATTTTATTTAAACATAAAAATATGTTAAAATAGTTAAACTGCACGACTCGTGATGTAAAGAAATGAGTTTCGGTGTGAATGTCTTAAAACCTCAAGTTCTTAGAAAGTTATTAAACAGTTTCTTCCTCATGTATCTCAGAACGGCTGGTATGGTTATTAACACTTGTTGATAAGGAGAGAACAACGTTTTGACCTTCTTAGGCCATCTTGAGGTTAACAAAGAGAAGGTTGAAACGTTGTTCTCTCCTTGTCAATAAAAGTGTTAATATCCATACCAGCCGTTCTGAGATACGTTTGTATTTCAAGTAGGTTTCTCATCATCAATAATTTCTTTCTCATCTTGATATCTTGTGTTATTTCTGTAAGTTGCTCACAAAATTTAAGCCTAGATTTTTGTGCTAATTGTATATTAGTGCATTAAATAATTTTTATCTACTTAAAAATACACCTAAAAGAACGGAATAATAACACACACAAACCGCACAACATCCTGTTTTGAGGGCACAAAATGGTACTTATAGTAACACTACGTAACTCGTCAATTTCAACACTTAACTATCTTCAAAGTAGTTTGCCCACAAATGTTTGCTGTATGCTCCGGTGGTATTAACTACTAAATAAAGGTATAATGAGAAGATAAAATAAATTCGGTAGCTTCTAACTTATTAATAGCCATAATATGATTCCCAATGCTTCTCGACGTGAACAAAGCGAGATAAACCTCCTACCTGAAGATAAAACAGGCAATACTCTGCCTTGAAAACAAAGTAATTTTATAAGTTCTTTGATAGTTTAAAACCACGTATTTTTGTTGATTATAGATAATATACTGTAAAGGCCCGGCATGGCCAAGCGTGTTAAGGCGTGCGACTCGTAATCTGAGGGTCGCGGGTTCGCATCCCCGTCGCGCTAAACATGCTCGCCCTCCCAGCCGTGGGGGCGTTATAATGTGACGGTCAATCCCACTATTCGTTGGTAAAAGAGTAGCCCAAGAGCTGGCGGTGGGTGGTGATGACTAGCTGCCTTCCCTCTAGTCTTACATTGCTAAATTAGGGACGGCTAGCACAGATAGCCCTCGAGTAGCTTTGTGCGAAATTCAAAAACAAACAAACAAACAATATACTGTAAAGCGTAAGAAAGAACTGTTGTCAATTTATAAAAAGAGAGGATGTGACAGGTAAACATTGCAAGTGGGTCTGAGTTTTTTCAGTCAATGATTCCGTAAACAAAAAAAGACTGAAGGCTGTACAAGTCAGTCTTTGCCTTAGTAATATAGATATGTATTATAATAAGTAATTTGCGTTAATCTCTGTTCTTTAGAGAGAGGTGGTAATTAAATTAGTTAAGGTAGAAGACCTATAGAACAAATGTTACAACTCTCAGATTAAGATGAGGTTTGGGATACTTTCAGTATTTCGTTATAGAAATAAAAACGTAAAAGTTATATAATATAAAACTTTTATTTATTAACTATGTTTTTACGCCAAGTTTATTTGTATACCTTGATGATGAAGAGATTTAACTAAATATTGAATGTAACTCTAAAATGTCACAACAAGCTCAATTTGACCTACCATTAGCGAGAGGGTTAAGCAGAATCCTCCTCAATATTGTGTACATACCACTACATCAGCTTATCGGATAAATCTAATCATATTAAGTAGTTACTCTCTAAATAATGTGTTATGTACTGTAATCTCTGATTGTTGAGTAAAGTTAATCGTATTGTTGAATTGTATTGAGATAACAGATAAACAGTGATACTGTTCCTACGATATATAAACTACAATAAAATATATTTAATTTATATCTATTTTTAACGTGATTGAATAATTTTATTGATATTTCAAGAATGCATAAGTGTTCTGTAATTTTTTATTTATATTTTATACCGTCTAGGAAACTATATTTCGAGATTAGTCCAAGAGCCGCTGATAATTTGATTCTACAGTACAGTCCAAAATTTGAGGTAAAGTGTTGATGTTTAATTCTATAATAAAGTTCTGAGTTTCAGGAATTGTGTTCAAAGCATAATTTTGTTATGTTATCCTAAGTTTGAAACACGTTACTGATAGTATGATTAGTACAAGATAATCATAAATTTGAAATATCGTATTGATTGCGTAATTCTACATTATATCTCTAAGTTTGAGGTATCGTGTTAACATTGTGATCTACGTTACGTCTAGGCACTACCAATATTACACAATATGCAAATGACAACAAATGTTGAGACAACAGGTAATATTTGAAAAATAGATGGAATAACGGACCTGCTCAAGTAGGATCATGTACTAATTCGTTATAGTATACTCAATGGCCTACATATTATTGGGTAATGATACTACTATCAAAAAGGTAGTGGCCCAGTATCTTCGTCTAATCTATGCAGAAATTGCTTAGTACTGTAGACGTTCGTTTTCTTCGTTTTATATATTTTATCGTGTCGGTATCATACACATGTATGATTTCATTGAACCATGTCGAACAATCTGACATGAAATGAATTGCCTATCTCCTCTTTATCGCTTATAATGATGACAACTGTCAAAAGTACTCACTTATTTAGCACTCTTCCCATGTGCTCACCTAAATGGCAAGGAACAATCATGGAAAAAATCCCTGTGGCTACTTAGTGAACTGACCGCTTTAATTTCCTTTGCTTAAAAACAAACGCAATGAAACTTTTGTCTTTGAAATGACAGTGAATGACCCTAAAACGCTACTAAACTGCCAATTACTCATCTAAGTTATATGTTGTAATCCAAGGGATTGGGTTGACTGCAACGTTTTATATTTATTCATCACTATTTTTAGGAAAATTACTGTTTAATTATTTCAAGTTGTATTTGTTAGTACAGTATTTTTATTACGTTTCAGGATAAGGTTCTCATACCACTGTTCTACACAAAAGTTTCAAATTTGATGTAAACTTATAATAACGTGGTTCTACACTGTAGTTTCAAATGTGAGGTCGTGTATTATTAACGAGATTATAGAATATTAATACATATTTGAAAGAAGACAACGCGTGTTGTAGATGTGACTAAACTCAAAAAACATGTTAGAAGTAAATAAAAGAAGATTTGTTTATAAATGTTTTAAACTGATATTTTATGAGAATTACTTGAGTAATCTTACAATACCTCTGGAAGATTACCAACAAGCTTGAGGCCTGATACATATAAACTTGAGATTAAATTCTTGCTATTAGTATAGCGTGAAAATCTCACTATGTAGCTTCAGGCTTAAACGACCTGTTGGTTAAGGCGCTCGGGTCACAATCTGAGAGTTGCAGTTTCGAATCCCCATTATCAAACGTGTTCGCTTTTTTAGTTGTAGGACTGTTATAATCTAACAGTGAGTAACATTATTCATTGGTAAAAGAGTAGCTCAAAAATTGGCTGTGGTTAGTTTTAGCTGGCTTCCTTTCCTGTAGTCTATCACTGTTAAATTCGATACAGTTGGTGCAGATAATCCTGTGATAGCTATGTACGAAATTAAAAAAAACAACAACAAACAAACCTTATTACCTATATAACAATTGATAATTGGACAATTATAGTTGTATCATTTTGATATATTTCACACCATTCTATTCTTGACATAAATTAATATAATGTGTTTTATTTTTATAATTTGAATAATCAAAAATATTAAGATGTTTGTTTTGTTTTTGAATTTCGCACAAAGCTAGTAGAGGGCTATCTGTGCTAGCCGTCCATAATTTTGCAGTGTAAGACTAGAGGGAAGGCAGCTAGTCATCACCACCCACCGCCAACTCTTGGGCTACTCTTTTACCAACGAATAGTGGGATTGACCGTCACATTGTAACGCCCCCACGGCTGAAAGGGCGAGCATATTTGTCGCGACGGGGATGCGAACCCGCGACCCTCGGATTACGAGTCGCACGCCTTAACGCGCTTGGCCATGCCGGGCCGAAATATTAAGAAGTAAGGTACTTCAACTGAGTGTTTATCCATAGCTTCACAATATATGTGATTGCTGATTAGGGTTTGACATCTTAGAGATAACACCACCAGTACGTTTAAATTATTTATAAAAAATTAAATAAAAACATTTTTCAGATTATTAAAAACTTGTTTGTTTGTCGTTCAGTGTAAAGCCAGAGAAGTGGTTATCTACGCTATACTCATTCCAATTATTGAATCCTGATCCAGTAGCCAAGATATATAATGTGTGGATATATCTGAGTTGAAAATAGTTTATTAACTAAGAACACGCTTAAGTAAACATTTTGGTGTTACATTTACTGGTTTTTATAAGAAATATTTCTTCCAGCATAACCATTCAACGTACTTTACTGTTGTCGTCTAAAGAATTATTAATTCAACGTAACTGGTAATTATGTATTCGTCAAGTGTTGTAAAATCAAATTAATGTTTTTGTTTTCTCAGGATATTGAGTTGTTTGGATACGTTGGTGGATACTTGGGTATGTGGTTAGGATTCTCAGTACTTAGTGTTGGTACTGAGGTTATCGAGTTCATCTATTCTTTAACCAAGAAATTAAAAAACTAACAAGAAACAACAAAGGAAAACGCAAGACCAGAACCAATTCTCGTTAACTGTTACATGTAGTTATAGACATTAAAACGAAGTACTTCAAGAAATACAGATACCTTTTGCTCTCAAGATGTTTCTCTAACTACTCCTATTACAGTATTTGTTGGAACTAATTCACACCATTTATAATACGGTTAAGAAAACATAAATGCTCATGAAAATGAAATTGGTGAGATATATAAAAATAATTTTAAGATCATTCACAGTGATATATGTTGTATCTTAAGTAATTACTTGTCTCTTTAAACTTTTCTCATTTTCTACATTTTATCTCTTAGCGTAATTAGTGAGAGTAATTCAAATGCACTTTAAATATTAAAAAATGTAGTAATTTTATTCTTATACAGTAATTTTAAACTGCATCGTGTTTGTGGATTTGTCCTGAAACACTTGGATTGCAGTGGATTTAATAATTAATGCTAAATTCTAAACATAGTTCAGATAATGTTACAGTGACAATAGTGCAGTTAGAGAGCTTTTAAAAAAAAGAACTTTTTATTTAAAAGGTACATTAATATTTAAATTGCATTTAACTCCATTAGGTGTAATCGTTTCTTCAAAAATATACAAAAGGAATTTCAATGAGTTAAGCCCTAAATCAATCTAGTTTTTGTAGTTATAAACTCGGAATAATTTATCCGCTGATAGCCACATCATAACAATTTTTAACATCTTATAAGCAAACAATTTTCTATTACACCAGCCTTTTTTGTAAAATATATGATAATAGTATATGATTTTATATTTCAGAATAAATAATATTTAAGTCTTTTCATTAACTCTAAAATTGAATTATTTTTTTCAAAGTAAAGTATCTATAAAGTAGCCTTTTTGTTAATCTAATATATTATTATTATTACGTACTTTGATGCTAATTATTCTGCATAGTACTTTTGTTATATTTCAAAACTTTGATGTAATATTTTGCATTAGGGTTCTAAGGAATTAATAAAAAATAACCATTCAATTTTTTCTAATCGTAAAACATTTAAAATTCTTTTTATCAGCTCTGAGGCTGACCGGGTGTTTTAATATTTCTTACATCAGCTTACAATATATATAATAATAATTATTATTATGAATTTTTCCCTGGATGGACAGAAGCATGTTTACAGACTTACAGTACTGAATATGGAATTCGATTTTCCGCAGTGGGAAAGACAAATACAAATCTAGAATTAAACTGTTCAAACTTAAGTTTGTCGTCATAAACATTCTTAATTCTGCTAGTTTTATTTGTCTGCGTACTTTTGTTGTACTTTTTATCACGAAAGAATGACTAAGAATGTTTAATTTTCCAGATAAATACAACAACATTAGTTTGGTATTTTCTCAGTGTTCTTTTGGCTATGATGTAAATCATCGTATCTCATGTCTAATGAGTTGTTATACGTGAATACTAAGTCTGTGACTACGTTTACAAACAACGTACTCGTCTTTGTTTAAAATCACATATTATATCAAATAAAACTTACTAACAAGCTTAGTTACGTTGTTAAGACTCTAACAATATACTATATTTACTCTGTCAACTATGGAGAATCGAACCCCCGATTTTAGATTGTAAGTCCATAAATCTACCGCTGACCAACTAACTAATAAACTCTTATTTCTATATTGTAAGAGTTGTGTGAAAAACATTTATACATGATAGAAAATACTAGTAGGCTAACTAAGCCTTTAGTGTTTTTTAAATAAAATACGACAATCATAAAACTAAGGGCAAACTTATAACGCATAAGTAAATAAGTAAATCAATTTAATATTTAGTACATAAACATACTTTAATTAAATCAACGTATATAATATATCATAGAAGTGTTAACCTGCACAGTTAGTACTTGAATACATACTTCTGTTTGTTCGTGATAAGTATATAAACATTTCTTTCATCAAAGTGATATTATTGAGGAAAATGATGCTTAATAAGATTAATTTTAATATATATAATCAAACTGAAAATAAAGTTAATCTAGTAATGCATCTAAATGTACCTTTCTCCTGCTGCTAATTATAAAGATAATAATACATAGTTTTATCAGTTGGGTCCCAACGCTGTTAACAATATTTTTTTGCTGTAAACCGAATAATATCGACCAGCTCAGGATATTTAGATTAAGCCTAAATACATATATTAAGCTAACAACGAAAATTAACAGGCCCGGCATGGCCAAGCGTGTTAAGGCATGCGACTCGTAATCTGAGGGTGGCGGGTTCGCATCCCTGTCGCGCCAAACATGCTCGCCCTTTCAGCCGTGGAGGAGTTATAATGTGACGGTCAATCCCACTATGTGTTGGTAAAAGAGTAGCCCAAGAGTTGGCGGTGGGTGGTGATGACTAGCTTCCTTCTCTCTAGTCTTACACTGCTAAATTAGGGACGGCTAGCGCAGATAGCCCTCGAATAGCAACAAACAAACGAAAACTAGTTATGGTAATAAATGTAAGATGATAAACTAGAATTAATAAAAATATATATTAAATATTCCAGCCAACACTGCTAACAAAACAGAGTTAAAGAAAATCTTACTTGTGGATCATGGCTACAGAATGTTTTTGCCTCATGTATCGTCATACATTTGATCTAATTGACTTTACTTTAGTTATGCAATTTCCTAAACACTGATACTCTATAAAAATATAAAACAGTGCTTAATATTATGATAAGGAGGGAAAATAGAAGTTTGAGATTTTTGGTGGACTTGTTTGTATTATAATTATTGAACCAAGACTATGTAAATGTTGTAAAAAATAAAAAATATACAGAAATTGAGTGCTTATTTTCGTGTTGTGCTCTTTTCCTGTGTTGTAGTGGAAAATGTCTAATATGATAAAACCATGTTATTTTTCAGGCCTAACAAACTAATAATATTCATGCCCTACTAAAAACATTTTCTTTCTAATCTTCTTAGTACAGGTAGTTGGTTCATGTTAAAATAATTTTTAAAAAAATTATACAATAACTTCTAACAGACACAAAATATATCTTTTTTTCATATTTATGATTTGAAATCCATTATTTTACGTTAAATAATAATACGATAAGTAACCATATAGAGTCAAAAACAATTTTACTCGCTCATTAGAACCACAAAATCTAATTACAATGTACTATATCTAATTAGGCGTTTTATATGATTGCTATACGTTTCTTGTGTCATCTAAGGTTGTGAGATTTGAAATTGTACGACAGTCAGACTGAACAGTTATTCCTGGTAAACAAATGATTCAGAAATATCTTACTTGCACATGTGGTACTCTAATCCGTTGAAATTTAATGAATAATCATGTTAAAGAAAGCGTTTGTAGACAAGTGTGATTTTCGTGTGTTCTGTAGTAATTCTTAGATTTCTTAAATTCGAATATCTTATCATATGTCAATCACAAAGTAAAAATCTGGTTGCACTGTATATTTTTTTAATTTCATTTCATTAAATGTACATGTTCTAAGCTTTACATTTGTCATGTATTATTATTGTTAGTTACAATGCTCGAAAGGGTTAAATGTTGACATTTATCTGGATTAGCTTTATCACTTTTTATCTAACAGACACAAAATCTTCCATATATAAAGAAAATTCTTCAAGTAATTATCTATAAACACCAGGAACGTTTATCCCAAAATATTCGTGTTGAAGAATAAAAAAATACAAAAATTCAGGACTCTACAGAAAATTATGGAAAATAATCATACGGAAGTAGAATAGGATAAGATATAATTCTAAATTTTTAAACTACTTATGGTTGCTATACTCTACAAAACATTGTCTGTGCTGTAGAATATTTATTAAGTGTAATATGATTTGTATTCAGAACACAATATTTATGAGTTATACCTTAGAAATACTGTAGAGTATATTGATTCAATAAGCATTTAATATCAGTTTCAAGATTTTCAACGTAGATAACAACAAATTTTTCATCACCTATGTCATACCTCTTATCAGAAGCACAGAGAAGCTCCAAAATAATTATATAAATTGCAACCTTTGTAGAATAACCATTAATTTAAAGGTCAGTTAAAAGTGTAACATCAGGAACAACCAACAATTTCAAGTTTGTTAGAAAAAACAACAGAACAAGCACTAAGTTAATTAAAAGTAATTAACTGAGAACATTTCAAGATCTTTGTAATGTAATTTATTCCCAGTTTATCGGTTTAAACTGAAATATTGTTACTTGAGTTTCATAAATTTAAATAGCTGGTGTTATTAATTTTCAAGATATAATAAGCTGAAATGGAACCACATAATATTTTGCCAAGAGTTATTAATACCTGATACATGTGTGACATGAATGTTCATGGCTAATACTTTTATACCATTACTTCAACGATAACCATGATTATATGACATCTTTATTAATTACAGAAAATTAAACAAAATAATAATTTTTAATTGCTAGTAAAGATGGAACATCTTTATCCTGTCAATGCTGTTGGTATCTAACACCTCTTGTAAATAACATGTATCAAATACTTAGTAGTAATTAATTTCTCACCTCGCATCTATCAATCTATGGGTGATTGTTTCAGATTTAAAAATTAAAATATTGATATCATATTAGAAAAAAAAATAGTAAATATTCTGAATATAATTTATTACGATTTTTACTGTCAACACCAACTATTGAAGATTGTCTTGAAGGAATAACTATTGGATGTCTTTCATTTTACTAGGTTCAGCGAATTCATACGCCTTCTCTATGATTAAAGCCGATTAATTACTTTCTGTATATTTGTTTTATTTTTGAATGGTAAAAACAGTCTTTTACAGCTTTTGTCTGGACTCATAAACATATTTATATTGATTGGAAATTATCTAGCACAGCTGAAAGTGGATCTCTCATAAAATATAAATAGAAATTGTAACGCAATCTCCTGAATACAGTTAAATACATTTTGCATAATAATCTCCTCGCTTTCAGCGAAATTGGATTGAAGAAATTAGTGTCACAGCGAGCAACAATAAGTATTTACTAGAACATCGCATTTTCGAGATAGTCTTTGTATGTTTAGTTATTCTTTGCTTTTATATTCTCCGTGTGTAATTAATTTTATTTGCATCCAAGTTGTTAGAAGGTTCAGTGAAACAAATCTGTCAGTTATTTTGTTTTTAAGCCAGAAGGTATGAAATAATTTACTTTCGGACTCATATTCGTTGAAGTTATTTCATTTATTTATATAATTTGTTTAAAAATAACAAAAACGTTGAAATATATTTATTTACTACTCTCGTGCTATTAAATATTTAAACAAGTTATTTAAACACAAAAGTAATAAATTCATCAGACGACGCCACAAAAAATGTATACAACTTTAAGTTAAATTCACAAAAATGTATAAAAAAGGTTTGTTTTTCTGCGCTAGCCATCCCTAATTTATTAGTGTAAGACTAGATGGAAGACAACTAGTTATCACCACACACCGCCAACTCTTGGGCTACTCTTTTACCAATGGATAGTGGGATTAATCATCACATTATAACGCCTCCATGACTGAAAGGACACATGTTTGGTGCGACGGGGATTCGAATCCACGACCCTCAGATTACGAGTCGAGGGCCTTAGCCACCTGGCCATAACGGGTCCATAAAAAAAAAAGGAATAAAAATCCTGGACATGTGCTATATTTGCTATAAGTCAACTATGTGAAAAACTCTAGAGTTGAAATTTAAAGAAGTGAGTGACATTTTCTATTTTTTAACTGGGCAATTACAACTTCAACGTACATTTTTCACAACGTTTTCTGAACAATTACAGCTAATTTGGGTCACACTTCAATTCTGACTCTTTTTATTATTAATTCTTTTGGTTACCTTGTTTTTAACAAGCTAGTTGTGAACTATTCAGCTTATGTTGCCAGTGGACCATGAAGTGCAAGGAAAAACGATACTTGTTTATCACCTTCTAGTGAGCCAGAATATTAAGAGGTGTCCCAAATACTTGTGGCTGATCTATTTTTTATTAGTAGGACTCTTGAATGAAAATGCATTGTTGTACAATACATTGGACATGAATGTTTTGATCAAGGTCATCACTGGGATTGTTCTAAATTCTCAAAGCCACCAACCAAAACTGAGCAGGAGACCTTAATTATATCTAAGCAGCTGATTTTTAACGAACCTGCAACACAATCAGGCAGACCAACACCTCAGGTGAAACCCAAAATCTGAACAATGTCTAACGACTACAAAACAACCTAAAAGGAAACCATTCATGGAGTTAAAATCCTTCAAGAAAGAAAATTTCTAAGTGCTCGGAAGGTTGTCAACACCATCTACCAGTGGGTGTGCTTTAGAAGACATGGCAATTAATGAGGGAGGTCTCCACCTTGATCGATAGACGAGGAACAAGAGCCACTCACAGATGACGACCTTGCAGAACAATAATGTAATTATCCCTTTACACCTCCCAATCAAAATAATGAAACACATCATGGTGTAACAAATTCAAGAATAGGTAACCAGGTGCACAGAAGTCTGAACAACTATCTTACAACTCAGTGGAGGATAAGCTGTTGAAACACTGTCTCCATCATGGAGGAAAGATGTTCCTGTTCTGAGATAAAACATTGAAAACACTTTTAAGAATCCATATATAAATAGCCTCGTTTTCTTTGTAAATTAAGTAAATACGTGTTGTGAATTATCTCTATCCATTTAATATTTTCTTTTTATTTACTAATTTGGTGTGAATATATACGTATAATGAAAAAATGTTTTGCAGTATAGTGTTCAGTACTTTATAGTTGGTTGAGACGTGTTTTTTCAGAAGAGATTATTTTATATGAATTCATATTTTTATAAATATATATTATCCGATTATGCTTTATAATTTCTCTTTTTGGGGGACTATTGTTTCTCGCTGAAAAACAATAAAAGTTTAATACATTTTGATTATGTTATCATTGCTAAAGATTCTATCGTATGTATATCATTATTAACGACCTATGATATTTTATTTTGTTAATATGTTAAAGCTTCACGTAGGGATAACATCGCACGCTAGGAAAGGTAACCAAATTAGTAACCAAAAAAAAAACAACATTGGACTTCACATGTGTGTAGCACAATTTTCTCATCTGGCTTGACACAATGGCTGAATAAGAAGAGAGCAAGTATGCCATGTGCAGAGTCCATGATATAGTGTGAGTTCAAAGGTCATTTAGCTGACTGTTATTTTAGTGTGACTGATGTTTCTTGATATTCAGGCAAAAGTAATCAAACCATTAAATATTCATATCTTGTATCTGCAATGAAGTGTCAAATTCACCAGTGAAGTCGGAAATAGAAAAGCTATCCTGCAAAAAGACAACGAATTCTTTTCATTCTCTTCATCTAAATACCTGGCACCTCAGCAGACTCTGCCTCATCTAATAATACAAGAAGAACTAAATGAGCTTATTATGACTTGTTGGTTCTCATTTACAGCAGTGTAATTTATTATCTTCAGAAACAAAACTTTCAATTTATCAAAGTCGTCATTAAAGTCTTGCATCTCATTATAATGATATACTATGTGTTTCTGTACAAACATTGGTGTACTGATGGAAGAATTAGGTACTGAATATCATGCTCAAGAATGTGGACTTTTTACTGACTCATCTCGTGTTATTCTGATAGCTGTATTTTTGCACAAGGGTAACACTAAGCCATCGATTCCTGTTGCTCATGCTGTGAACATGAAAGAAACTTATAAAGCATGCAGATTGTACTTGAGGCCATCAGATATGATTACCATGGGTGGAACATATTTGGTAGTCTCAAAGTTATTGCACTCCTGTTGGGCCTGCAGAATGGGTATACCAAACATTGTCTTTAAGACAACTGAGATGATAAAAATCATTTCAAAAAGAAGGAATAGCAAATAAAAGAGAATTACATACCAGAGAAACAAACTGCCGAGAATATCTTTAATGAATGTTCAAAATGTGTTTCTTCATATTTAACTGGGACTCATGAATAATTTTCTAAAAAGAATATTAATAGTTTCAAATATTTATCTGACAAGTTTCTACAAATCAGTGAAACAAAAGTAAAAGGTTTTGTCGTTTTCTTAAGCCGCAGATTTAGGAAAAGTAGATGAATGATTATTTTGAAACAATACGCAATCAAAAAGAACCTGCTACTAAGAAATCATTAAAATTGGTTATCAAATGCCAGAGGTGAAATCTGTGCTGTGATTATTAATTATAAGCTCAATAACTACAGAAAATATGGTCTAGGATTTCCATAAAAATGTACTTATTAAGCTCCCATTTAAATTTATTTCCAAATAATCAAGATGCAGTTAGCAATAAGCATGGTGAGTATTTCCACCAAGATATTTCTACTATGGAACAACTATATTAAGCACGATGGAATCCTGTGGTGATAGGAGAATATTGTTGATTATTACAGCGTGAAACTGAAAACATACACAAAAGATGCAATGAGTCAAGCAGCTATTTGTAACAAAAAATTAAAAAATAATACCGCGATGAAAGTTTTGAGTCTAGCCTTAATATATTTTCAGTATCTAATCTCATTATGCTCATTTTTAAATGGTATTGTTATTATGTTTTTTTAATATTCTTGAATTATAGTTCAATATTTAAATAGGAGTTATTAAAGCAAAAATTGTTATTTAAGAACGTTTTGAATAAATCTATCATAACTTGCAAACTAAAGATGACCAGTAATTTTCAAAATTGAGTTTTAAAGCTGCATCGCCATGCTACTCAGAAACAGTGTATTTTTCTAGTAGCATAGAAATATTGTTTTCTATCCGGTGTAATTGAAACTAAACTCTCGCACCTGGGCTCTCTATACCACTCAGGATCTTTATGTTTTCTACGAGAACATGAACTAATGAAATATATAGCGAAGATATATGTATGTTACGTGTCCTAAAATATACAACATAAAATAATAGTGACATAAGAAAACAGTTCACATCACTTTAATATAAATATTAAGATATTTTCTACATTGAAAGTTCAATAACATTTTGTTCTCTTATTTTAGTTAATACAGTTCTCTATTCTACACATTTAATCAAGAATGTTTTAGTTTAAGATTGTAGTAAAACTTGGACGTCGTGCTAATTACAATTTTTGTATTCCTGATTAGTTTTTGTAAAAAGAATATTAATAAAGTTCATATCTATTTTAAGTTTAAAGCTCGCTGGATCATATTTCTGTGTTGTGAGTTAAACAAAATGGTCATGTATCGTAAACACTGTTTTTATATAAGTGAGAAGGGTCTGCAATAACTTTACACTGGTGAGTAAGACAGTGAACAGTGTGCTACCGGTCGTAGATTGTTACCAAGTCAAATGCTATCAGATTTGTTAACGTCTGGAGATATATATATACACGAGGGTCCAAAAGTTAAATGTTCCAAAATAGTATACTAATTATTTTTAGTTTAATATGTTTTATATTAATGATCGAGTGTATCTGTACAGTTAAGCTTACCACAAAATACTTAAGTGTTTCAGTGCTATAAATCAAATGTCGAAAGGATCTGAAAGTGGGCTGACAGCCATTAACTACCACACTATGTTACTTCATAGGTGTGAAAAACTCGAGCTTACGAACGTTTCTGTTATACTTCACCTCCTATAATGTTTTATTTTGTAGTCCTAGTTTGCTTCTTTTACAAATAACACATCTTTCTAGAGATCTCGTTTCAGTATTGTGTAAAAATTAGGTTAATTGTAATAGGCACATTGCCTTAGACTTCACTAGAAAGTAACGCAATGTTTTCAAACATCAGTGGCTTCAATATGTACACGTGGGTCTTCGTCCTTTATTGACATTCTACAGACGAATTTTCGTCAGGAACGGGAATGTGTTACTACAAAATCCTTTCTTCGATGCGATTTGACCTGAATAGAACCACTTTAGAAAAATGTGAAATACGTTAATTTTAATAACAACAACATAGTAAAGACAATTACTGGCAAGAACAAACGTTCTTCTTGTTTTCAAACCGTGCAGATTATTTTTTAAGACAACAAGAAACAAATATTTGTTAATCAGAACAAGACATTAATAGTCACTCATTAAAAATAACAGAAACAGTTCACACTTTTAGTGTTACTCGTCACAAATCACCTACAAAAGTAAATTTTAAGCTATGCCTTAGTTTGTTTTTCAGTTGATGCATCATTTTCTCAGAATAAACTTTAACAATAACTTAAATACACTGTCATGTGCTCATTTTAAAATAACAAGATACATAATTTGAAAATAACACGAATCCTTTTTTGTATTCGGGTTAACTATAGTCAACTAACAAACTTACTGACTTCTGAGGTTTACTAACAAAAACAAAAGTATTGTAAGTGAGATATAATAAGTGAGGTTGGACGACGTAACAAGCTTTGTTTTATTATTTATGAGGTTTTAATTTATTTTTATTTCATCTTATAATACATGAAAAGCATTTTGTTTCTTAAACAATGCCTAAAAATGCCAAACCCGCCTCTTACATCATATTCATAGTACGATAACGTTTTGTTTTATTGTGGCCACATATGTTTCTTGACGTATTTCAATCATATTCATAGTACGATAACGTTTTGTTTTATTGTGGTCACATATGTTTCTTGAGGTATTTCAATCATATTCATAGTACGATAACGTTTTGTTTTATTGTGGTCACATATGTTTCTTGACGTATTTCAATCATATTCATAGTACGATAACGTTTTGTTTTATTGTGGTCACATATGTTTCTTGACGTATTTCAATCATATTCATAGTACGATAACGTTTTGTTTTATTGTGGTCACATATGTTTCTTGACGTATTTCAATCATATTCATAGTACGATAACGTTTTGTTTTATTGTGGCCACATATGTTTCTTGACGTATTTCAATCATATTCATAGTACGATAACGTTTTGTTTTATTGTGGTCACATATGTTTCTTGACGTATTTCAATCCCTTTACAACTTTCATTGTTCAGATATTTTCATATGCCTTGTGATGTAGGTGTATTTTTACTAAAGTTAGTTGAAACACCAAACACTGTAGATTCTGCATTATGATAAATGATAAGGGAATTCTGGTGTTGTTGCTTTTTTTTACTTTTTCCGTCAGAGGTTAATACTAATGTTATACAAATATAAAATAAAATGTACCTCTCGCTTTGTGTCTTGTCGAAATGTTGTTTTCGTCACCGAGAAGGTTAGGTCTCTTTTTTAAAAAAAAATATGGACTGGAACGTCTGGAACAGAATTATCTTTTACATTTTGCTTTTTTTCTTTGTGGTTAAGAGCAATTCTACACAATGGAATGTCTGTACTCTGCCCACCGCGGATAGCTGATCCCAAGTTGTATTCCAGGATAATGCAACATCGCATGTCTTGTCCGATCTCTAGAATAATGCTGTAAAATGTTGAACACAGTTTGATGTAAGAAAATTTTATTTTACAGTAAGGCTCCCATCATGTACATCTCAGTGGATCTTTCGAGAACTAAACAATGAGACTTTTTGTTTGAAGTCAATGTAGAATCCGTATATGACGTATTACGGAATCTTGAAGACGTAAAAAAGATTTATTCTTAAATAATCATTGTATTTAACTATTGCACATAACGCCTACGATTTCCTATTAGTTACAGTGTTCGTTAAAATAGCAACCGCAAATGCAACGTCACAACATATGTGCCTCATTTTGGAACTAGAAATATGCACACGAACGTAAACATAACCATCTGTGTTTACTTAGTGAGTATTTATTAGTCGTCTGGTATTTTTAAACAGTGTATGATAAACAAAAGAAAAATATTTTGGATACAGATAAGGAACTTAACAAAAAACATAAATCATTTTTGGTGACCAGTTTCCTTTTAAGAGGGTAACACATTTAAAACTTTTGACGTCACGAGTAAACTAAGTGCATTTCGTGACAAATAAAATCTTGGTTTGTATCCCTGTTCAGTAAATGTTCTTCAGCATTTTACTGATGCCCAAACACATAAAAAATGAAAAATAGTACAAGTTAAGTCTTAGGAACAAGAGAAACAGATTAAACCTATTTTAAAAGTAATGTTGCACCATTCCAAAAAACATTAAATTTATTGACCGTCTGCATTTACTATCCACTAGTATTTGTTTTCTAACTTATTTTCCCAGTAGGACTGTCAAATGTGTACAGATTTTTCTGTTACAAATTCTTTCTCTAGAACTTACTGACGTATGTATTTTTCCTGTACTTATATTGTGTGTAGTTTCTTTTCGGATTTTTCCTCCAACTATATTCATTTTATCAATTATTTTTTTACAGAATGTTTTTTATTCTTATTTTTCTTATTTATACTTATCAAAAGAACAATGAAGGTGTTTCTAGAATTTATGTTTTCCGCAACTAGACTTCGGTTCTACGCGTATTTATAACGCTTTGTTATGACTTCAGGTGCAAAAAAAGCATTGTAATGACTGTGAATAGTCATAATTTTCACTCCTCAGGAACCAGCTTAAAACGTATTTCTAATTAAAGATGTTGATTTCTTGATGTTCTTCTTTAGTTTTTGTGCATATGTTCTGAATGTTGGTATAAATTCATGTTAGCCTTTTGTCAAAAGGTCGTAAATATATTACTAATCCTTTTACTCAGACAGAGAAATCCGGTTAGAAAGTGAAATCACTTTGACTCTTTTTGTTGTTGTTACCCCTGGAAAGGGGAGAGCTCTCTTCTGATACAGAACATTTTAGTATGAGCTAGGTCTTTTATTTTCTTGCTTGGAATAGTTAATCACGTACAAAACATTGAATTTTGTATCTTAATGTTTTTGACTGAATTTGCTGCAAATTAGAATTTTCCTTATCATTGTTCTGCGTCGACTTGTATTTAAATTTCACTTGATTTTGTACCTTACCTCAGAAGATAGAGGCTGGTTATTTGGAGTATGGTTTTGTAACTTTTGAAATTAGGTTTTGTTTCACTTGTTCCCCTATGTTTGTTTACTTTCCTTTGCTCTCGGAACTGGAAATTATCCTCTGCGGTACATTTCTGAAATTTGCTTTCCGTGGATGCTCTTAAATTTATGTGTTGAAAAATCAATGGACTCAATGTCAGTTATGTATCTGAGTTGATAATACTTAATAGTGATTTCAGATGCTTTATAGGTAAATTTAACTATGGCTATGCTGATGGTACTTAATATTGATTTAGTCATATACAAATAAAATGATTATAAAAATAATTTTAGCATATTGACCACTCTATCTATAAGTTTGTTAGTTTGTAAGTACAAAGTTACACAATGAACTACTTGTACTTTGTCCATCATGGGTATCAAAATTCTTTTTTTATCATCAAAAACCCACAACTGTGGCTGAGCCATTTAGGGGCTATGTATTAAAGAACGTTGTGTAGATTGTGATTCTATTTGGATATTTTGGCTTTTTACGGTATTGACTCGGAAAAAGAAAAAGTAATCTACAAATGAAAAGTTTTAAAACGTCTAAATGTTCTTATTGTCGTCACACTTTGAACTAATTTTAGAAAAAAAACATATTTTAATTGTTTGTAGAATTTCGCATAAAGTTGCTAAAAGGCTATCTGTTCATAATTTTGAAGTGATAGATTAGAAAAAAGACAGCTAGTGAGCACCACCCACTATCAACTCTTGGACTACTGTTTTACTGACTGGCCGTCATGTTATGATGCTCCAATACTGAAAGAGTGAGGATTCTCAGTGATAGGATTCAAGCGTTGTTTTTCATACTTTTATTAGTACCAGATTCCTTTTTTATATACTGTTTTTTGTTTTTGAATTTCGCGCAAAGCTATACAAGAGCTATCTGCACTAGCCGTCCATAATTTAGCAGTGTAAGACTAGAGGAAAGGCAGATAGTCATCACCACCCACCGCCAACTCTTGGGCTACTCTTTTACCAACGAATAATGGTATTGACTGTAATAACGCCACCCAGGCTGAAAGAGAGATTATGTTTGGTGTAACGGGAATTCGAACCCGCGACCGTCAGATCACGAGTCGAGCGCCTTAACCATCTAGCCATGATGGACATTTTTTTATATATGATACTATAAGATGTCAAAGTATTTAAACAGAATTATAATTTATATGAAACTCTTTTATAAATAATGTGAATAAATATACTAACTCTTATATTCATAATAATATTACTATTTTGGCATATGCCAAAAATATATTTTATCTCTCTGGACAAAATTTAAACTTCAAGCACTTTGATTCTGTTGACCAGATCGATCTGAAATCAATTTTGTCTATATATTTCAATAAGATGGTACTTAAATGCCAACTATAATACTGGTCTTTGGTTGATCTATTTTATTTGTCTTCTTAAGTGCTGATAATCGCCTATTTTTTCAAACAAGCTAATAAAGGTATAAATTTTTCTTACACATTAGTCATTTTAGCATTCTGAAATAATATATTCTTGTATTATAATTTATTTTGGTTTTTTCTCCAGCTGTCGGCAATTTTTAAAGAATCTGTAGCAGGTTGTGAAATCCTAGTTAATAAACATTTTATTTTATTTTCTCTATTTCACATTGTAGTTATTGTACATGTTCTTGTATAGTCGAGTTTTTATTATCAATAATTTTCGTTTCATTAATTTTACCATGACTTGTTATTCTTCACCGGTCCAACGTTTTTGTGCTGAGTTTGTTCCACTAAAAATGATATCACAATTTAATTTATCAAGCTTATTGTTGACTTATTTTCTATTCCTTGCTTTCCCTAATACATTGTATTTTAACGTAAAATGTTTTTGTATAATTCTGTTTTTGAGGTTCTAAACAATTTGGATTAATATAATAATTATTTTTGTATTTAATATCTCTTGCAACTCACACTACAAAGTTCTTAATGGAGTAAACATTACATAACGTATTGCACTATTTTCAGGTAATGGGCCTATTATCACAGCTAGGAGATTCATTCTCTAGAATTCTTATCTTAGTAAAGCTTTTTTTTTTATCCCTACTCTTCTGATTTGTTTTAGTTCCTAACTTTTTTCTAGCCTTTGCCTCGAGCTGGCCACCTATACTATCTAAACAGATACAGAAAACTTGCTGCTTCTTTAGCGATTGTTTTTTCTTTAATAACAACCATCATTGCATCACGTTGATCGGTTGTTTTCTAAGTACAGGCATGCATGAAGACCATGGTTGTCTGCCCCACGAGTATCAAAACCCGAGTTTTCGTGTCGTGAGCCTACTGACTTACGGATGAGCCACTGTAACTTATGAATTTGGAAACTTTTTTCACGTTAATTTAGCTTTCTATTCACCACAATAAGGTTGTTCTAATTAACTTATACTATACTTTTTCATTTTCAGAAGACCGACATAGCACTCAAACCTCCACTGATGATAGTAATGTCTCTATTTGTGCTGAATGTGTTGATACCGATAAGTTTTATTCCAACACTTTCTCAGGAGCTCACTCCACCTCACGGCATAACGGTATGTACACGGACTTACACAGCATAACGGTATGTACACGGACTTACAATGCTGTAAACCAGGTTTTGATGATGGGTACAAAAAACAGACAGACTTTTGTGCAGTTAAAACTTCAAACAAACAAACAATCTCAGGAATGATTTCTATAGAATTACACTAAATACACCAAAACTCAAAGTGTACTGCTAGGTTTGTTTTCTCATAGCTTATTACTATTTTAGCTTATCAACATATTTATGAGGTAAAATAGAGAACGAATTTCATACAGTGCATTTGATATTCTATTAAAATTGCTTTAAAAAGATGAATAAACATCATATTTACCCCTTTATTAACTGGAATATAGTATTTCATAATTGAGGCATACTTAAATACAAATGTTTGTGCATGTTTATGCACTTAATTAGTCTATTTAAATATAAACAGTACATGAAAAAGTAACAAAACTGTGCTAAATCTCTGCCTTAAACAAAGAATACACACTATAGGCTTATACCTTCTTTTATTTCTGTATTATTACTCCCTTGGAGTGCATACCATGCTTTATTTAATGGGTAGCATGGATATTTATAGAAGCTAATATAAGTTAGTGGTTTAATGTTATTTAAGACTTATATGTAAATTAAAACGTTAATAATTCTACATACTAGTGATTTATTTTTTTTTTAATGTTTGACAAGAATGTATAACATTATAGAAAATGAGTAATTTAGTAAGAACCATTTTCTATTTCAAACTCATTTTATTCTATTGTGTATGTTTGAGTTTTCTTATAACAAAGCCACACCTTATTCTATTGTAAAGCATCACCTGTATTTACTGCTTATATATTATGCAGGTACCCCTAACATGCCTTTAAAAATCAGTGTACCTTATAAAAGAGTATCAGGTTATTTTAGTAACTCGAGCTAAAGTATTCTGATCACATTATAATTGTAATTACCTAAACATGAATTCTTAAATAAAGAATATTAACAAAATTCACATGATCCAGACCATGATCTGACTTCACTTTACCGGAATAATCTATCCATTACAATATGTTTGACAGAATATTTGAAGTTTCTGATTTGATAAAATATTTACGCACGAATACATCTGATAAAACGAATATACCAGTGACTTTTTTCTCGTATGATTGCAGTGAAAATAATGATAACTTATCGAAGAACTTTGATTTTACCACGAGGACATATTTCCAACATATGTGCAAAACATTCACGCATGACTTTTAAATTAACAAAACCATTATCTTTCACAATGTAAACTTCCTTATAATAGTATGGTATTATATCGAGAAAACCCACATTTCGGAAAACACCTGTTTCACATAAAGTGATGAGTTAATTTGTTTTCAAAATTCCTTTTGTTGAATATGGTTAGGATTAACCAAAATCAACCCCAAATATATCTTTCTTATCTTTTACTTCATATTTAATATGCAATAATACTTAAGAATAGTACAAATAATTTGTCAATTATTAAAATATTAATCCATTGGGGCTTCTTCTCCATATAGTTTTATAATAGTATTTCGTGTTAAATTCTAATTATACTGTCATCCAGAACATCTTATAGTTATAAATTGGTTTATGGTTGTGGTTTCCATTAGTTGTTTTTTTTAATAACAGAAAGTACTAAAGAAGCAGTTACAATTTCTCTCTTCATAAGAATATTTATAATTTACTGGAGATTAAAAACATGTAACTTGAAATCCCCACTCACTGTAGACTGGAACGGTTATAATAAGATGCGTGTACTTGTGTGCATGTGTTCTATTTCTGATTCCATTAGTACAGATTACCTATCCACCATGATTCTGATCTTTAATTTATAATTACTTAGTTTCTTTATTTGTTTTTTGTTATGCACAAAACTACACAAAGGGTCATCTGTGATCTGCCCATCATAGGTATCGAAACCCGGTTTTTAGCAGTAAAAGCCCACAGATATACCACTGTGCCTCGGGGAAGGGCATTTACTTAGTCACCATAGTCTTAGTTCTGACTTCACTGCCCATACTACCTAGTCACTCCGGACTTGATTCCGAGTCCACCACTTAGTATCTATTACTCCATATTATTCTCTTATTATAACCTTAAATATGAGTCTATTGCTGTAGTTAATTCATGTGGTCATCAGTTCAGATCTATTATTCCAGTGACCTAAAGTTACAGTTTACTGTTCCAAATTTCCTAATATTTAAAATGATTTCTTTACTACAGAGATTTGGTACACTTAAAATTATTTTATCCACAACAATGAATTACACTGCAAGAATGTTGTAAAATATTTAGTAAATTGCTTATTTACAGTTACTGATAAAATGTATGGATTTTTTCTTTTATCTTCTCATTCCATATTAGAATCAAAATTATGGTTTTAGAGTGGCAATGGTGGAAGAGCTGTTTGGGATGTGAAATGTGCAGGATTATGATTATTGGTACCGCATCACAAAATGCCTTATTTGTTTGTTTTTGAATGTCGAGCAAAGTTACACAAAGGATATCTGCGCTAGCCTTCTCTAATTTAGCAGTGTAAGACTAGAGGAAAGGCTGCTAGTCATCACCACCCACCGCCATTGACCGTCACATTATAACGTCTCCACGCCTTAACCCACTTGGCCATGCCGGGCCGAAATGCCTTCTCCTAATCAGTTTTGTTCTTGTGTCACATTTACTTTTAATCAGTAAAAGTAATGTAAGATGAATAGCATCAAATTATTAGTTATTATTTGCACAGCTTTGCCCGTAGCGCACAAAACAATAAAAAACAATTACGTATAAAAACTGTATTTGTCACCACGCTGTACGATTCAAGTTATCCAGGAATTAGATTATCCCCATTCCCCATTTCATGTAACAGAAACTTCATACAAACCACTGACTGCGTTTGTAGTTCCACTTTCAGAATTTTTGCCCTATTACACAAAGCATATGGGGTGACAATATTACGATCGGCAAAAATACTGAAATCGGACTGAGTGAATATCAAGTGTCATTTCGACCTTATAGGTCCAATCATGTCCATGGAATTTACAACAAAATCTGAGTGATAATCAAAAATGGATGTTGTGTAATGACGATCATCAATTTGTAGCCAAAATTGTCAGAAAGATATGTACGAAGTTCGAAGATAAACTAAAATGTTGTATTCATATCTGGAATTTCAAGAGCTTATTTGAAGAAAGAGTGCACAGTTAAATATAGGAGGTCTGATCAGCCTATTAGAGCAGAAAGAATTGATAAAGAGGTCATGGAATCTATAGATCTATACAGATCTACTACATACAGTACGGTCTGCATGGAATAAAGAAATTGTATAAGCATCTATTGAAGAAATTACTTAGCTCTGTGTGAAACGGAAGATTTTTCCTCTTGCTAACAGATGACAGTAACGATATCAGTGTTCATGAAAAATAACTTTATTATTTCCATTCGAAACAATGGTAACATAAAATGCAAACCTACCATTGCTAGATGTTTCTGTTGAATTTGCTGAGCATCAGAAAGCAGTGATTTACAACATTTTGAGAAAATGGACGTCGCTAATTTTGATTCAAAACTGGTAGATCAATGTGCAGGTGTTGCAAACGTTAGTCTTAGTGCCAAAAAAAGTAATGGTTGCTCTCTTAATAATGAGAGATATTTCTTTTCTAGTGTCTATAAATTTGTTTCAATTTTAGGATGAAACGTAGTGATATCTTTAAGCAAACCAAGATAGAGGATGTCTGTACTAGACTAATGGAAATATATTTTATTTTTCCCAAATAATGAAAAAAATCCGTAAATTTTGTGGGCTTGGTGATATTATGAAAACACACAGAACACAAAAAGTAAATAGAACCTGATAAATTTAGCTCAAAATTTTGCCATCCCAACAGCTGCTCAAATGTTGTTCTAGTCTCGTAATGGAAAGAAAGGAAGATTTTCATTGTCGGTAATGTTGAGACTTGAATCACTTCTTCATCAAAGGTCTGGAAGATAATTCATCATTACATTCCCTAACATAAGAGAGTGGAAGTTTTGAGAGTACATACTTTCGTAAATGCAGCTGTTTAAAAATGTCTCAACTAAATGGACAAGGTCAAAAGTAGTTAAAGAACGAGACTTCCTGTTAACACCCTTGGTCACCTTGAGTGAATGAAAAAAGGGGGGAACACTGATGATGACTCTAAAGATTAAAAATGCAGCAGACATTTTTAGCGCATCAAGACTAAATTTTCAATCATATGGAAAGATATCAAAGTTTGACAGCACATACCCAGTGGCTGAAAGTTTCTCAACTAACAGTGCCCTAAGCATCCTAACTAAAATTGACAAGGAAGATAAACTTAGTAAAGTCAAAGTGTCTATTTCTCAAAGAACTGTCAGTTAGTATGACCATGTGTTAGGTGACCTTTTTTTCGAAATATGATGAAATTATTTTTTTTTATTATCAAATGGCAATATTTTGATTTTTGTGATTAAAGCTTCTGCATATATTTGTCTCATGATCCTTTGAATTTCACTTAGTCAAAGAATTCCATATTATAGTCATGAAGATTTAGCAGACACAGTTATGTCTACTACTGTTTATCATCGACATTTGTTTTATATTCCTCTGACTTGATATATTCTATTATTTAACCAAGCGTCCTTTACATTTCATGAATATGTCATAATAAAAATATACACTGAATATAGTACAGAGGCAAAAAAGAGCCATTTATTAGACACCTATTTAAAATGTACAAACTGCTAATCAGTTTTAAGATTGAATAGCAAAAGATGATAATAATATTTCAAAAGTGATGTAATTGTTGGATGTTTTATTGAGTGGTAAACACAGTTACTGATATGGTTTGAAGTCTGGTTAATATAGTCATATAAGGTATGAGGACTGAGCATTCAAAAATCTTTGGAACAAGGCATACACGGATTTAAAGAGTATGCATTCACTAGAAGTTGGTGTTATGGTTTATCTCACCATACATAGAAGAATAGAGGAGGAAGTGTTGACACACTTTTCTAGTAGATGGATGAAGAATTATTTTGTCACATAAGAAAGATATGCTCTGTCATATCAAAAAGGAGTAAAAATAATCCTCTTTGGATTTTTCTTCCAAAAATTATACTTAGCCTGCATGAGGTGCAAGAGGTCCAATGACTCTAATACAGCATTTTTCTTAAGAACCAGGTCTTTATCGACACAACAATCACGAACAGTACTACTTGCTTGCTGACAGAAGTCCAACGTTCATTTCACCCAGGTTGAGCTTTAAGGGACTTATGGTTGAAGTGGGCACTATTTAGCCATACAAGAAGCTGTACAGAGACTTGGGCCTTGTTGTAGCAGAAAGGATACCAAGGTAAAAGTCTGGATGACACTAGATGACAATGTCTCATGCAAGAAATTCACTTGTTATGGAAAGATAACCACTGTCTGAGAAAAGAGTTCTCAGAAAACCAAAAAACGATTTTTCATAAGCATCCTGTCAAAAGAAAAAATCTCTAAAAGCTTTTTTTTCTTTCTTCTGGTGACATCTTTTAAGTATCGCCACATTACTTTGCTCTCTTTATCTGTCTTTCCACAAAATACATATATACATATTGCCTCTTCATTTTTTTTTGTCACTTTAGATTTTATTCTGTATTTAGCTGCATTCAGTTTTGTCTTAACACAAGATTGTTCTCTAAACCTGGTATAAAGGATCGAACACAAACTATCCATGATTTATCTGATTTTGTGGATATTTAAATAGGATGTACCGCGTAATGAGATATGATGTATACAGTTTATAATTTATTTCTAAGTTGGACAAACATTAATCGAGCTATGACTGGTCATATCATCAACAGAAATTCTATAGTTAATGAAAGTACATCTGACCGACTGGACCGTTACGTGAGCCTTCTTCATTGCCCGTCATTTCATGTGTTTTTCAGACCAACTCCCAATAGATCTTTAATAGGTAGCTCCAAGATCCGTTAATTAACATCACTGGAATTTTGTTACTCTTAGGCATATCATCAACAATCACCATTGTCCTCTCTATTACCTGCATGTGCTTCTGAAAGCCCTTATTCAAGCAGTTTATCTATAACTCTCATAGATGCTGTGACAGCACTCAAAGTAGGTCTGGTGCTGAAAAGGACATTAGTGACAGTTGTCTTCCTTCAGATTGAGAACAAGGTCTCTTATCTCAAATAGATAATAATGAAAGGTCACAAAATTTGATATGAGAATCAACAAAATTGATAATCAATTACTGTTTGTGACCATAATTGGTCAGGTGGTGTGGCCACTCCAAAACCCTATTCACCTTTGACCGCTAATAGTTCCCAACTGAAACATATTACCATCAAATGGATACAACAAATTTCGAACTTTTCAAAAGCAATTACCAAAATTTATTTTACCTTTCCCTGCCACCCAAAAGCTGTACTTTGTTCCTGGTAGAGAGAAAGAGGGCATGTGTTAATTGTAATTTCAAATAATTCTATCATTATTATTTAATTTGGATTTGTATAAATATATTATTTACTGTATGTTTTATCCACTTCTTATTTCTTAAATATCTAAGGCTAATTTTGCAATTTATTAACCCTACTAATGTTTATTTTTGCATTTTTGTGTATGATTTTGCATTTTAATAAATTTTATTATCAGTTTATTTTAAAAGAATGCTTTGAGATTGAACTTTTAAAAACATAAATAACAGGTAAATGACACTCTATGAACAGATGAACAAAATCGATAAGTCAAAGACTCCAAAGGTTATGGTGTAACTCACTCTAGTTTTGAATTACTGACCAGAAATAAGGAAGTACCCAGCATAACCTATCATCCCAAGGTTTTTTCTGGATTTTTGAACCCAATAATAGGGTCAACAATCATTTGTACAGTGTTCCCACAACTAAGTTGTAAAAAATTCTCTGTAGAGTCGCATCAGTTGGCATTCTAACCATTAAGCCATGCAAGTGCTTTCTCTGAGCTTTTAAAGTTAAACTATTCTGGTGAATTTTCCTCTTATTATATGCGTTGAATGAAGTTTTATTTATTTGTGACTATATGTTATGGTTTCATGCACGTTGCTTAGGAAGAAATTACTGGAAATTATGAATTTGTTGGTTGAATTTATATTTTGGTTACTAAAGGTTTAACTTTTAGATTCAAGCGTAAGAAGGATTTAGGATAAGTCAAGGAGTTATTTCAATTGAAAACCTACTACATTTCCCCTTTCCTAAATGTGAAACAATTACATATTTTTATTCAAGTATACTTGGGTAACTTACAAATGTCCACATAAAACTGCTCTTAGTTAGATGACAGCCCCTCATAAAGGTTTATGTCTGTTTAACCCTGTTTTTATATCATCGCATATCATATTCAAGTTGAGAGATAACATATAGACTTGTACAAGTTAGTATGAAATGGGGTGTTTCATCTTTAAACAAGTATAATAGGAAGTATCGTTAACATACGTAGTCTAGGATTGTGTGACATCACGACAGGTTCTTACATAGTGATGTGATATGAATAGTTGTGTAAATGGATGTCTGTGAGCATGTATTTCAGTTCCTAAATCATGTTTTCATCGCGGCATGGGCATTTTCTTATCCTCAAGAGGACTATAATTCATCCTATATATTAACACTAGTAAGAGTAAAATATAAGGAATTTTGTTACAAATGTGGACGTCGTGGAATATTTAACTGTTTACATCAACTTATTCTGCATTACAAAGAGGGAAGTGCTTGAAATGTTAATATTTGTCAAACGTTAACTCCACTACTTGTACAGTGGGAAGTTCACTAATTGGATGAACCTTTCACCATTGAAATGAATGGTGAACTTTGAAATCTGGAAGGTAAGATTATGCACTGGAAAACAGTGCTTCAAGATTATAAGTTTACTTTACAACACTCTTTAGATCAGCAGTATGCAAATGATGGATTGTTCTGTCAGTTTGAGAGAACATATCTATCCATATGAATAAACCCCATAAATAACCAGTCATAAACTTTGTGAAACAGCAATTCATGGACCCAGACGTAATTTGGTTGTTTTTTATCAATGCAACAAAATGAATTAGAACAATAAAAAACTAGTGAATGCATTGTTGACTTTGTATTGTACCAACTACAAGAACAAGAAGTATTGTTCGAATCAATGAGATATAGCAGCAGTCCTGTGATATAGCAGCAGTTTTGTGATATAGTAGCAGTTCCGTTATATAGCAGCAGTCCTGTGATATAGCAGCAGTTCTGTGATATAACAGCAGTTCTGTGATATAGCAGCAGTCCTGTTATATAGCAGCAGTCCTGTGATATAGTAGCAGTCCTGTGTTGTAGCAGCAGTCCTGTGATGCAAATTTAATTTGGGGTTTCTACAATATAAGGGTCGAAAAGTACAAGAGAATGTCATCCATTGTTGTAAGTATGCAGAAATGTTTTTCTTAAGAGTGCATTAGCATCAAGGAGTTTTGAAGATGGTGTAGACATTTTACTACGTATACTGCAAAGAGAAAAATATGACCACTTCAGTGAAAGCCCTAGTGGTGAGTTTTAAATTCTTCCTTATAAAGAATCACCATAGAAATAGCTGTTCTTCTACCCAAGAAATGTTTCTGTCCTATGATTCTCACTATGGACTGCTTTACCAAGAGGCCAAGCTTGTATATTGGTCGATATGTTAACATAAGACATCATTGATTTGTTGAATTTACAATGAATAATATGGTTCAGAGGATGTGAAAATATCCACTTTGGTTAGGAAGCCAACTTTAAACACAGTTGTTTGCAAAAGTGTGTGAAATATGAGTTGTAAGCAAAAATGTACTTTTTACCAGTTCATCTTCTTTCTTATGCTCTCGCTGAACAAGTGATAAACAATGACAAGCAGGTACTTGCTAGGTTTATAAACCCTAGATGATGGCTGGTATAAAGTGACAAGCGAGTACTTGCCAAGTTTATAAGCCCTGAGTGATGGTTAAAGAGGTAGTATAGATTGTGAAGTAATAAAATTTACTTGAATGAGAACTTATCGTGTGTCATGATGAGGTACTGCACATCTAAGTTATAGTTGAATGGTTCTATTGATGATCAGATAAGCAGCACAGTTCCCAGTGAGACGTATACCCTGGTGCACAGAAAAGATATAGCATAGCGGTGTGATTACATT
This sequence comes from Tachypleus tridentatus, assembly GCF_004210375.1. Classification (NCBI taxonomy): domain Eukaryota; kingdom Metazoa; phylum Arthropoda; class Merostomata; order Xiphosura; family Limulidae; genus Tachypleus; species Tachypleus tridentatus. The sequence goes on from NC_134831.1 coordinate 150,993,534, forward strand.
CTACAGTAGTTGATGCACATTAATACAAACGAGTTAGGTAGTCTCATATCAAACGATATGTCTTGACAAAGCAGTTACAGAATGAAAGCTCTAGCCTAATCACTTGACATAGCTTTGATATGCTTCTGTTGCACCTAAGTAACTCGGTTCTGCTTGAAATTGTGTACATCGGGTACGTTAATATGTTATCTGTGGATTATTATGTTTTATTTGAAAACCACAGAAGTAACCTAAATGTGAGTAATGTAATGACTATTTAAGAGAATAAATTACTTCGTCTTTCTTACCTAATTGACAACTTTTGCTAGGTGTTGTTAGAACAATGTACCTTTAAATATTTGTACTTTAATACATTGAATAGGGTCAAGCATGGAGAATATCATGGAAATAGGTTATGCTGTTTACCAGACACTTATTGACAATTTACAGTTTCTGTAAGATATACTTACGTTACTAAAGTAAGTTTAGGAACAGCCTAATGTTATCTGAAGACTTATTTATTATAGTTGTACGTCATGCTGGAAAAGTATAAAATGTTCATTGTTATTTTTACTGTGTTGAAAATATACTTTTCAAAAAAAGAAACGCAAGAGGCAAAATATGAGACAAATTGTTAACAAGTTTATTCCGGGTAGTTCTGTATGACATGTGTGAAACTTTGCACATTCACTTCTGAACATCCAAAGTCTGCAAAGGCGAAGTCCACGCTCACTAAGTGAAGTTTAACGTCACTCAACGTCAATAACGAGTATGCCCCCCGTGAGCATCAATAACTGCTTGGCATCTCCTGCTTATGGAAGCGATGAGATGACGAATCACATCCTGTGAAATGGCTGTCCACTCAGCCTGCAAAGCTGCTGCAAGCTGAGATAGAGTCTGCGGTTGAGATTGTCGCCGTCGCAGACGTCGGTCCAACTCGTCCCAAAGATGTTCGATGGGGTTTAAATCTGGTGATCTGGAGGACCAGGGAAGAACGTTGCTGTTGTGGTGTCTCAAGAAGACAGTGGTGAGTCGGGCTGTGTGAGGACGGGCGTTGTCATGTTGAAAAATGTCGTTGACGTTCACCATGATGGGTTGCACATGGGGCCGAAGAATCTCGTCGACGTATCGTTGAGCCGTAAAATTCCCTCGAATGTACAAAAGGTCTGTTCTGGCATTGTAGGCGATGGCAGCCCACATCATGACGCTGCCACCACCAAATCTGTCAACTTCCTGCACACAGTTTGCTGCAAAACGTTCACCTCGGCGACGGTAAACACGGGTTCTTCCATCCTGCCTAAGAAGCATAAAACGTGATTCATCGCTGAACCAAACATGCCTCCATCGTCGATGAGGCCATACCAGATGTGCCCGAGTCCACTGCAGCTGTGCTTGACGATGTTGCTGGGTGAGGATGACGCCTCTGACTGGACGTTGAGGTCGGATTCCTGCATCTCGTAGACGGTTGCGTACGGTCTGATCGGAAATCCTACGCAGCCCTGGTATGGTTGAGGCAGTAGACGTCGTAGTGGTGGTCCTATCCCGAAGGTGACGTAACCGGATGTTGCGATCTTCTGCGGGCGTGGTCACACGAGGTCTGCCAGATCGTAGACGGTCACGAGTTGATCCATGTTGTTGGTGACGATTCCATAGCCTTGTGATGGTGCTTGGGTGGACATTCACAGCTCTGGCAACATCTGATCGAGATTCGCCTGCTTCCAAGCGACCAATGGCGTTGTTGCGTTGTGCTTCAGTCAGTCTTGGCGTAACTGTATTGCGTGTCGGTGGTTTAACACTGAGCTATGGAAACCGAAAACCCGTCACTTTTATAGGGAGTTTGCACATGTTGCACTTGCAGAACATGCAGATCTCTCAAACAAATTTATGGGACACGCATGCGTTTGGGCGAAAATCCGATGTTTTCCTCCGTTTTCAAGGTGCACAACTTTTATTGTCATTTTGGTCTGACAATCAGTGCCTTAACACGTGTAACATCACATACTCTGAGCTTGTAACGTTATTACATATATTTCTCTTTAAAATAACAAAAATATCCCTTTTGTGTTTCTTGTTTTGAAGAGTATATTTATATATATATATAAAGTAGAGCTTCCATATTGTGTCCGTTTGTTTTAATGGTGTTTTTGCAAATAATTTATTTATCATTCACAACAAGGTTATGACTTTACTCGATCTCTTTGCTACAGACGTAAATAAGATTGCGATTTATTTATATGTTTGTTGTAGTTTAAGGGTAAAGATACACTGTTCTCTGTCTATCACGGGTATCGAAACCCGATTTCTACTAATGTAAGTTTTCATGATACATATATATGTTATTTTCCTATAATTAATAACAATAAATACTATAATCGTCATTACATTTCCTTTAACATTCTATTTCTATAGGTTAAGAAAATTTACAAAATAATAGTTATAGTGCACATTTGTCAATAATAATAGAGCGACGCAACATAGTAGAATAGCGTCCATCGAAACAGATTCTCTTATTGGTTATCAGTAGTGATACATGATAACGAGATGGAAATAATATCACTACGCCTAAATGAACTACTTTTCATACTCTTATTAGATCAATATATTCATTGATGACCTTATCATTCTGCTACACACAGCTAACGAAACATGGTTAATTATTCATTTTTTTAACTTTCTCCTGCTAGAAATAGATTTGAATATTATAATTTCAGTTATTTGAATTTCTGTGAGACAATAACATATTTATACAACACATTATCCATCTAAATGATAATTAATTACTCAGAGAGTATTAATCCCAGCTCAGTTGAAACAAATATAATTTACCAAAACATGAATGACTAGCAATACAACAAAGTTCATAAAACGTTGTATAAATTTAAAAACTTACGAAATTAATATTTTCTTTGTTATTAAGATTTTATTTCTAACTTTTCACCAACGACACTGTCGTTATTTGTATTTCTTAAAAAGGTTTCTTCTGTTTCAGTGTCATTTTTTACAATTCTTCTGTCCTCGTGTGATGTTGCTTCATTTTCCAGTCCCATGTTTACTTTACCTCCGCTGGATTGAAGTGTTGCGGTTTCCATGTTTTCTATCCTTCTGCTGCTGTTCAGGGTTGTTTCTTCTTTCGGTTCCACCGTTTCTCTATTTCTGTTGTTAATAAGAGGCCGCCTTTCCTCAGAATAATTGTCTTCTTTGTTAGTAGTTCCAGGCTTACCTCCTTCTGGGTCCTCAAACACTGAACTAATGTTTTTATCCTTCTTCACGAACTTGTGATAAAGTACATACACTGCAAACAACAGATAAAGAGGAGCTCCAGTCATTAAAAGCTGGGCAGCAAGGGGCACTACTGCAAGATCAGCAAACGGCTGAGGCAGAGAAAGCTGTAATATAATAAAGGCAATGCTAGCATTCTGGAGTGCCGTTTCGAAAGCTACCGCAATAACCTGAGGCCGACTAAGTCGAAAAAACCAGGAAAAGATGGCACCAAAGAAGAAACCTCCCCATGCAACAGCCATGCCAGCTACAACCACACGCCAATTAAACAACAAAATCACATAATAATAAGAATAAACTCCGGACACTAACGAAATTGCAACGCATATTAAGGTAAAGGGTCGAATGATTTTACGCGAAAAGTCCGCCCATCTGGGTTTGAATCGCTGAATGAGAATACCAATTCCAATTGGAATGGTAAGACCTATTAAAGACGTAACAAGTTTTTCGAATGGAATACTCAGTTCTCCGAGTGGCATCATCTGTGATCCCAGGGTTGACATCCACAGTGGAATAAATCCTGAGAGAGAAGATTAAAACGTTAAACTGGCTTGCATCTTCAGCCTTTAACGTAATAAATTGTTTTTTGATATTACAAAAAGTAGATAGAAATCGTCGCAGATAACTTGACATAATAATAACATTTTGCTTTACTTTTACATCTTACACAACTTACATGTATGATATTTTAAACATTTCTGTAACCAGGCTTAAAATTTGTCAGGTTAAAGCCTTTCTTCCCAGTTGTTAAAAATGAACCTCGTTTCCCAAGTAATATAAACATCTGTTTACTTTCAAATTACTTCTTGTACGTTATCTGGTCCAATGGAATACTGGGGATTATATCGAAAGATTAAATGAAACTCACAGTATAAAACACGTAGATCGACGGAAGCATGGAACAAAATTGCATTTTTAATATTTTTTGCCAATATCTAACCAATTTTGTTTTTCAGTATATCAAAAACTTACTTTTTAAGTAGTATATATATATAGTAACTTAAACCATACTTTTTAAGTCAAAACAAAATACGCTGAATTTGTTTTTAAATCACAGGGTACAAGCTATGTGTATATATTTAATATTACTATATATAGTAAGTTATATATAGAGATGTAAATATATGAGTGTGTTGGACTAAGGGTTCTTCTACAGTAAGTGTCTGTGACTTTTTGGCGATAAATTCGACGATAAACGAACAGCACGCATTCTTCTTGGTTTTAAAATAATATATATGTACACTGCTGGCCTAGACTCAACCACTTATTTGAGTAGAGCTTCGAAAGGTTACAATAACAAATAGGAAAATAAAAAAAAAAACTTTTTTAGCATTTAATAGGAAAAATGTGAACACTATGAAATTAGACTAAATGCTAGCTGGTCAAAAGTTTAAGACCTTACTGAAACGAAGCGTAAATCGGTAAACAAGTAACGAAATTTAGTCATTTATGTTCAAGCATTAGCGTTGTTAACATCTCCCAGTGACATCTCCTGTGTTACATTGGGTAAAAAACATGACAAAATGCCAAAGGCTAAAATGTTGACAGAGTTTGAATGTGGCAAAATTGTCGAGCTGCAAAAGCGAGGTCTCTCTCAACATGCAATCGCTGGTAAGATTGGCCAGAGTAAAATTGCTGTTGCAAATTTCTTATAAGACCCTGAGGGATACGAAACAAGAATTTCAAGTGGTCGGACCAAGAAAACTTCGCCGACGTTGAGCAGAAGAATTCGACAGGTTGTTCGACAAGGCATCAGCCAATCGTCGAACCAGAATAAGGCCATTGCAGACTCAGAATGCAGCTCAAGAACTATAAGATGGCACCTACGAGAGAAAGGCTTTAAAATCCATAAATGTCTTCAAAGGCCAGGTCTCCTTCTACACCACGAAACAGCTCGGTTAAACTTTGCTGAGAAGCATCAAACATGGGACGTAGAACAGTGGAAGAAGGTTTTATTTTCTGATGAGAAAAACTTTAACCTGGATGGTCCAGATGACTTCCACCGTTGCTGGCACGATAAGGATATCCCACCGGAAAATTTTCTACACGACACAGTGGAGGAGGTTCCATCATGATCTGGGGTGCTTTCTCCTTCCATGGTACAATGGAGCTTTATGTTATACAGGGGCGTCAAGCAGTAACTGGCTACATTGGCATGTTGGAGAGACCATCCTTATTGACTGAAGGCCCTCGCTTGTGTGGAAATGACTGGATCTTTCAGCAGGACAACGCTGCAATCCACAATGCCCGCAGGACATTTTTCATGGCGAATAACGTGATTTTTTGGACCATCCAGCGCGTTCGCCCGAACTGAACCCCATTGAAAATGTTTGGGGGTGGATGGCAAAGGACGTCTATAGAAATGGACGTTAATTCCAAACAGTGTGTGATTTTCGTGAACTTGACATCGACATGTCAATATTTATGGAATAAATATTCCATCTTTACCACTTGGAATAACATTCCAGTCAGCCTTCTGCAAACGATTATATCGACCATGCCAAGAGAATGTTTGCAGTTATTCGCAATGACGGCCGTGCAACTTACTACTGAGACCTCTTGTTTGGCATTTCCTACCGTGTTTAGGACTTTTTTTTTGAATGGTCTTAAACTTTGTCCAGCTAGTATTTAAGATAATTTCATAGTGTTTACAGTTTCCCTAATAAATGCTAAAAAGAGTTTTTTATTTTTATTTTCCCTTTTCTTATTTTCATTTTTCGAAGCTCTACTCGAATAAGTGGTTGAGTCTAACAATGCAAAATGCATATTTTTTCTTTATGTTCATTGGCCTTAAGATTTTGGCCAGCAGTTGTATATTATTAATTATTTTTAGTTAAAAACAAGGTCATTTAAGAACTTGGCGATACTTTATGAGGATGTACACCTTAAGCCGCATATAAAAGCAGGACAGTCACAGTAAACTATCACTTTACTGATGTCGTGTCAATTAGTGTCTCTTTAATATTGGGGAGAGGAAAGCTAACTTCAAGAGATAGGTTTTACCTTACTTATCCCGAAATGGTAATACCTTATTTTCCTTATTTTTTTATTTTATTTTATTTATTTTTCATCTTTTATGTTTATCTTTTTCTTATTCTTATTTTAACTTGGGAGAGCAATCACCTTCCCACAACTGTGTGCAGGCAGTGAAGGGTGATACAGATGTGAGAGGTTGTGGGCTTGAGCACCCACATCTCGCTCTCCTAATTTCTAGATTTCTAATCTTGTTATGTGAGACTAGCGAATTAAAGGCTAAAACTGATAGACGGTTTATCCCCACCGCAATATGGGCTTTTCTTCCGCAGTCACCTCCAAAACCTAGGATACATTTTATAATCCCACGTTGTAGTTTATATCCTAGGATCTTTGTTTCTAAAATATGCAGCGTATTTTGTTTAATTTTAATGTGTTTTATTTATGGCTTAAGAGTTTACGGTTATATATACGTACTCTAAACAAGTTAAACGAATGTTTGATTTTTCAAAAATATATTATAGTGTCCAATGTGAGTTGTAACCGAATTTCAGTATTAAAATAAAACACTCAACAAAATCTAAGAAACTGATTCATAAAACTCCAAATAATGAATTAGTGTACGGATGTTGTCAGCGATCCTTATCTTTGCAAAAAGTATACAGTAACAGTCGTTAGATATCGTAAATGAAAATATATAAACAGAACAAGTGGTAGTATGTTGCGGATAGATAAATTTCTGCTCTAAGAAGTTTTTACCTTTTTTATATTTCTTGTATTTGTGATTCTAAACAAAAAACCAATAACACTTTCTTTATTTCATATTCATTTCTGTAATAAGCCGCATCCAGTGGCACAGCGGTACATTTGTGAATTTACAACGCTAGAAACTTGTTTTCGATATTCATAATGGGCAGCGTACAGATAGTTCATTGGGTAGTTTTGTGTTTAATCACAAACAAACACACTCTGATATGTCACATTTATGTGCAAGTTTACTTAAGTAAGAATGCATAACCTTTTTTGTATCTCAATTTTTGACATTGTATAAGCACTATTTAATATTAATGAAAGTAATTCCATATGGTTCGATTTATTTCAAATTGTGTAAGTGGATGTTCTGACAAAATATGGTATATCCTCTGGAATTCTGAAATATTTGGAAAGAGGTGGTTATTATAATTGATAAAAGCATTGATATTTCAGACATTTTAAATGGTGGGATATCTTTGAGTAGCACACTTATTCATAGGAAAGATATTACAAAACGTATACTTCAGGTGAGAATCCACGTAGGATATGTTATTGCAGATATTTATTCTACAGGATTCTTAGTAATTAAATTCTCGAATTACCCATGTACGTGCTCAGACTTAAACCTTACTTAAACAGTAACAACTGAGCTTCAAAAACGTTCAAAGAATAGTATTAAAAGTACTGAAGTATAGTGTCAGTTAACGACAGGAAATTTAAAACATGATCCAAGAAAATTATTATTCACAAATTATGTTTAAAAAAAGTAAACTGGTTGCGAAGAATATTCTAAATAAATATTCTCTGGACATGTTTTATATTTGGTCAACCTCGAAAGCTTTTGCTTAAAGTTTAGTTTATCAATGCACTTTCAAACGTTATGTGAATTATGATTCCAAAAGTGTTATACCAATTATATAATAATAAATTTGCTGATGTTAAAGCGCTGATGGTCGGTGATGCATTCGCCAATTGGATAGCAGCAGATTCATCATGGATAGCAAGAAAGGGCTACGACTTAGTTCGTTAAATTAATCAAATGTAGGTTATTTTTTCATATTTACATTCAAAATATAGCAACAAATATGGCATTCATAAAATCATTTACTACTAACTTAAACCTTAAAATAATTAAACACATTATTATTTTCTTTTTTAATAACATAAAGCCACATTGGAATAATCTGCTTATCTATCTATGTCGTTATAACTACTACACGCTACCTTAGCTGAATGAAATAATAATATCGTGAAGATAAAAAAAATATTTCACCTTTCACGAGAATATAAGATCTAATTTCATAATAATGCTGTAAATATAAAGAACTGACCTAGCATTTTAAAATGAATATAATAAGTAACTGATAGTTTTTACCAGCTTACCAAGTGCTGCTATGGTACTCATGAATGTCATAATGACACTGAGACTAACATCCCCATGAAATATTATGTTCCAGAAGTTGCTCATAGTACCCCCTGGTGAGCATCCAAGTGTAAAAAGTCCTAGTCTCCAGGTCAAATCATTGAAGAGTAACAGACCAAATCCAAATGATGCCTGTATTTGAATAGTCAGTATTAGAGAAATGACAATGCGTGTATAACAAGCATTTTTAAAAATGAAACTAAACCTCAAACTTTCCTTTATTTAAACAATAACGTTAGAATTCAGTATTAACTGAAAGGAATGTGGACAAAACGTGGAAATTTAAAAATGGTTTTCATTATCTTGTAAAAATAATTCACAAACAGAGGTATTTTACACGCACAACACTGATATTCTTATACTGCATAGAAAATAACATCAGGTTGACTTTTGGCTGCCTTAAGTTCAACATTCTAAAGACAGATATGTATAATTAAATCCGAAATGGAAACAAAACTATAATTATAGGAATATACTGACAATTACATGAACTGTAGTTAACAAAGTAGAAACATTACATTTGAAAATATAAAAGTTTTAAATCTCGTCCTGAAAAGGAATTAATCAGTGTTATCTCAAAAAATAATACGCACAATATAAAATATATAGTTCGAGTGAAATACCAAACAAAATTGCAGTTTTAATATTTTTTGCACGAATTAAGTAAATTTTGTTTTTCAGTATGTCAGAAACTTATTTTTATGTAGTATGTATATAGTACGTTATATATAGCGATGTAAATATATGGGTGTGTTGGACTAAGGGTTCTTCTACAGTAGGTGTCTGTGAATGGTTGGCGATAAATTCGATGATAAACAAACAGAATGCACTTCACTTGGTTTTAAAATTATATATATATACATACTCTAAATAAGTTAAACATATGTACAAAAATTCTTTACACTCTGGAGATCAAAGTTCTATCTTTAACACTATGCAGTTTTCTTGTTGTCAAGAGTCCACTTAGGCCAATTCAGTTGCTCTAGAAATCAGTTGACAACCAAACTATTTTCCTCTATTTCTATCGCAGTACTATCCGTGTATAATTAATTCACTTACACTATCGCATTTCATCAGGAACAATGGTCCAAATCCCAAGAGGTCAACTAGTGCCTGTTATTTATCAATAACATTGTCCACAAGACTTTGAGACTTGCCAGTCAGATTGATTCAGAAGAGTAGGGAAAACTCAACATTATAAATGTCACAGCTAGAGGAGGGTATAGAATGCCTTCTTGCCCAACCTCGGTTAGCCTAGACCATGTTAATATCATTACTATAACCTCGATTGACGCAGAGTAGGATAAATTGAAGAATATAAATAGCACATCTAGAGGAAAATACAGATTGCCTTCTTGTCAAATTCTGAGCAGCCTAGCCCACTCTAACATCATTACTACAACTTAGATTGATTATTCCTGTCAATGAAATAACAGTCATAGAAATAGCAATATATTTCCTTAATGAATACTACAGCGTCATAAGAAATTAGTAATGATATTTAGTTTCTGCTTCCATTTCCACTTCGGAAGAAATATTTATACTTTAATTACAATATAAAAGTAGTCCCTTAATGGCTCAGTGATAAGTCTGCAGCATTTCGACGCTAAAACTCAGGTTTGAGTGCCCTTGGTTACCAGATTACAGATAGCCTATTGTGTGGCTTTGCGCTTAACAACAACCAAATCAATATAAAAATCAAAATATACAAAAAAATTCTAGTATGTATTACGACAAAAATCATTACAACTTATGACGACAGTATTACAAAACGTGTACAGTATTACAAAACGTGTTTTTCTTACCAGTGGCATGAAAAAAAACTGACTAGCCAATCCTATAAGCGGGGCTACTGGTTTTTTAAGAACGGCGATGACTAAAGATACAGTAATGTGGCATCCCATATTGACATTATTAATTGCAACCAAAAGGCCCAAGATTATAATGAAGAGAATTTGACTAGGTGACTCGGATCGGGACACAGTGACGAAGTATCTTCCGTTCCACAGAGTAACCGCTGTTCCATCTAGTTCTGAAAATACGCTAGTCTCGTTTTGTTTAATACTCGTAGTTAGACTTACCGCCCAGAGGAGAGTTGTAAAGCCCAAAAATCTTCCCTCAATAAATAAAGTTGAATTTTTTCTTTTGCATATATCCGAGACGTTAAGAACTATTTTCTCATATCCTACAACTTTCACAACATTTTGATCTTCAGGGAATATAGAAAATTCCAGACGTACTTCAGAAAAGATGTCCTCACTGAATTCAGTCAGTTGGCGTGATGATTTAGGTTCGATGGTAAATACTAGACGTTTTATCTCTTGTTCTGAAAGTTCTAATAAATAGGACGGATAGAACTTGACCGTAAAGTTATCAGCCAAGCACGGTTTATCGCAAACAGTCGTAGCCTTTGTCAACCATGAACTCAAACAGATAGCGTAAAATGTAAGCTTCAATATTGCTAAAACTGCTACACCCATCATATACACTACCGTAGAAACGTTTCTAGCAAACTAATCAAAGCACAGCTATTATCTAGAACAAAGTACTAAAACCACTGTAACCTATGAAAGCAAAATTTTCAGAGCTACTGCATTCCTCAGGAACGTAGAATTCTCGACAGTATTTTGACTAAGAAAACATTTAAAACAGTGTAACAATATTGTTGATAATTTAACTACGCAACGAGATCTTCAACTCAAACTCCACAACGAAACGTTCAAAGTCCAACTTCATTTAACATATAAATAATACACGTTAAAGCACTTGAACTAGTCACTGTTTGTATCCAGTTGGCAATTAAACTTTGATATACTGCTTTACCGTTATAACTGCTATGTCTACGTTCGTTAGAGCTACACAATTACCTCAGTGACGAGTATGTTACAGAACTGATAAATAGTTTCAAAGTCCTTTTCTAAAAATTTGCTATAACTTCTCAGATAGCATGAATGCGCTTAGAAAATTGACTAAAAAATAAAATAATAATATTTTCGAAAGAAAAATTATTTACATTTCTCCAGATAGTGCTTAGTTTCGAATTTAGTATTTTCGTCATTCAGCTGTTTTTACTGATTGTCTATTGACTTGTTTATTCTTATGTTACATTAATCAACACATATTTTATAGTCGTTTTCAAACTGATGTCTTTATGATATATGTGTATGCAGAGGTCGGGTACATTATATTAAAATGAATTTGATGGCCCGGCATGGCCAGGTAGGTTTAGGCGTTCGACTCGTAATCTGTGTGCCGCGAGTTCGAATCCTCGTCGCACCAAACATGCTCGCCCTTTCAGCCGCGGGAGTGTTATATAGTGACAGTCAATCCCACTATTTGTTGGTAAAAGAGTAGCCCAAGAGTTGGCTGTAGGTGGTTATGACTAGCTATCTCACACCACTAAAATAGGGACGGCTAGCGCAGATAGCCCTCGAATAGCTTTGCGCAAAATTAAAAAAAAACAAAACTAAGTTGGAGCCTTACCATAACGTTACAGTCCATATCGTAACATCTGATCTCACTCTAGCTGACGGCATCTGTATAATATAGTTTCTATTACAAATGGCTCCACCATAAAGATATCATGTTCGAAGTATAGAACGACGTTTTTTTAGCGCCTGTTTTTTCAGTTTATTCACATCTGGTATGGCTATGTGATTAAAGTGCTCGATTTGCAGTCTAAGAGTCGCAAGTTCGAATCCCTATCTCACCAAATGTGCTTGCCCTTTCAGCCATGGGTACGTTTTAATGTGACGGTCAATCCCACTATTCGCTGGTAGAGGAGTAGCCTAAGAGTTGGCGATGTGTGGTGGTGACTAGCTGCCTTCCCTCTAGTCCTTCACTGCTAGATTAGGAACGACTAGCACAGATAGCCCTTGAGTAGCTTTGCGCGAAATTTCAACAAGCAAACTCAAATTCTAAAATACTGCTACTACTTAGCCAGTATGTTTTCATATATAAAAGCATAAATACTCATTTCTTTCTCAGGTACTTGAGGTATGCGACTATTGAACAAGATATACGACAGTTCTTGGTGAATTCATACCTGTTTGTCCTTATTCTTAGACAGAGATACTTTGTTATGTTGCATAGTGTTGCCTGAGGCACGAGGCCTTCACTATTGACCTATGTATTTGTGGATTCTAACTGTTACTAAACGACTTACTTTGCTCACCACAGTAGGGATACAACTTATTGAAGGTCTCTTTCTCGACTGACATGGGTCCATAGTTCGATCCTTTTTTTCCTTTAATTATAATACCATTAAAGTAAAATTTCCGTTTTGGAAAATATAAATCCCTGGTCTGAATACGTCTTTATAACCTGAAACATTTTGGGTCGGAAAAGGTTGTTATGTAAATTTATCGCGAACAGTTGAGTTACAATGGGTTCACACTACCCAGTTAACGCCAAACAATGTTAAAACGTAGTGCTAATAGCTGCATTTCCATTGCGACTTTATAAGAGCAATAGTTGTTACGTGCCTTGTGATTTGCATAATCAAAATCATCTTAGCATAACATACTCAACCCGCTATGTATTTATATGTATGTAGTATTCGTTCGCTAGCAAAAGTAGCCGTTCCCAGTGAGTAACAGGAAATGTTTAAGTTATCTAATAACAGCACTCGTCCCCAGTGACAGGGAAGTTTAAGTTAACCTAGTAAAAGAACCAGTCCCCCGAGAGGGAGAAGTTTGAATTAATCTAGCAAAAAAATACTCGTCTCCAACGAAAGGGACGTTTAAGTTAATCTAGTAAAAGAACTCGTCTCCAGTGATGGGAAAGTTTAAGTTAATCTAGTAAAAGCACTCGTCTCCAGTGATGGGAAAGTTTAAGTTAATCTAGTAAAAATACCCGTCTCAAGTGATGGAGAAGTTTAAGTTAATCTAGTAAAAATACCCGTCTCCAGTGACGGGGAAGTTTAAGTTAATCTAGTAAAAATACCCGTCTCAAGTGAGAGAGAAGTTTAAGTTAATCTAGTAAAAATACCCGTCTCCAGTGATGGAGAAGTTTAAGTTAATCTAGTAAAAATACCCGTCTCCAGTGATGGGGAAGTTTAAGTTAATCTAGTAAAAATACCCGTCTCAAGTGAGAGAGAAGTTTAAGTTAATCTAGTAAAATGGAAAAGTTTAAGTCAATCTAGTAAAAATACCCGTCTCCAGTGATGGAAAAGTTTAAGTTAATCTAGTAAAAATACCCGTCTCAAGTGATGGAGAAGTTTAAGTTAATCTAGTAAAAATACCCGTCTCAAGTGATGGAGAAGTTTAAGTTAATCTAGTAAAAATACCCGTCTCCAGTGACGGGGAAGTTTAAGTTAATCTAGTAAAAACACCCGTCTCAAGTGAGAGAGAAGTTTAAGTTAATCTAGTAAAAATACCCGTCGCCAGTGACGGGGAAGTTTAAGTTAATCTAGTAAAAATACCCGTCTCCAGTGACGGGGAAGTTTAAGTTGATTGAAATTATTTGATAGACTTTAAAAAGGTTAATTATATTTCACTCTTGGTTTCACTTACAACCAAAGTAATTGTTGAGCATTTCAGTCGTGCTAAAAACCGCTCAACAAATGACAATCCTACATTTTTATTCTTTAAGTTACGTCACATTTTGAAATATGAATAATAGTTTGATTTTTTCCTGACAACTTACGTAGTGTAGAATATCCTGCTTACGAAATGAAATTTAGCATCAACATTATGCCTGTTCTACCATCATTTCAAAAGTGAATGTTGAGTTTCTTTTCACTCTTGGTATTTTGGTCTTATAGACCAGAGAGGGTCGGGTTCACTTGAACCTTTTCCTCCTGTCTATACTGTAGTTTTGCTCACTGATAAATTTTTATGATGATACTACATGAAAGTTGAAGTAAACCGCATTTGCTCCAAGCCCTTCTCGGTCAAATGTTTATGTAGATATCCTCATTAACCTAACTGTGTTGCGTATGTCGTCACTATTATTCGTATTGGAAAGTCTTACACTTTAATGAACAGTTCGGTGTATAGAAACAACACATTTTACAAGTTCTCAACTAACATAAGAACATTTTACATATAAAAACCCTCTTTTTAAATGTTATTATGTTGGTCCAAAACTTGTGTAGGTTTTGTAGTCTAGTAATAGGTGTCTTTATTAGATGTCAATTTTTCTAAAATATATATTAACAGGAGAAAGGTGCGCTGCTTTTCAAACGCAGCGAGAAGAGCGACTGCCATAAAAGAGGAGCAGACGAACGCTCGGACAAACGAGACAGTTCGTAACATAAGATTAAAAAAGAACAAAATCCCTACCTTTAGTCTTTATTATCTTTCGATCGTATTTATATGAGAATATCATAAAGGTAGCGTCTCTGTAATTAACAAAAATAATCAGTTCCAATCTGGTGAATTATTTTTATCCATAAGTTAGTTGAATTGAAAGAAAAAAAGTAATTAACGTTATATCTGCACGTACCAGTGGTACTTATTAGAATGTATAACTTACGTATATCTCAAGAGATGGCAGCACACAACGATTACAAAATATACTCTAATTTTGTTTGTAGTTAAGCATAAAGCTGGAAAATAGACTGGCAATATGTACTCTGTCAAACACAGGTATCGAAACCTGGGTTCTAGCGTTGTAAATCCGCAGACATACAGCTATGCCACTGAGGGCGTTTATATATATATATATATATATATATACAGATATGTGCATTTAAATAACAGAAATGACATCTTAAACAGTAAAATATTTTTTTTATAAATGGATTTATGTATTACTCCTATACATGTTGTAGGAGTAAAATTAACTTGTTCCAGAACTTTGTTGTAAATTATTGTCATATGTTCTTAGAGTTATCAGTTATAGATCATGAAACAGAAGTTTATACTTTTAAACACACTTTCTAGTAAAGTGTGCGTACACAAAATAAATAAGGAAATTTGATGGTTTCTCTTATTTTACAGTTTCAGTTATCAAGTTGGTTCCACAAGAACCGACCTTGTTCGAACATGATCTAGATCAACCTTTAACTACGTGTTCCCCGGGGGCTCAGCGGTAATTTTACGGATTTGCAACTCTAAAATCAGGGGTTCGATTCCTCTTGGTAGCAGATAGTCTGATGTTGCTTTGCTATAAAAGCACACACAGATGGTGTTTAATCATGTATACTTCGCTTCTTTTACCATAAAATAACTCAGTATTCTTTTATATCGTCGCCTTTTATGTTTTCTACTTTAAAAAAAATTAACAAGATATAATTAATTAAAGTACAAAACAACAACAAAAATATAAGCTTGAAAAACTGGTAGAAATAGTTCAATAAAGAGGATATTAAGAAAATATCTTTTGTGCAACACTTTGTTTATTTTCACAGATCAAATAAAAAAATATATTTACAATGCAATACCCTACTTTTAAAAAAAATATCCACACTTTAACTTTTTATATAAGCAATAATAACTTCCAGAAACCGCGTAATATATAATAAGTTTTTAAATGTTTATAAAATTGGTTATATGATAATCGTTAAGAAGGGTCGTTACAAAAAAAAAGTTGTATAATACAATTAACGGTGAACACAGACAGATATCCTAATCGGTAGTTCTGTGCCAAAAAAAAAACACAAGAATACATTAAGCAACCGGAAAAGTAAGAGCTAGGTAAGAATGTGGTTTAAAACTAAATTTTGCAAAATTTCATTAGACATATTAAACATGTTTTGTTACCCATTGATTCACTTGATGCGTATAATAATTTTTATGGTTTGATTATTGTTCCTTTCGTTGTTGAGACAGTTTTTTAAATATGAAGTTGCAAACAATTACTATTGCCTAACTTTAATTGTCCCTCACTTTCGAAATACGTACATACATACATACACACAACGTTGTGGGCTCTCTTCTTCCTTTCATTACATCAAGTACTACTGAAGCGGCCGACGGGCTTTCCCATTATTTGCCACCATGTACAAATCAATAGAATCTGAGTTGGTAATACATAATTAGCTGACGTATCTACTCAACACACAGAGAAGACATAGAAGTTCCTGGTGTGACACGGATGTCTTAGATCTGAAAGTCGACATCCCGTGTCACTCCAGAGAATTGAAGAATAAACGCTAGGTTTGCTGCAAATTAATCCAGTAATTCACCAGTTACAATTGAATACGCAAAGACTTTTGTCGAATAAAGGTTCATATGTGTCATTGTTATTAAGAGCACAGTAGTATCAACACGGAATCGTAGTGGGTAACGTAGTGACTGTAACCTATGATATATATTAAACATTTGGTGAAATGTAATGACTATAGATTGAATGTGGCCTACTAGTCAGCATGCCGGACTGTGAAGTGGTGACAATATGCTTCCTGTATTGTACGATAAACTTTGTATGAAAATATTAACCAAAATGATAAAGTGTTTGTTCATCATGGTCGACAACCACAATATGTTCGCAAGTTGGGAGTCGACAATATGCAGGTTTTGTCCTCCGAGGTAGATGTGAAAATGCTAGGCCAGGGGAATCTTACACGTCCCCACCCTTTCCGTACACAGATATTTACCACGTCACCTCCCAAGCAACGCCCTGTCTGTGCGATATATTCTCAGCTGTTCAAGTGTACTCTCAAGCAACATATTTCAAATTATTGGTAATAAAATCGTTCATCAAGGTTAGACTACAAGTTGAACTAAATATCAACTATTTCTATACACTATGTTTTCGATATATTCGGATTTCTTTTTTATTGTCATTATTTTTCATTTATCAAAGACCATTTATCACAAAGATATCAAAGTGTAGTCATCCTCACAGCAGCGCTCCTAGCGGCAGGTTTGATAGCAAATAGCTGTGCTGGCGCTTTCTGTACGTGCTTCAACGTGTATTCACATGAAGTACGCTCACTATTTGAACAAAGTAGTAGAAATGTAGAATAGAAAAATTCTTGATGACGAGAAACCCACTTGAAATTAAAATGTATCTCAGACCGGCTGATATGGGTATTAACACTTTTACTGACAAGAAGAGAACAACGTTTCGACCTTCCTAGGTCATCTTCAGGTTAAGAGATACAGAACAGAAAAATACCTCTTGTGTTCTCACTCTGGTCGTTCTCCTCACGTAGGGTCAGATACGACCAAGTAAAAATGTATATTCAAAACGGCTGGAGTGGGCATTAAAACTTTAATTAAAATAAAGTATAGAACAACGTTTCGACCTTCTTAAGTCATCTTCAGGTCAACAAAGAGAGTTTATAACTAAAAACGTCTAATTTTTCTAATGCTGAAAACTGTCTTGTTAAGAAACCATTAATGAAGATTTCGAGTGTAAAGTATTAGTAAAGTGTAGTATACGCAGAAAGTATCAGTTTTCTAGAAATGCAAATATTTTACTGCGCAGTTAATAATTTGTGTCAATTAGTTCTTCTTTGACTCACTTATTTGCACTATTCATACGTTTTGAAACTGTATCACTGACAAACATGTTTAAAGGTATTCGTATTAATAATAAGTTTCCATGAAGAATACTGAATATAGAATAATGATTGATGTGCTATCTGTGAAGAACTCTAAATGCCCGGATGTAACACCTCTTCTGACATTAAGTTCAGTTTTCATCATATCACGGAGATTCATGATATAACTTACGAAAATGTTAAAAACCTTTACCATTAAAAGTAGCCATTTATTTGAACACATTAGTACATAACAAGCATAGTTTACCTGTAAAAGATGCCAATACCTAAAGATATGAGGATAGAGATGATCAAAGCATAACGCCCTATAGAGGCTTGAGTAATCTTAGAGGCAAGAGGTCAAGTGACCTATGACACTATAGGGATAGTTCTGTAATGTGCCTCCAGGGCAGAGAGCTCTATAGAGCTTTGCCAGAGATTAACTACTCAGGGCCACCAGTAGTTGGTTGTAGACATGTCTCGACCTATAATTATGACAGAAAGAACTTTGAACAAAAGGAAGATAAAACGAGCATAAACTACTTTTCAACATCACACTTGTATATCAGTCTTTCAAACATTCTGTATCCGTTTGGGCAGAATCACGGAGAAAATGAAAAGGTTAGATTGTTTTGTTGGTTTTTTTTGGGTTTTTTTTTCGAATTTCGCGAAAAGCTACACGAGGGCTATCTGTGCTCGCCATCCCTAATTTAGCAGTGTAAAACTAGAGGGAAGGCAGCTAGTTATCACTACCTACCGCCAACTCTTGGAATACTCATTTACCAACGAATAGTGGGATTGACCGTAACATTATATCGCTCCCACGGCTGAAAAAACGGTCATGTTTGGTGCGACGAGGATTCGAACCCGCGACCCTCAGATTACGAATCGAACGCCTTAACCCACCTGGCTAGGTCGGGCCTAAATGTATTAGAAGTAACAAGTTTAGACTTTAAATTCGATCATAAGCAAAATTTCATCTTAGGGTTATAAGTGTAGTAAAACGAGTTGATTATTTGATTTAATCAATTTAAACATTTATTGATAATGTTTGTGGTTCTTTTGAAACATAAAGGATGATAAAAGTGAATGATAATGCATCTTATTATATGTAATCTCACTTCATATCTGTTGTACAATGAGCATGATATATTAGTAAAATAAACTAAGAACCCTGAAAAAAGGTATTGAGCTTAAATGTATGTGAACTTAAATACAAGACAAACTGACTGTATTAGATGATACAATATATTATTGTTCAAATAACGTCAATGGTTTCTCTCTACAGGAACATCTACCATACATTTGACATGTAAAATATTTTAGGCATATTAATGTTAAATATTTCAAAGTTTCATAAAGTTATTAAAATTTCATTGAAGTTTAAGTTGCAAGACTATAATGCATATTATTGTGGTATGAATGTCTTAAACAAGCGGGTATGACATTATTATAATTACGCTTGTCATAAGACAATTAGGCCTATTATATCTCTTAACATTATATTTCTATAGTCCCACGGTCCAACATGGCTTGATTGTTAAGGCATTTGACTTATTTTTAAATTTTGTCTGGTCTTTCCAAAAACGTGTTTAACTTTTGTGTGTTAAATTCTGATTCCTATATCGACCCGCTATGACCAGATAGTTAAGACGCTCGATCGTAATCTGAGTGTCGTGGGACGCTATAATAAGGCTGTTTATCCCACTATTCGTTGGTAAAAGAGTAGCTCAAGGGTTGGCGGTAGGTAGTGATAACTAGCTGCCTTCCCTCTATTCTTACACTGCTAAATTAGAGATGACGAGCAGAGATAGCCCTCGTGTAGCTTTGTGCGAAATTAGAGATGGCGAGCAAAGATAGCCCTCGTGTAGCTTTGTGCTAAATTAGGGATGGCGAGCAGAGATAGCCCTCGTGTAGCTTTGTGCTAAATTAGAGATGGCGAGCAAAGATAGCCCTCGTGTAGCTTTGTGCTAAATTAGGGATGGCGAGCAGAGATAGTCCTCATGTAGCTTTGTGCTAAATTAGGGATAGCGAGCACAGATAGCCCTCGTGTAGCTAAATTCAAACAACCATCTAGTTCCTTAGGCATGTTGAAAATATAGAGGAGTGTATTAAACTCATACCACAATAATCATATCCATTATTGACAAGACATTTCGCTTAATCCAGAGGTTTCCAAACAGGCTGGGATACAAAAACATCATATATATTTATTGTAGGGTGAACGCCCTTTAAAAGCTAGTGAAGCATGGTTATAATATCAATCATATTTGTAATAAGACATTAGTATTGCTGCTATATCTTTAAGGGTTAAATTATTTTAAATATCGTGAGGTTTTCAAGAATAGCTTTGAAAACTGGACGAAATGAATCATCGTCAAAGGATATGATAAAATAGAATGATTTGAATGCTAATATTAAACAAACTCGTCTATCTGCTGAAAATTTTAAAGGAAACCACATAGAGAATATAAGGCTTAGAAATATATAAAAGTATAATTAAAATTAATTTCTATTTATCTGTTAGGAGAAACTGATTTGTACTGAGGGTTTGACTTAATAATCGTCTTTTTAAATGTATAGTCAAAACATTTTGTAAAGTGAAAGAGTCGATAAACTTGTTTTTCTGAGCGTTAAGGTTTTCATGATTTTTGTTCAGTGACACAAAATCTGTTCACCACAAGTTAAGCTAAACTTAGTTCTTAATGTTTAATAGAATATCATCATTTTTAAGCATGTTTTATATTAATAAACTTAGCATGTTAAATGAAATAAAGGCTTAGAAGATTTGTGCATAAATCGATGCTTACCGTTTATAAACTAAAATAAAAATCATACAATTTTACGGAAATGTGAAACCGAAGTATTTATCGTATAAAGTGAACAAATATTTAACACAAACAAACAATGGTTTCACAAAATAACTGTCAACGATGTTACTGTAATACATTCACACGAAGAATAAAATTCCAATAAATGTTGTTTGCTTCTTTTTAATTGTGTTTTGTCACGTAGATTTGAAAGTACGTTCTGAATAAGTGTGGACGAACAGACAAATGTAGTTGGTTGCCATGTCTGCCAAGTATAAACAGAACTTATATGAAGGTCACTAAAATCAGTGTAAACAAGATAATAAGTGATCGACTAAACAAGTATTTCATCAACAATGTGGGTGAATAGTAACCTTTACACTATAGGTTTGAAGGTTGACACTGCTAAGTATGTATGGAGAGACATATTTTGTCCTTCATAAAACAAATAATCTCCTTTGCATTATACAAAAAACTCGATAATTTTGTATTCATATTAACGTGGTTGTTTATTATTTCTAAAATAAACTATAAACGAATAAGCAACGTGTAAAATAAACCTTAAATCATAATGTTTTGTGTAGACTAACATAAGATATATATATACAAAATATCTGTGACATAAATAAAATACTTGAACTAACTTTTCCACTCTTCTGCAATATGCTGTGAACTTTAAATCATAATTCATGTTAGAAAACCGCGTGACTAGCCTTTAAGTTGTTAATATCACTTAACTTTAAATCATAATTCATGTTACAAAACCGCGTGACTAGCCTTCAAGTTGTTAATATCACTTAACTTTAACTCATAATTCATGTTACAAAACCGCGTGACTAGCCTTCAAGTTGTTAATATCACTTAACTTTAAATCATAATTCATGTTAGAAAACCGCGTGACTAGCCTTCAAGTTGTTAATATCACTTAACTTTAAATCATAATTCATGTTAGAAAACCGCGTGACTAGCCTTTAAGTTGTTAATATCACTTAACTTTAAATCATAATTCATGTTAGAAAACCGCGTGACTAGCCTTTAAGTTGTTAATATCACTTAACTTTAAATCATAATTCATGTTAGAAAACCGCGTGACTAGCCTTTAAGTTGTCAATATCACTTAACTTTAAATCATAATTCATGTTAGAAAACCGCGTGACTAGCCTTTAAGTTGTCAATATCACTTAACTTTAAATCATAATTCATGTTACAAAACCGCGTGACTAGCCTTCAAGTTGTTAATATCACTTAACTTTAACTCATAATTCATGTTACAAAACCGCGTGACTAGCCTTCAAGTTGTTAATATCACTTAACTTTAAATCATAATTCATGTTAGAAAACCGCGTGACTAGCCTTCAAGTTGTTAATATCACTTAACTTTAAATCATAATTCATGTTAGAAAACCGCGTGACTAGCCTTTAAGTTGTTAATATCACTTAACTTTAAATCATAATTCATGTTAGAAAACCGCGTGACTAGCCTTTAAGTTGTTAATATCACTTAACTTTAAATCATAATTCATGTTAGAAAACCGCGTGACTAGCCTTTAAGTTGTCAATATCACTTAACTTTAAATCATAATTCATGTTAGAAAACCGCGTGACTAGCCTTTAAGTTGTCAATATCACTTAACTTTAAATCATAATTCATGTTAGAAAACCGCGTGACTAGCCTTCAAGTTGTTAATATCACTTAACTTTAAATCATAATTCATGTTAGAAAACCGCGTGACTAGCCTTTAAGTTGTTAATATCACTTAACTTTAAATCATAATTCATGTTAGAAAACCGCGTGACTAGCCTTTAAGTTGTCAATATCACTTAACTTTAAATCATAATTCATGTTAGAAAACCGCGTGACTAGCCTTTAAGTTGTTAATATCACTTAACTTTAAATCATAATTCATGTTAGAAAACCGCGTGACTAGCCTTTAAGTTGTCAATATCACTTAACTTTAAATCATAATTCATGTTAGAAAACCGCGTGACTAGCCTTTAAGTTGTTAATATCACTGTGTATCGCGGAACTGATTAGTATGTTTCTGTTTTTAGGTAATTTTTAATCAGTTTAATATTTTAATATAATAGTTTTGTAAATATTTTATGTGCGTCATGAATTCTTTCGGTTTTAACGCAAAAGTTATACTCACCAGATATCTCAAATATATAGTGTAGGTTGGTGTTAATATTTCAAATTAAATTGAAATGGTTTACATAAAAACAAAGAAGCTCTGGTATTTAGTCATATGGTAACTTTTTGACACAACTTAAATGATCGTGGATGATATCTATTTCCTTTAGTCGATTATATTTATATAACAGAAAAGTCTCTTTAAAAACTGATACTTTTTGACTGGAATTGTTCTGGGGGAAACCACACATTTTGAACTTATCGAATCTAGTTAATCGATGTAATGATGTTTTTAAAGCTGTTACATTATCATACTGTTTAGTTAGTATAGTTTACAAGTAAAGAAAACTGTTTTCAAACAACTTTATAGTATTATTTTGAACCCCTAATACTATTATTGCACAGCAAAGTGTTTCGTATTAAATATGTAGAGTTTAACGACATGAAACGAAATCAGATGTAAAGGGTCTTAAGAAAAGGCTTTAAAAGTTATGGCAAAATTAACACAATATAAAACAGTGTACTAACTGGGCAGTTTTAGTTGATGTTGACACATTTTAAAATTTCAATGTCTTATGTATAAACTAACATGAAACAGTCCATTCGAGGATTTTGTAAGTTGCAAGTTAAATGAATATTATGATAATATTTATAAGTTATACAGTTATTTAGAAACCATTCATTTACTCGGTAAGTAATGTATGAATAATCGTGTGAGTAGTTCATAAAATACGCTAAATAATCAAACTGTGATAAATAAGGCTTTCATTATAATTGAATAAATGGCTATTGTAATTAGATTATAATATAGAAAATTGGTCATAGCTATGATGCACAACTAATACTGCGTCTGAAATCTTTGTAATCGAGGTCAAATAAAAGCTCATTATGACGTAATTGCTTGTTGGATCACGTCCACGTACGACTTCTGGAGTGCATTCTAGTGTTATCCACTCCTGATGACACTATATAAACCTGTCTGCTCTTAGACTGGTTAATTACTCACACTAAAGCATATAGAGTACACAGATATTAGATTATGTCACCCATCGATGTGTTCTTATACTAAAAATATATTTTAAAAAATCCTATTTGTTAGCCATAAACTTCCGAACACGTCATAAAATGTGTGATGTGTAGGCACATTGGTAAGTGCTATGAAACACGTCCACGTGTGCCATGGTTATACTACTTTTGGGACTATTGTACATATAGTGAGTAGGTTGCCTCAGCGACTATTGTAAAGACACTAGTTATAGAATAGTAGGAAAAAAAGTAAACCAAATAATCTGAGACAATTTTTCAACAAATTTGACAAAAAGCTTCGCACATAAAAAACATAATATTTATTATGTATTATGATTTCAAATAGCCGGAAATTTTAATTTTAATTTACAAGTTAATTGAAAGTCGATATTTATCAAATTTATGATGTTTGCCAACAAGATCTTTACACACAGCTTTCTTTCGTAACACAAATATATTTTGGTATACGAACAGCAATACAATTTATAATAATTGTTATTACAAATAGCTATTACAAATAATGATTTATATACAAACGTTTTACAAACTCACAAATAACACTGAGTCTTCTGTCTGGTCTAGAACTGAATATTTTATCCACGGTTCAAGATGAGCGAATTAATTCTGAGTTGATATTATTACACTTCGCTTGGGCCCTCGACTCTCAATCTGAGGGTCACGGGTTCGAATCTTCGTCATACCAAACATTCTCGGACTTTCAGTTGTGAGGACGTTATAATGTGACGGTAAATCCCACTATTCGTCGATAAAAGAGTAGCCCAAGAGTTGGCTGTGGGTGGTAATGACTAGCTGCTTTCCTTCTATTCTTGCATTGTTAAATTAGGAACCGCTAACGCAGATAGCTCTCGTGTAGCTTTGCACGAAATTCAAACAAAAAACAAATCTGTTACAGTAGTTAACAGTGTGATAGGATGTGTGAACACATTTAATGAAATAATTAATATAAGTATAAAATGTTTCTTGTTTCTAGTTCACTACGGGTGTGATTTTTTTTTTGTGTTAGAAGAGCTTCTTTAATTTTTTGTTTATTTACATTTGTTCCTTTGCTTTATATGCTAGTATTTACAATAACATAAGTATTCTTGATGTGTAGGGTACGTCCTACTTCTCCGATATCTCGAAGTACATTTTATATTAATCACATTGTGGTTTGTACCCTGCCTAGTTTTGTTTGTTTTCTCCGTGAGAAACCTTTTTGCTTTAGGCCTTGTTATACAGAAGTCTCTTTCTCTATATACACTTATTTTATTTTTAATTACAGCAAAGGTTTAATGTTACTTGAAAACACTGTTAAAGCGTGTCTAAGTTTTCCTCTCGCACAGTGCTCAGAAATAAAAATGCCGTGTTTCTTAATCCATCAAATCTGTTTGTACTCATTTAACTTTCTCCTGGTCATGAGGTCTTGGTCTCTTGCAACCAACAGGTGTGTGTTGTAATGAGAGTAGTTACACTATTATATGATCGGACACGCTTACATACATATTTGTGAAAGCGCTATTTTTATTTCGCATTTCATTAGCATATCAAAGTTTTCTTGTTTAGATTAAAACTGACTTTGTGAAAATGGGCGAGGAAAGATAACACATGTAGGGTATTATGCTCATTTGTTTATTTGGAATCACGCACAAAGTTACACAATGGGCTATCTGTGTTCTGCCCACCACGGGGTATCGAAAACCAGTTTCTAGAGGTGAGAGTCTGCAGACACACCGTTGTGCCACGAGGGAGCATAATGCCTGAAAACAGACGACTAACCAAAGTGCAACTCTCCTTGAGAAACTACTATTATATTATAACCTTAAATTCATATTTAACTATAGTCTTAATAATAACTTATAGTTGAATGATGACTATGATTTATATAGTGTAAGACTGGAGGATGAACACCGTCCAATTATTACTTTTATGAAACGCCATTTTCCATGTCCTATCTATTGTGGTCAGTAATATCAGAGAGTTTGAATTTTACTTTTTGTTTCCAAGTTGAGTAAACTTACACAGTCCAGTTATTATTTTTGTAGGATTATAACCCTGAATATACCCACTTTCAAGTAACATAAACGTTTCTACAGTTAAGTATATTCATGTTTGTATATTGAAAAGAATGTGTGACAGCAATGCATATTAAAAATATGTCTGTTTTTTAACCTTTTTTGACGGTGCTGATTTTAATTTAGATAGTTATTTCTAAGTTAAAGTGATTACATTTATAAATTTTCTCCATTAGGATAGATAGAATGTGTAATTATGACGTCATATTTAATAAACTGTAGCTTGCAATTTATAGCAACTATTTCAGATATCTTTGCAAAGCTTTTCGTAATTTTTAACTTTACACTAGAGAAAAGTCAACTAGTCTACCTCTAACTTATAGGCTACCTTTGTTTAACTGAATGGTGAGAATTCTCTCACTCTTATATCGCGCCAACTGCTCCAAACTGCGGAAAAACCGGTTGCGAGGGTGTAATGTTTGTATTCATAGTCCGGATAGGCTAAGCTCTAGGTCACGCCTATCCGACACTCTTAACGTCAATTGAAATGTACGCTTATAGCCTTTTATTGTATAATCTGACTTTATGGATTTGGTATCTCTTTCTTTTCATTATTTAGAAAAATATGTTAATTCTATATCAGCTCTTTTGAACTAACAACAAGAACATTATTAACTATTAATATTTATACCAATAATCTATAATAATTACCACCAACCCATTTTTGAATCAGAATACTTATTTATATACTTTATTAATTTATATTGTATGTTTGTGAACTTGCTTGTTTGTCTGCGAACTTCTCCGACAGATTGGAGACTACCAAGGTCAAACTTTGCAAGCGAAATCGGGATGGCCGGGTACATCTATCATTAAGGTATAGCTCACCGCACAAGAGGTATTAAAACGCACCCGGATGGCAACCAAGGCATGGTGGATGCCTAGTTTTACACTGTATACGTTTGTGGGTTGCTGAATTCATATCTGGTACTGAGCTTTTGAGACTTTGGGGTTCTATGTTTGACACTGCATTAATACTTTCTCCGATGATGACTAGCTGCCTTCTCTCTAGTCTTTCATAACTAAATTAGGGACCGGTAGTGCAAATAGCCCTTGTGTAGCTTTGTGTGAAATTCAAAACTGACAAAGATACTTCCTGTCACAAGTTAGCGAGATAAAATGTGGCACACATACTCAGGTACCACGAGTGGGTTTGCTAAAGGGGGTTGTTTTCGGTCAATCCCCAGCCCCTCTTGGTTGACTACAGAAGTAACTGAGAATAATGGAAGTGCTTTATTCGTATGCCGAGACCTCCGTGAATTCCAAGGAAGTTTTTACTTCCTGGAGTGGACCGTTAGTATTTTATATTTTATATCTATAGTTGGGAAACTGAATAGTTTTAACTAATATTTCCTCGAATTTTCAACGCTAATAATTAATTAATTCAACGCTAAGATTAATACAAATAATAAAACTCGTCATTGACTACAGGTTGTTATTAGGTCACTTTCTTGAAGGAGAGAAAACAGGTTACCACAATAATTTAAATACGTAGATCAGCATCTGGGTCAGCACTTGGCTCACTTGTTGATTATTTCAACATCTGTCTTTTAATTTGTGAGCTGTCAGGGAGCTTTCACTAGTATCGTTAGAGCTTGAGGGCGCTAGCAACAACATGACCTGAAAATACTGCTTCTAGTGATGTAAAGTTGTGGTTAGGGCTAAAATTATATTAACTTAATAAGCAACAAACGTAATAGGTCTGCCTAAAATATAAATTGTAGATGAGCAGGAATGATCAAATAACCCTGTTAGATTAAGATTAAATTTTAAGATTAAATTAAAAATTCCTTTTACTTTCTTGTTCCAAATACCTATATTTTTTCTGACTAACAATCACAAATTTCTTTCAAAATTTTACCAGATTACGAAAACGGAAAGTGAGAACTGCAAGAAGAAATTGGAATAATAGTTTTCCTCATAGAGATAGGTTTATATCTTATTTTTGAGATTTTCATTATTTATTTTGATAACTAATAAAGAGTTTGTTTTAAGACATAATGGTAAACATATATGAACGCGAAGTGCGGCATTTATTTTTTTGTCTTCAAGAAAATGAAGTAATAATGTAGATTAAATGTTTCTGAAACCATTAAAATTAGAAAGTGGATAAAAGTTAATATTCCTTGAGCCTCTGAAAGTTTCCTGGCGACAGAGATCGGAAAGTTGGAAAATGTTTAGTAGAGACACACACACAAATGCAAACTGCTTTATAGCATAGAAATTAGAACGCGTTGATGACATTTGTTAAAAATAATTAAAGTACTGCTAAAAGTAGTTCTTGAGACTAGCGATTTGTCGCAAGTTGATTGGGACATTTCTGGAGGTATTATCAAGTTATGTTTCAAGCAATGGAAAAACAAAAAAGAGTATATTTGAGAGAAGATTAGATTGTTGGAAAGTATTCTTAATGAAGGTGCTTAAAGCATTTTTTTTCTCCAAAATTGATCATCCTATGGTTTAAACTATATCTCAAGTTCCGTTCAGCATGCTGGTTGCTGGCATAGTGTTAAATTCAGATGTGGAAAAATCATGTGCTGAGTCAATGTAGGAAGGTATAAAAAAAAAAAAAAGAGGATAAGGGTAACAGGTAGAATTTCATAAAACATTAATCATCATGATGTTCTTTACGTGTCGACATGAAGGACATGCTACTTCTACGGTGTTATCTGGTGTTAGAAATATAAAGCATAAATAGAATTATATATATATATAAATGTAATATAAAATAATTTTTATTCGTGACAAATTTGAAAATCAAAATTATATTTTCCTGTAATCGTAATTTGTACACTAAAACAACCTTTAGAGGATTTTCAGAGCTTGTGGTACCGGCACGTACTGAATACGTTACTAATGTTAGTGGTAACATTGGTAGAGGTATGAAGATATCGACGTTACATTAAACGCCTTATAGTATTTTTCTAGAGGTTATCTTGATTTCGTTGAAGAAAGTGATTGGTAAATATTTATAAAATAGTTTTATTAAGAATTGTTATACATTTTTGTATATATAAAACGGTGTTGAAAATATTATTAGAAATACCAGAGCAACATATTTTGAAATACATCATCATTATTTTATCCTTGCACTTTCGTGAATAAGTGAATGAAATCAAATATTGCATAACAGTAGTTTTAGTTGATATCATAATTTTAACATATTTGGACTCAAATTAAAAATTTAAGGCTAACTTCAGTAAAAAAAGGGAATTCTTTGTCCGATATAAGTGTATGTATATCATGTATCTATTTCATTAAATACATACAAACGCACACACACGCACGCGCGCGCAAGCCAAATAAAAAACAACTACTGTACTATTTTTTCAGCTTTTTAGGTTTGACAGTGGATGCTAATGATGACGTTTGATTTTGAAATAATACGGATATCTTTACCCTGGTGTATAGTTTATCTACAGAACAATCAACATGTTGGACGCGAAGACGTGATTTAAATTTAAATGAAACTTTCCGCTCACGCTTTCTGGTGGTACAAGGTTCGTCCTCGAGAATGCCGCACTTGATACATAAACGAGCTTTCAAGAATATGTTAATTTAGGATACGCTCAGTGCCTGTTGAAATCAGTTTGTTTTGCACTTCAGTACTTTGCAAATCTCATTAAAGTGTCAGACCAGTGGTTCCAGCATCTGTTGAAGTTTCTGTAGAAACTCTAAGCTTCAACACTCCAGTATAATATTAACAACAGCTTGCAAGCAAGTACAAGAGTCATTGACATAAAATTTTCCTTACTAAAAATTTAATTCTTTTCTTATGGAAAGTAGTCTTAGTAAAGTGTATTAGCGTTACCCATTCTCATTACCCTAATAAATTATAAGGTTTCAGACTATAGGGTTTAACGCAACGTTAGAATATTTCCAAAAATATTGGTTCAGAACACCTTAATATGCTATTCTTGTACCATAACAGCCAGAAAAACTGAAATATACAAAAGTGATTATTTCAAGCGAATGTTGTTTGTATTAAAGACAAAAGATCGACTTTAAGTAAATAATACATAGTCATTTTCGTTTCAGTTCACAAACAATTATTAATTTCGGGTTTTAGCTGTTAATTAACAAAGTTTTTTTTTTTTTTAATACGAAGAAAGCTTTAATTGGTACTTTTAATCCTTGACTTGAAATGAACATTCTTTACTTCTACGAAAGGCATATTATTTTATACTTGTTTTCATGAATATACCTGCATGTTCCGCCACTCCAGTTTCTAGCCGCCTAGTGGTAGATTGTATATGTCTAACCTTAAACTAGGACAAATAAATTTATAGACAGCGATAGAGAAACCAAAGAAATCATGCCAAGTAACTAGAGACGCACTCAGTTGAGCGCACAACTCCATCATGCAGCGTTGATCATATTCGACTCTATAAAACTATGAAAATGTATTCGTACGTCCGTCGTTATTAACGGACGTGAATCACTTTTTCAACAGGACAATAAGGAATGTTATTCTACATATTTACACCAAGTGTCATCAAAATGAAATCATTTTTGACTCAGTTGTATTACAAACATAGTATAAAAAATTGGTCCCATGTTAACGGATGGGGAATTGTTTTGGGATTTTCGTGATATTGCTAAACCTTTGAACCCCAAAAACTAATCACTTCTAAGTTGAGTTATAGTCCAAGTTTATACCAACTTTCACCCAAATAGAATCAGCCGTTTTTTTTAGAAATTTTTCTGACAAATAAACATACACACAGTGGTGAAAACATAACTTCTGTCCACCTTTAGTGACAGATGTAACAAATTAAATAAAATGTAATTGAATTACAATCAAAACTTAAACTGCGTTCTATTCAGAAAATAAAGTGTTATTATCTCCATTGTGTGTTTATTATCGAAATCCATTGTGTGTTTATAATATTTTATAAACGTACTACAAAAGTTATATAACACTTCTACTATATAGTCGAAGTGTTTTGTTTGTGTAAAAATCGAAATTAAAATCTGTCGTACAAAGTATAGCCAAGTCAACCACTGTATTTTGCTGAGCTCAAATTAAAGTCAAGTGTATACATTATTTTAATAGTATAAATTTCAGTATATCCAACATTCTTTTCATTCATATACTGGATGTTCTTACACCTACCTAGTAGTTTTTTGGGTGATGAAGTCTCAAGTTGTTGTATGTTTTCACCTGGTTTATGTGGTAGTTGAATTGATAATCAAAACTTTTTTTTTTTTTTAATTTGTAAAAGTAAATACGAAGAAAGTGAAAGTTAGACCGTAATGTATATTTTAAGTAGACTATGGGAAAACCTATGTTATTAATAATTCCCTGTTGTGAATTATTTATTGTGAGTTATTTTATGCTAAACACCCTGAAAACCTAGTAGTTTTTTGGGTGATGAAGTCTCAAGTTGTTGTATGTTTTCACCTGACGATAGCCAAAACAGTGATAAACAAGAATAAAGTCTCAATAGCCAATGAACTTGAAATTATTTTAGGCAAGATTAGAGTAAATTAATCTATGATGCTTTTTTTTTCCTTTTTATTAGCTGTAATTTTGCGCACCAACAACACCAACCGTAAAGCACGAGTATACGAAATTATCCTCAAATTAAAATTATTTTCGGCGATATTAAAGTAAATTAATCTGAGATCACGGACGTGGTAAAATACATCAATAGAAAGAATCTGACCTCCTGAATCTAAAACTGTAAGATATGAACTAAAAGATCTATGAGCTGTTATGCCACGGCTAAAAATAACATAAGTAGTGTATTATCTGGATATGATCGTTTGTTTAATTACTTTGAATTATGTGCTTCATCTTGTTTAATTCAGAACAATGATCTGTTTCTAAGCTTTTTGATGGTAATAATACGAGTGTTGATTCTTAATGTTTATTTGTTTGTATATACAACAGAAAAACAAAGGGATACATTGATCTTTTAAAACTAGGGCTGTGTTTGTATTTTGAATATTTCTTTACAAAATGCCCGCATCAGTAGCACAGCATAGTGTATGAAAACTTACAACCCTAGAAACCGAGTTTTGATACCCTTAATTGGCAGAGCACAAAATGCCCATTATGTAGTTTTGTGCTTAACTTCAAAAACGAACAAACTTTAAAAAATGCTTATATATTACAAATACTTGAAAATATTTTAACATATAAGGTCAAATTTTGTTACTAATGCAGTTAAAATAGATTAAAATATTAAACCCTATAATAATAATGTTTACAATAATAGATTTATGCGTGAAGAAACAGGTGGTCGTTTTGAACTTTCATATGTTATTAAATGTTTACAAAACTGAACTTTACCTACAAAAAGAAAATACCTTTGTTCTTCTCTGACAACTCCAATAAATGAAGAGTCATTTAATTTTTCTCAACACTTTCTGTTTTAGTGGTAGCTTCACACAGTAATTATTAAAGCACTTCGTGATTCATTGCTAGCTTCCTACAATAAATTAATAGATCACTTATGCGGCAGCCACTAGATTTTTGTAAAACTAAAACTAAAGATGAGTTTCCTACTACCTTACTATTGTAATGAGAATGAGTTATTTCAGTGTCCTGATCTAACACTGACTACTTGGTCACTTCCATATTGACCACTAACATTCTATAGTAATTAGTAAACCAAGCAAGAAAGATAGCCTTATCCAGTCGTTAACCCAACATTTGAATTGAATTTCAAAGTAGTAACTTAACATATAACCTGTTAGTTATGGCGCAGTGTGAGTTATGACTACTATGTTTATCTCGCAATAGTTCGGCTTAGTCGTTATTATGCTTAGTTCAGTTCCTTGTCTGTAGTACTACTGATCTGTTTTCTCTTCCTCTGTAGTCTTACCATAGATCTCGTGGGTTTTCTTTTTTTCAACTTTCAGATAATTATTTAGTGCGGCTATCTGTAGCGCTACTGGCTCAGAGGAAGACAGCCCTGAAAAAATTAGCCGTTTTGCATTATTATACATCCATTCCAGCTTTCTCCAGCTTTGATCACTACCTTTACTTACGTTCATATACTTTATCTGTCTAAGTATTTGTAATTCCTAGTTATAGAGATAATTAACTACCCGTATGTATATCTTTAAAATGAATACCACAGAGCAGGTTAGAAAAAAAAAAAGATACTATTACGTGGATTTAGTTGTGTGAGGAAATATTTATTGTCTACCTTTATTTTATCTACTTCTTTGAGTTTACATTATTTTTACTTTCTCTTCTTTTAGGTTTGGCCCCCCAGTGGCACAGCAGTACGTCTGCGAACTTACAACACTAAAATATGGGTTTTGTGTGTGTGCGACCAGCAACTGTCTTTTTAATATAGATCCACTATTGATAGTCCTAGAAAGGCACAACTGGAGGAAGAATGGCCATTGTTTACAATACTGAGGATATCGTGGAAAAGAACCCACCGTGATAAGTAGTAGTATTTGTATTGCAGCAGTTACTCCTGCATAGTTATGCAGTTAATGGTCAATTACTAGAAATTCTAGAAAACCTCTAGCAGCCTGATACACTTCGGGGACCTGAAGGTGGTGATTGTGAAATGGATTAGCAAATTTCAGCCATCTTGAGAATACGTTGAGATACTCCTCGCAGCACCATGACTGTTTTAATTCAATTAACAGGAAAGTGTGAACTAGATATTTAACAGGTCACAAGTTTCAGACAGGAAGAGAAACTGCCAATTTATACGTAAGTCTATTATGACAGTACCCAGTTATCGTTGAAGTGGTGTAACTGAAACTAGTAACAATTAATAACCTTGGCTGGCTGAGAGTACAGAGAGATAAGGGCTAATAACCTCCAAAAAGCTTTGATCCATACAGAATAAATAACAATTATGATGTAATAGTTAAGAGTTTTTTTGGAAAGTTATATAGCTTTAATGCATAGAATATTCTTGTTTATTATTAAGCACAAAGCCACACATAGGGCTATCTGCGCTCAGCCCACGGGTATCGAAACCCAGTTTCTAGCAGTATAAGTCAACAGATATACCGTTGTGCCACTGAGAGGCTGCCTACATTGTATTTTAATAGTTGTGTACACATGTATAAACAGGTAGTTGCGGTCATTTGCTGCAAAGTTGGTTGGTGTTTTATGACACAAAGCAACTGGGCTATATGCATCAAACAATTGGTTAAAATATGCAAGTAAAATACAATAAAAAGTAAAAAGAAATCAAGTCAAAAGCTAAACAATGCTGAAAAAGGTAGCAAAGAGCTAAATAGAAATAGAAAGGCCAAGAACCCGAAAAAAAGTTAAAAACACAATCAAGTTGGATTGCGACACCAACGCCAGGGGTAAACACAAAGAAAATACATGTCTAAAATGATGCCGCCTCTAACAGTCGTAACAACGACATTAAAGTAAAATCTGGGCAATTGTAACTTGAGTGTCACGAAGGCCATCCATTGGCAGATCAGTCCCATATAAAGTAAAATGATAGTTAAAAACTGTTACCAGTGCTTGTGACAACACTATAGCAGACTTAACTGTAGTGTGAAAAAGCTCATTGCCGCGAATACCACCATGACCAGGACTTCAAAAGAACTGGATTGAGATAAACGACAATGAAACATTGGCCAGTCGTTTCTGAATAACGACAACATGGTGAGAACTGACATGAAACAATTTCAAGGCCAATAAAGAGCTGAGAAAGTCAGTGTAAATAGTGCACTGCTAAGCTTCTGAGTGAGCCAAGACAAAAACATCATATACAACTTAGCAGTAAAAACAGAAACATTAATGGGGATCCTGTGAGCAATCAATGATTCCCAACGAGAGCCCACAGAGATATCTGACTTTGAGTCATCCAAGAAAATAGGAACATAAAAACGGTTGAAAAAATGTTTGGAAAAGAGAAGATAGTACTTCCAATCGAGAGTATCTGTCTTTCGCACATTACTCAAAGAAGTATCTAGAATGGAGATAGTAATAAGCCATGATGGAGTGGACTGATAAACGGACTCAGCAACGACATCCAATGACAGACCCAATTCAGCTTTCTTTGTTTGAATATAAAGGCCAAAAGGAGGAATGAGATATCGGCTATTCTGAAAGAGCATAGCTCACCGAAAAAGAACGAGACAAATGGGATGCAGTGGTAAGGATCAAAGCTTAGTACAGTATGGAAAAAATTATTGCCAATGGCGAAGATAAAGAGAAATTTTATGAGATCCAGTGTACAGACACTGGACTGACAAAGTGCAAAAAGCCTCCGTGCAAAGCTGAAGCCATAGATAGTGAACAGGATCCAACATCTTCAAAGAAGAGGGCTTGGCAGAAACATAAAGCAGAGGCCCACAGGAGCACAATATACCTTTAACACAGAACATCTATCAACTCCCCAAGAAGCGAATGAGAAGACACAGAGGATGTTCAGTGTCCTTATACACTTGACACAAAGGTGTTTGATGTGAAAAATGAAAGTAAGCTTATAGTAAAAAATAACCTCCAAGTACTTTGCCTCAGGAATCATGAGAAGAGACCGCCACAGAAACAGAGCTCAGAACATGAATGTAAGAAGTTTTGATGAGAATAAAGTGAAACTGTTTGCTATGATCCAACACCGAAAGACAGCTGAAAACAGTGTAAAGCTGCCACTCAATAAATCCCATGCTCAACAACTGACTAGAAACGTGGAAGCCATCAACGCACAGGCTGTTTGCAACATTATAAGGCAGTTAACGAGCAATATCACTGATTTTACCATTGGAAAGCGTGACACTCAAGGGACTCCAAGTTCCTATGCAAAACATAAGAAAGGGTCAAAGATGCTCGAACTTGGAAACTCCTGTCAAAAAGAAATTAGAAATAAAAATAGGTAACTGGTTATGCAACCGAATGGAGAGAAGCTTCCAATAAAGTGATGTGCATAGTATCATCCGTCTTCTCAAAATCAAAGAAAACAGACACATGATTTTTTCTGTTAAGGAAGCTTTCCATTATCGAGGTTTCAAGACTAATCAGGTACTCCATTGTAAGCACTGTCAATGACGTCCACATTGGATGGGCAAGAGAAGATTGTTTGATTGAAGAAACTAAACAAGGTGAGCATTAACCATCCTCTCCAAATCCTTACAGAAACAGCTGGTCAAAGCAATAGGATGATGATTAAAAGAAATCTTGCAATACTTCCCAGGCTTAGTAAAAGGTATAACAATAGCACTGCATCAAGCATCAGGAAAAATATTCTTCTGCCAGATCCAGTTAAAACTATCAGAAAAAAGAGCAAGAGAGGTAGGAGAGAAGTTCCACAACATCTCCTAATGAGCTTCATCAATCATCATGCAAAACGGATGAACTTCTAGACTGATAAAGAGCAAGCTTAAATTCCACCAATGTAAAAGAGCAATTAGAGCCATAGAGAATACCAGTAGGAAAGAGCCGATCACTCTGCCCGAGACTTGATGACCGAGAAAATAGGGTAAGAAACAGAAGCGATGGAGAGCTAAGAAAAGAATTCCGAGAGAGAATCAGTAGTGCACTATGCATAGCAACTTTCTGCCATTTGGAGAGAAAAGTGGAAAAGAGACAGGAAGCATATTTCCCACTGACCTTTCGAATTTTGTTCCAGACGACTTTATAATTGGTAGTATAAAAGAAGCTGGTAGAAAACATAATCCAAGATTTCTTATGGCTTTCACAACTGACCTAGAAAACATAAGCATGAGCCCATTAGAATGTAATACAGTTGGAAAGAGTGGAATGCCTGCAAAAGGTATCCCATGTCCATTTCTGAGTCTTCCATGCATTCTAGCAGGTAGGAGACTACCATGAAAGAGGAAACTGTGGGAAACATATTGATGTTTGGGGGATAAACGGAACAGCTGCCTGAATTATACAATAAATTACCACATCCGTGCAGTCTTTAATAAATATAAGACTAATGACAAGAGAACCTAGTTCAGAGAGAGTGATAAAGGAGAGCCAGACAGCCTGCTCTAACTTCTATTGTTGCACTCATGTCGGGTGGTATCAACCATGACCAGCCTCCCACAAAATGATGGAAAAATGATCACTGCCCCATGGTTCACTGTCAACCCTCCGATAAAAATGAGAAAAAGTGGAAGGAAATGAAGAGATATATCAATAGCAGTAAAAGATTAGTAGGGGCATAAAAATAGGTACAATAATCATTATTGAAGAGAGAAAGGTTAAGATGTGATACTATATGCTCCACAGAACGACCCCTGTCATAAATATCAGCACCATCACAAAGTGGATTGTTTCCATTAAAATCTCCCAGTGTGAAAAAGAGAGGCAGCAATTGTTCTACAAGAGAATCGAAGCATAATTGATAATAAAGTTCTCCAGAAGGCAGGTAAAGAAAACAAACAATGATAGTACAACTCGTGGAGATACGAATGGTTACAGCCTTCAAGGGTGTATTGAGTGACACAGACAAGGTGAGCATGTGTCACACTTCCATGAACTCATCCATCACACAACCTGCCATTATATTATAAAGAAAACTGCCAAAGATGACTGTGCCAGCAGGTCAAAGAAATGTTTCCGGTAAGGAGACGTCGGGTTTTTTGGTTTTTTATTTCTCGCAAAGCTACACAAGGGCTATCTGAGCTAACCTTCCCTAATTTATCAATGCAAGACTTGAGGAAAGACAGCTAGTCATCACCACCCACCGCCAATTCTTGAGTTACTATTTTATCAAGGAATAGTGGGGTTGACCGTCATATTGTAACTGTCCCGCGGCTGAAAGGACAAGCATATTTGGTGTAACGGGGATTCGAACCCGTGACCCTCAGATTACGAGTCGAGCACTCTAACCACCTGTTCATGCCGAGCCAGAAAAATATGGAATGATAGGAATCAATAAAGGCTTGAACGTCAATTGAATTAGAATTAAAGTTTCGACAGTTCCGCTGTGTCAGAGATACCACTATTATTTATGTGGAGGAGAACTGAGTGGAGAACTCTTCTGTATGTACCACAACTTTTTTATTTAGTAGAAAGAGGTCTATTGATCTTCATGGAACCTGCCCTGGTCGATTGGGCAGATCTTTGTCAGAAGAAGGAGAATCCAGTGGCTGAGGACGTGAACAAATGATTGTTTTACATCTCGGAGCTGATGTAGAGAGACCCGTGCTGTCACTGGATGCCACAACAAGAACAGAGACACTAGTAAAAGTAGAATTGTCAATGCTTTCATCCACAGATTGCAAAAAATTCTTTACATGATGTGTGAAAGACTTTGAACGAAGTATGGAAAGATATGTGTGCACTCCAACTGTAGCAGTGGAATGAATATCAGTAGAATATATCCGAAATGAGGCAGTGGACTACAACTTCATTATCTCTGAATAAGAAATGTTATTGACAGTTTTAAGCATTGCACCTCTTTTTCCTCCACCAACTTAGAACAAGAACAAAAATAAGAGGAATATGTACCATCACAATTGATGCAGTAAGGGTCTAATTCTATCACAATGAGCACACATCAAAGAACCACAGCAAAATGTCTTTAAATTTTCAAACCACTGATACTGGAAACATCTGAGAGGGTTAGGAATATATATGGCTATACCTTACAGTTAATATAACCTGCCTTAATAGAGGCAGGCGGTTGTAGTGATGTAAATTTCAAAATCATCACATCTGTATGCAAAATAATTTCTTCTTAATGAGTAAAGATGTATCTCTCTCCAAAAACTCTTTGGCAAGAGAAACCACGTGAATTTCCGACACTGGAATGTTCCGTAAACCCCTCTTAATAGTGACTCTTCTGGAATAACTTTGGGGAGTAACCTCAATAGGTATATCCCAAACAGCCTTCAAGCTCAGGAGGAGTTTACTGTGCTTAGGCATAGATGTTTCCATCAATATATCTCCAGATCGAAGCTTTTTTGTTGATTTTTGGAGAGCCAGAAATTCCCTCTAAACCTTTCTGGAGCAAAAAAGGAGACATTTATCCTAATGATTTTTCAATTAAAGAATGAAGGATAAAAAACGAGGTACAAAACCAGTAGGAGGTGGGAATGGAAATCGGAATTATCCAATTAACAATATTCTTTTACAGGTCACTGGGTGTAGAACCTACAAGAAGGAAAAAAATCAACGCTCACTGACTCTACCCACCATGGAATCATACAAGAGGATGCACTACAGTGCGAAATCAGAGCATTGGGCACTATACCCAAATATCAGTATCAGAAACATTGCTCACAGAACCCACTGAGAATATAAAACACTGGCGCTTGGTTGACTTTAGCCCAACTATACCATACGACTGGCTCTCTGGGTGATCTAACCCCAGACCACACGTCAACAGGAATTAAAGGACAACGAGGTGTATTAAATTGCCAGTGACATAAACTTACCCATCAATGACACTCCTCAACCACCAAAATCCTCTCAACCCTTTCACAGGTCGCCACGTAAGCAAATACTTGCATGAATATTTAAATCCCAGAGAAAGTAAACTGAAAATATAAAACCTTCCCTGGGAGGTTCCTTCACGACGTATAAGAATCCGCCTCAATAAACATGTGCTACAAAAAGTCACTAAAAGTAACGTCTAAGTGGTTAGAAGATAGCGTGGATGACCTCAGTTGGCTCATCTCGTTTTCACCACTATATGGTGGTTTAATAGGCCAGCTTTCCAACAAATGATCCAAAGTGACCTAACTATTTTAAAACAGAAATGAGCAAGTGAGAGCTTGAACAGTTTGGACTCTAAGCCAAACAACCCAGAGCCTGCTTTTCATTCTTAACTGGCCTGTCACTGAGAACATGCAGATTGTAACATCATGGCTGATAATGTATGCCAAAATGTAAAATAGAAATAGAAACGTTTGATAATCTTTATGCCAGCCTGAAACTCAAAAACAGACATGTTAAGACTTTTCAGCTGGATATTCACTGCCAACCATTACACGGAGTGCAGGAGAGAAATGACCACGCATACTTAAAGAAAGAAGTGATACTTTCTTTAAAATTCTCAAAGACTGTTTGTTGAAAGATCAGAGGTATGCTAACATTTGGTCCTACCCGTGAAATGATTATATATACATGTATGCTTTGTTCCCAAGTCAAATTGGTATATCATTATCTTACGCTTTCATAGAAAGTAGATCCAACAATTTAACAGATCAGGAATATACTGTGATCATACTTAAATAAACAGTGGCCAGCATAGTTAAAATAGAAGCTGCAGCTACTATTACTAGCACCATAGTGAGTGTTGACATAAACATAGCGCTTTCCTAAAATAGCATAAGCTCCTGGAGCGCTTAAAACACCTGTTAAAAACTTGTCAGAATTATCTGTACGTTAACTTGCTGAATGAATATAAAATGTTAAGTATATGATATGAAATGATTATTTTATTTATATATCTAAAAATAAAATTTTCACAATAAAAATACTAAGTGTAATTAACTGCACCCAGTTTCGTAGTTCATAGTACGATGTGATAAATTGCATTAGAGAACATAACACGTGGTGGAAGTGTGGCGTACTGAGTTTGCAGTGAATATCAGCAGAGGTAAGAACAGAACAGCTGAACGATTTGTTTGGATACTATTAGCTAAATAGCAGTGACTTTGAAATATATCTTTAAGTATTGAAGCAGGCAAGTAATGTTAATTGATAGAGAAACTCACACTGATTGAACAGATTATATTCTTACAGAGAGTTAATAAACTGAAACGTTTTTAAGATGTCGTGTTAAGCATTATTTTTCCTCAACTTATAAATTAGATTCATTTGGTTCCTACACATATTGTTGCGAAATATAATAATATGATATATGTTTTATGTTAGAACAAGATAGTGAAAGTACAAAGGAAAAGAGCATCGTTAAGACGTTCGATTCATAATATTAGGGTCGAGGGTTCGAATTCCCGTCACACCAAACATATTCGCCCTTTCAGCTGTGAGAGCATTATAATGTGACGTTCAATCCCACTATTCGTTGGTAAAAGAGTAGCCCAAGAGTTGGCAGTAGGTGGTGATGACTAGCTGCTTTTCCTCTAGTCTTACACTGCTAAATTAGGGACAACTAGTGCAGATAGCCCTCGTGTAGCTTTGCGCGAAATTCAAAAGCAAATAAATGACATGTAAGAGTAGTATTTATTAATATGTATTTCTTAGTTGCTAGTTTGCCCTAATTAAACGGAATAAGTTACGAGTAACTATGAACTTATTTTATATCACAAGGTATGCTAATTAGTATTTTATTTTATATATGTTTTGTATTCGTTATATACATAACAATCAAGTTGAATATATGTCCAAGTCACTACTAATAACATTTCAACAAACTATTCAGATAAAAATGAACTAAATATTTTTGATAAATCAACGCTGAATTCTATCACCATACAGTTGAAACATTCACTAACACAAACACGCACGTCTTTATCTGAAAGTAAATCATAAAATTACTCATTAAAGTATTTTACAAAATAAGTTAATCAAATTAATAAAGAGAAAGAAATGCTCATATCATGCATTTCGTTTTTCTTAATGTGGTGAATGTATTAAAAAAATACTTAATTTCATTTAAACATTTCAGTTATTTAGTAATAGAATAAGACAGGAAGGGCCAGTTGAATAGAAACATGAAGTTTATAGTTTGTTTGTTTATAATATCGCGCAAAGCTACATAAGGGCTATCCGTGTTAGCCTTCCCTAATTTAGCAGTATAAGTCTTCATCTCCTACAGCTAACTCTTGGGCTACTCTTTTAACCAAGGAATACTGGGATTGACTGACACATTATAATGCTACCAAGGCTGAAAAGTGTACGTTCATGGTATGTCGGGAATTCGAACTCGTGACCCTGAAATTACGAGTCGAGCGCCCTAACCACCTGGGCATGCCGGACCCTTTTTATTTGAATCATTAAATCTTAGAAATTTTTCTTGAATGACAAAGGTAAAATATGCTGATGAAATGGATAGATACCTCAGGGTAAAAAGATATTTGTTCTTGACGAATCAGGTGTTGCATCTACTATGATAGTAAAGTATTTTTCTGCAACTCTTTCTCTAAATAATGTGACATATGTGCTGAACATTTGGCTGCTATAAATTAATTCTGGGACTGACCTAACAAGTAGTGGGCATGAAAATAGCAACCTTATTGCTAAGGTTCTATATCTCTACATGTTCACATAGG
Organism: Tachypleus tridentatus; assembly: GCF_004210375.1. Taxonomy (NCBI): domain Eukaryota; kingdom Metazoa; phylum Arthropoda; class Merostomata; order Xiphosura; family Limulidae; genus Tachypleus; species Tachypleus tridentatus. The sequence goes on from NC_134831.1 coordinate 151,035,547, forward strand.
GCTAGGTCAGTGGTATTTAGCAGCTCAATTATTGCTAAAAGATTCCATTATCAAATACACCACTCCGTTGTGATGATCCGTAAAGGGCTAAACTAAACCTTTCTCACAGAAGGAAAGGACAACATTTATAGTCCTCTTTATGATATCCTTTCATTTGGCTGTTGAAAGAATATTCTTTTCAAGTTGCAGATCAACGCAGGAGTTTGCTCTCAGACTCACACCACTCAGTATAGAACTTATAATGATTACCACTTCTCTCACGCTCTAGGAGCCTATCACAAAGATTCTTGAAGCCTGTTGTTAGCAGCCAGTCTTTTGAAGTTATAATTGTAGAGAAGGATATAATTGGAGTCTTGGAGACAAGTCGGCGTGGAAAATAAATAGTATAAAGCTTACTTACTATTGCTCCAAACTAGCCAGTCACGTTTTACGTTTTCATCATTTTGCAACAAGTACTTTAGAAGAGAACTTGGAAAAGAAAACTTTTAGGGTGTTGTAGAGGCCCAGCTTTAAGAGCCAGCTCAAGGTATTCAGCTGATATACTCCCATCAGTTAAGGCACCAGCCTTTAAGCCACCATGTTTTCAAGAACACTTTTTGAAAGTGTTCATCCAGTAGTGCTTTTCTGTAAAAGGATATGTTGTGAATTTGTCATTGTCATTCGTGCTAGTATGATTTGATATTTCACCATGATCCGTCGACTTATCTAAAGTAAAAATACTTGATTCATGGTAATTTTTGACACCAGACTCGAATGAAAAGCATTCGGCTGATCTTTACTTTTCTTTTTAAAACCAACTGTTAGATATAAACAGCTGTTTAAGTGTGATGTGTGTATTACGATTCGGGTGGTCTAAATATAGCACAAGAGTTATATTTAGTTATTTTTAAAAGCAATAGTTTATCACAAGTTTCTTTACGTTACTGTTTACAAATCATGTGTTGTTCATTTGTTGTGGATTAACATTATGTTACTCGAACCTGCTCAGTTTTTCTTATTGGTTTAACTGAGTATTTTGCATCATAATATCTCATATCGTGTAGGCCTTTAAATACACATTCAATATGTAGTTAAAACTTGTTATATAGAAACTTAATTCTAGACTGCGTAATTGTGAGTTTAGCCATAAAGAACATGTAATGACAATTTATCAAGTGAAATTATCACAGACTTTATTGTCTTAACAAAATTGAAAAGAGAATTTGTTCTGTCAGTTGTGGTCTAAAGTAACTGAACCAGCCTATGTAGACTTTGATAATAAAGAAACAACTAGTTAAAGCTTTGGATAGAACTGTGATAACCAACAGTGTAACAAAATGTGTATATATGTTTGTCTTGTTTCAAAATATTGTTGTTGCTGTTTGTTTAATGTTAAAATTTGTTGAGAACATGTCACAGACACCTACTGTAAAGAAACTGGCCCTTTTATGTATAAAAACCTTACAGCGGCGAGCCAGCCAGGACTATACAACAGTTAACGTTGTTAGAAGAAGGTATGAATTACAGTGGAAATAGGTCTATATGTGTATAGCTATAGTGGTGGTGAATATATTTTAAAGTTCACAACAACACTATGTAACTATGTCGACTGACTTTGACAAGTAGATAAAGCGGGGTGAGCGACTTAGACTTGTAGATGGTAATCTACGAGAATTTGTTAAACAATGAAAAGACTGAAAAGGAGAAGAGTATAAGTAAAGAGAGGAAGAAAAACTGAAAGATGAACGTGAGCAAAAATTACAAATAAAGAGAAAAAAGAAAGAGGAGAGATTGAAAACAAAGAGAACAAGAACATAAATATGAGGATTTCAAGGTCACTCAACAGAAAGACAGAAGGCCCAAGAGTGGCAATGAGATCATGAACAGCAAACCCAAACCATCCATATATTATGAAAAGAGAGAAAATATGGATGCTTTCCTGGAAAGGTCCACACAAAGTCAGAACTGGGTGAAAGGTGCTGTGCAGTCTGTCTCAGCTTACTTCTCAGGCCTAGGTATATGTGGACAAGACGTTAAAAGTTGCCATAGACTACGATAAGTTAATAGTGATCTTGCTGAAATGCTATGAACTTACTGAAGAAGATTTTCGTTAAATGTTCTGAGAAGTCAAACCGAACACTGAAGAAACTGTACATCCATTTGTAACAGAACTACGACAATACCTCACATGATAGACTGATCTGTTATGGCAGAAATATTAAAAAATGAAAGTTCAGGATCACGTGCTCAATTGATATGACACTTTTTGAAAGAAAAAAATAAAAGAACTGGATGAGATTATCAAGCTGGCAGAACAATATATGGAAAGCCATAGAGAGACTATAACTGATAAATCCAAGAATAACTAGTTAAAGTTAAAATCATGAGCGGCTAACTAAAAGCAGGGTGCCACAAAATGTGACAAGATGTTGACAAAGTTATATGTTTGCTATAAAATGGGGAAAATTGTGAGTGAGTGCAAGACTGTATCCAACAAACAACATCAGAAATTTCAATATAAACTAGCTGGAACTAACTACAAGGATGGTATTGTCACCAAACAAGAAAATAGAGACTGTCACCATGGATACTGCTATCAGAATAGAAACAACTCGTCAGATTCACCACAAGAAGGAAGCGCTATCAGTATGACTAAACAGCGAATGATGGATGATCAGATTAAGTTAACAAATGTGGTTAACAATGCCAGTGGCCATTGGAGCATGTGACAAACATTGAGATGTGCCAGTATGAAAGTGAGTGAAAGTTATGTTGGGAACAAGAGAGTGAAAGTTTTACAAGACAGTGGCTCCAATACTGAGAACCAATATAGTATCTAATAACCAAATGACAGACAAGGTATATCTGTGTGTGCTAAATGATGGAACAATGAGAAGGTTTCCCACACCAAGAACAAAGGTGGACACTTCCTACTACGTTTGCTACACAATTCGGGGACACAACATCCTTATAGCAAACTTACAAGCGTTTTACGAGCTTGGTGGAGGTGGTATGTATGGTGTAAATTAAACGACATTACATTGTAATTGCATAGTGTGATAGCCGAAGTATTTTTCGGTATCCAATGGACATTGATATTATTCTGTTATGGTGGGATCATCAAATTATAAGGTAAAACAAAAACTTTAGAGTTATAGGCTGAAGTGCTAAGCTGAATATATAAAGTTTTGATGAAGTTACAAGTTTTCTGATCGTAGTTTCCTAAAACTTATCTGTTTCAACAGTGCACAAAATAAAATTTTCTGTGTCGGAAAGACTGAAAACATTATTGATTTATTCGTAGTTGTTTCTCGGAGGGACAGAGGTACATTTACAGATTTACAACGCTACAATCCAAGGTTTGATTACCTGCAGTGGACTCAGCAGCTAGCTAAAATGTGGCTTTGTTCCACAAAAACCAAACAATTGTTTGTATATCTATATTATAATATTTCTTTTAATTAGATTTCTAATTTTCCCATGGATCAAAGTATTAAATATTTTTCAGCACGTTGAAGTTACCTAATATTCAGTTTGCATACTACATAAAATATAATCTGGATTTACCTGATTTTTACTTTATAATGTTTGTTTTCTCGCCAATACGTCCAGGCTATGAAGAACTACTGCACACATAATTAGGTTATAACCTGTTGAAATTCTACTACCCAGACGTTTACTTTCTACGGTCAAACTTGCACAGACACAAGTACTAAGCACATACTGACGTCACTGGTTAACAAGTTGCTGATTTGGCAGTTGCTAATAATAAATACCAAATACATTATTCATTCAAACGTCATCGTGGATCATCCAATCGGCATCGAGATCTAGGATTTGATTCGAGCTAAAGTTAAGCGTGGCACGTGCCTCACGTCATTCGTAACATATTTCTAAGTAGTGATTGTGTGGAGTATTATATGTATTTTTTTCTGTTACTTTAGAGGTTTGTTTCATACATAATAACGGTAGTCTAACATATGAGAGAGGAAACAAATAAGTGCGTAAAAAATTAGTTTATTCTCCTATTTAATCGTTAAAATAGTATGAAAGTTAACTAAGCAAGTAACATAAACCTCTGATTTTTATACAAATGAACCGTTTTGTCTGACTTCGTATTATATGCTACTGAAGTTCTATTACACCCTTGCTTGGCTCGATATTCCATGACTGGATCTTTCCTTGCAATAGAAACGTTTTTCCGTAAATCTGTCAACTACAGTTGCCGGAAGGGATTTCTTTTTGATCTGTGACTAGACGTGGGTAGACTTAGCTTAGTCTCCCGAGATACTTCAAGTTGCAGACTTCAAACTGTTGTATCTGAGAGGCAGGAGTTTCCGTTAGCATGTTTACGTCTTTTTGTACAACGCAAAAATTGGATTAAAAGCCCCTATCTCTTTCCTACTGTGTGTTTTCTAACATTGCCCATTGTCTGAACCTTCTACATTACGTTTTTACCATGAAGACTAACATGACTCAAGCGAACGTTACTTTACCAAGAAGTAAGAAAATGCCATACAAGGTAAGCGTGTGCACTTGGATGACGTCTGATAAAGCTACTGTATAGCTCTGAGAGAGATTTGATTTTCTAATAACGTTTTGCGCGTGTTCTGGTTTCGATGATCACGTTGTATCATTTGTTTTTTACTAGACAAATTATACGAAACATAGATTAACATGCCTCTAAGCGCGTTGTATGTCATTTGATATGAAATATATCTTCGTTGTAACAAAATATTAGATAGAAATCCACGTTAATACAGGTTATGTTAGAAATTAGAAAATATCATCAGTTAGAAATATACAAACGTTAAACCTCGGTACGTTTTTTGTTTTTTTTTCTGTATACACTTTATTAATAATTTTTACTCAGGTTTGAATTCATAGATGGCAATATATACTTTTATATTTTTAATTAATTAAACTTTTGTTTATATGTAGTAAAACAAAACTACATAATAGGTTATTAGTGCTGTGCCCACCATATATAACGAAACCCCGTTTTTAGCCTTATAACTTTGCAAGCTTACCGCAATGACACTGGGAGCTTTAACTAACTAACCACCAAATAGTTAATGTACCATGTGTTAAAGGAAAACAGTAAATTTACCACAGTTGTAGGCTAGTTTGTTTTTGTTGTAACTGTTATAGATTCAAGTTATTTCATGTTCTCAATCAATATCCAAATTATTTGAAGTTATAAATGAAAATACTTGTGGCGTCATCTGTGGTATCTTTTATCAAGTTTTTCACGAGTAAATATGTTTTTCAATATGAGGCTGAAAGTGATCTACTTTTCACTAACTTTTTTATGTACAAATATTTTAATTTTCTAAAATAATGCAAATGACCTGTGGGTTTGTTTATAAATGTTGAGCATACGTAATTAAACTGAGAAAAGTTTAAAAAATAACGATTTGGGTTTTTTTCGCTCGCTATTGTCTTTTGATCGTTCTTCATTTGTGTTTCCTTCTAACGGAACGATCAAGCGACAACAGGAGCGAGAAAAGGAAAGAAATCCTTATTTCTTTTGAACGTTTTTATTTTCACGTTAATAACACATGTTCAACATTTATAAACAAACCCACAGGTCATTTGTATCCTTTTAGAAAGTTAAAATTCCAATTACAAATATGAAAGTTAAACCATCGGAAAATCCTCAATGCTCTGTTAAACCTGCACTGTGTTTTTATTTTGGCCAAAGCGTTGTTATGTTAGAAGTATCAGTGAGTATATTTTCTGTAACACACACACACAAAATTGATTTTACCATCATATATGTTCATATGGTCTATTAGTTAGTAAATGCAAAATATTTTATTTTATATTATTTCTTCCAAACGTAAAAATAAGTAGAGAAGTGTAATGTTAGAATTTGCTGACTTCTATGGTATCAAAACGAAATAACAAAAAAATCACAGTCTCACCTAAATGTTATATTGGACGATACCGTATATGTTGAGTCGGATTCCCTACCGTGGTGGGTCTTGTTCGGGGTAATAGCTTGAGGAACTGAATCAAGATCAAATTTCGAAACATGGAGTGAGAAACAAGTTGAAGTGGACATTATTTACTCCAAACTGCTAAAAGGTTACAGTGAGAGCGGTCTGTAAAATAAACCGGAGAATATGTAGGCAGTAAAAGTTTCGTGTTAATTTACGTTTTTTGTGATGCCGACTTTTGTGTTTACCAGATATCTTAACGTTTCACGAAGTAAAAAGCTGGTGGTAAATCAGGCTCTACAGAGAACACAAAACTTTGTATATTTTATGCGCAAGTAACTTGTTCATTGTAACTTTTATAAACAAAAAAGACTTTAAAAAACATTTATTTAGAGGGCTGTTTATCTTGTTTCCAGTATTGTTGTTTATTAAACGCAATTATGATATAGAACATTTCGCACTTACGTGTAAGTACAGTTAGTTTTAACACACGATTGATTACGGTTTAAATATGTAATTATTGTTCGCTAACTAATTATATATACAGAGTTATAATAAATAATCTAATGTGGCGTACCAAAGTAGTACTTGTTCACTTGACACATTAGACTTGTATGCATCGATATGTATGTGGTTATTTTATTATGATTTACTAACTGTTACTTTTTAAATGTGTCAGTAGTTGACTACTTACGTTAACTGGTTACTGAACTCTGTTATATATTGACTCAGATCTGTACAAAAGATAGTTGTAAGTTGTATTTTCAGTGTGTTAGTTAGGATATTAGTTCAAGTTTTTGTGGAGTAGGCCTAGAATACCTAGTTTCGATGTTACGTTTTATAGTACATTCAATGGTAGATTTTACATATAAGTTAGTTTTAAAGACTTTACAGATGTTTCACGTTATTTAAGAAGACGGGGATTGTTTCCAGCTGGTACAGTGACTCAATCGATATGTTTATTGTTCAAGCCTAAGTTTTGCTTTTAGTAGCGTATTTGAATTTGTGTTAACTATAGCGCATGTTGAGTTACTTTGCAGAAGTTGATTTAGTAAGTGCATTTAGTAAAACTGTAAACGTAGGCCTACAAAAAAGATACAAGGTGTACAAGTCTGTAATACAACGTTAAAAAAGAGATAAAACTAATTTGTTATTTTCACGTGAAGTTGATGTTTAATTATTTTAATTATTTAGTTATTTAAAAGAATTCGCGAACGAAAGAAAAACGTTACAACAAAATTATTCTCGTTTATTTTATATATATATTTAAATCGCATGTGTTTTGTTTTTTTCATATAAAACACACAAGAGATGAAAATTATAATCACATATATTTGGCAGATATTTAAACAATATTTTGAGCAATCTAAATAACGGTTTTCCCTTCGGTGGGCACAGCACATAGCCCGATGTGGCTTTGCTATAAGAAAAACGTACACACACACACACACACACAAATAACGGTTATTTGCGTTCTACATGTGCTTACAGAGATATTTGTTTGGGCCTTGTTTAGTCAAAGCGATTTTTCACGTTTTGTAAATGTGTTAACAGTTTTTGCAGTCTAAACAACGGTTCTTTACGTTTTTAAGATAGTAAACAGTACTGTTCTTTAGGTATTTAAGCAGTGGCTATTTACGTTTAGAAGATATGCAAAGAATGGTTATCCATATTTAACTGTGACTTACTTATATGTTGCAAAGCCTCAGTGCTAAATAAAAAACAAAACGAAAATGATTTATAGACATTTAACTTGTATCACTTCAGGCTGGCGTGGCTTTTATTTTCGTACTAATGATTTAAACCATTCCACGTGTCTGTACAATAATATAAACAAAACTATCCACCTAAATGCTTTTTCAACATATTTCTTCTTCACTTGTTATTTCAAGTTAAATCCCTTTTGAAAATCCTAAAACTTTAGACTCCTACGTTAGACTTGCATTCAAGTCCTGTTAATCTCATAAACACTTTATAAGGAACTCAATCGCTTACGAGTACATGTTTTTTTTTTTTTTTTTTGTTATCCACCCATTTAGGCTTGTGAACGATTTCTCTGTTTCTTTTCTAGTGGTTCTTTTCATGTTACAAAACATAACGTATAGGATGCTGTATCATGTAATTAAAATCGTATTTGGATCTAAGAAAGACATAAAAACGGGTTCTGTTTAACATGGCACAACCGTAACTTTATATGTGTATCTTTCTTTGTATAGACTTGTTTAATTTCAACGGCCCGGCATGGCCTAGCGCGTAAGGCGTGTGACTCGAAATCCGAGGGTCGCGGGTTCGCGCCCGCGTCGTGCTAAACATGCTCGCCCTCCCAGCCGTGGGGGCGTTATAATGTGACGGTCAATCCCACTATTCGTTGGTAAAAGAGTAGCCCAAGAGTTGGCGGTGGGTGGTGATGACTAGCTGCCTTCCCTCTAGTCTTCCACTACTAAATTAGGGACGGCTAGCACAGATAGCCCTCGAGTAGCTTTGTGCGAAATTCCAAAACAAACAAAAATTAATTTCAAACTGGACGTTACTTTTTTGTGTGAAATATTTAAGAGACACGCACTCAACTCTAAAGGCATGAGTCTGTTTTCAATCAGAAGGTTATTGTTGTCGAGATGACTGTGGCTGAATGGTCACTTTGAAACTAAAAAAAATCAATGTTTCTGTTATTTGCAAAATAGTATCCCTGAAAGTATATAACTTTAGTATTTCTAAAGAACGCTTAAATAGTGTTCTTTTAACTTCAGATTAAGCGAGAAGAGGCGTATATTCTTTCGTTGCTTACCAAAATACTTCCCACGAGAACATTATATAGCACAAATGTGGTACACAACATGACTGTGCACGTCCCCTTGCTGATTTCGAAGGAACAACAAGTAAGGTCAAGGTCAAGGAGTGTTCTCATGTTTCATCAGTTCTCTTTCAAACCGTGTCGGTTTTAGAAAAATCCTTTAAAAGGGTCAGGCGGTCTGTAGCTGCTGAATTAAACTGGAGGTGTACAGTGCTTCTGTATTGTACAAGAATAAGTGAATACACTGAACAAAACACATAATATGAAGTCCTTGTCTCTGCTTTCTAAGGTACGTGGTGAGTTGATATTGCACAGAGTTTACGCGATACAACAATCTGAAGATAATAGAATAATACAGTGAACAAGGAGTGTACTGTACTGCGTGTTAACATCAAATAAGCAAATCTCATAAATGCTCGTCTTGTAACTCGTTTCTTGATAAGCGGTTAAGAAGATATACGTTAAATGTATTTAAATTCATTTATGTAGGGGCTTAATACTCGGCAACCAGAAAAAAAAATCAAAGGTTTTACCGCGTAGAACATAAAAATAAGAACAACTGAAAAATATGAGAATGACAGAATGTATCGTAAATGAAGTTTCTTGGCGTTATCAGTGGTAATACTACTTCTATTAGATATAACCTTTATTGGCAGTTTTAATATGCAAAATTAAGTTAAAACAATATTAAGGTTAACAGCAAACATACCCACCTAAACACGCAACTTTCCGAACTAAAACCCACCATTCGCCGTCTGCAACCAGCTATGGGAAAGTTTATTTAAGATAAACAAAAACCCAAGAAAGAGAGAAATTAAAAAGAGTGCCTAAATATTTAATTTGATTTTTTTTATTTGCTAAATTTCTCGCAAAGCTACTAAAAGGCTGTCTGCGCTAGCCGTCCCTAATTGCGAAGTGATAAACTAAAGAAAAAAACAGCTAATTAACACCATCTACCGTCATCTATGCGTACTACTCTAATCAAATAGTCAAATTTTATCACCATTTTATATCACATCTACAGTGCTTTTTTTTTTAGTTGGCATACTGTGAACAAAAAAACCTGTGATCCGCAGTTCGACACTCTGAACACTCGACTGTCATCAGCCAGAAATAACTAATAAAGTTGAGTTCCTGAACTTCACTTTGTGCTCCGTAATGGTTAAGTACCTGCATGAACAGTACAATGAAACTCAAGACGTTTAGGTCAGAAGTAATATTTCTAAAAGAAAGTAAAGTGGAATTAACAGTTCCACTTCCAATAATATAATACATAGAATATAGGAAGATGATGTTTGGCTACATTGTATTACCTTTATCTGTTAAAAATAGCATTTTTTACTTTTTTTTATCTCATATTCCACAAGCAAAACTATCCGTCCTCAGTGACGGGAAAAGTTAATCTACCAATTTAAATTATTTCATACGATTCAAACCAGTTGATCGTCTAACACGCTTGGATTCATTGCTCTGAGCTGCCTAGTGCGAAAAGTAAATGTTTAGTATTTTAGTCATGTTAAGAGCCGTTCAGCAATGACATAAGGTAAATCTACATTTTTATTCTTCATGTTACGTCACGTTTTGAAATATTAATGATAGTATGATTAGTGTACAACTTAGTGTAGAATATCCTGCTTGTGGAATAAATAATGCCAAATTTCATTTCTGTTCTCCCGTCATTTCAAAAAATGAATGTTGAGTCTTGTCTGCGTGCACAGTTTTTCAAACGGGAGACAGACAATTTTATTTGTATTTCGCGCAAAGCTACAAGAGGGCGATCTGCGCTACCCTTCCCTAATTTAGCAGTGTAAGACTAGAGGGAAGACAGCTAGTCATCACCACCCACCGTCAATTCTATGGTTACTCTTTTACCAACCAATAGTGGGATTGACATTATAACGCTCCTCCCCACCCCTTCCACGTCTGAAAGGGCCAGCATGTTCGGTGCGACAAGAATTCGAGCCCACGAGCTGAGCGTCCTTACCACTTCGTCATGCCAGGTTGACGAACATTCGGACAGACATCACGGTTCGAAATACATACAAGATTTCAGCTGATTAAACTCTCAATCAAAATACATTGAACAAAAAACACAAAGCTAGTTTTTGAAGAGTAAAGTTGTAGTTAAATATACTGAAAATAATGTAAATTAAATTCAGAATGAATGCTTAAGTAAAGTTGTTCATAAGTATCGTGGTTAAAATGTTTTAGGGCCCGGCATGGTCAAGTGTGTTAAGGCGTGCGACTCGTAATCTGAAAGTCGCGGGTTCGCATCCCTGTCGCGACAAACATGGTCGCCCTTTCAGCCGTGGGGGCGTTATAGTGTGAAGGTCAATCCCATTGTTCGTTGGCAAAAAGTAGCCCAAGAGTTGGCGGTGGGTAGTGATGACTAGCTGCCTTCCCTCTAGTCTTACACTGCTAAATTAGGGACGGCTAGCGCAGATAGCCCTCGTGTAGCTTTGTGCGAAATTCTAAAAACCAAACCTAAAATGTTTTATTTTATAATAAACAATCGTAACTGAAATAATAAAAACGAGCTTATAATTTTGTAAAAGTAGAAAAATTATGAGTTCAGAAATTAACTTTTATTAAACTATGCAAATAAAGTAGTCTCTTCTCCAATTTTTAACAAATTGTTGAGAAAGAAACAACAACAGGATTTTCTCAATAAATCAGTGGTTTTTGTTAATACCTACATGTTAAAATTTTCAGAACATGCAAATCTTGCCATTGTGGTAACTGCCTCGCTTTGTGGCTTAGCGGTAAATCTAAGGGCTTATAATGTTAAACACTGGATATGGATACTTGTGATAGGCAAAAAAACCCGTTCTATAGCTTCGTGTTTAACAATAAACAAAATATTTTGGTAACTCCGAAACAGCCCGGCATGGCTAGGTGGTTAAGGCACTCCACTCCTAATCCGAGGGTTGCGGGTTCGATTTCCTGTCACACCAAACATGCTCGCCCTTTCAGCTGTGGGAGCGTTATAAAGTGGCGGTCAATTCCTCTATTCGTTGGTAAAAGAGTAAGTACCCCAAGAGTTGGTGGTGGGCGGTGATGACTAGCCGCCTTCCCTCGAGTTTTGCACTGCTAAATTGGGGACGACCAGCGCAGATAACCCTCGTGTAGCTTTGCACGAAATTTAAACCAAACCAAAGTACGAGACATTTGCTTTCACTCAGTATCAGTATCTTGTTGTTTCGTTACCAAGTCTTGAAAAAATGAGAAACAAAACCTATCTAACCAGATCTGGGGTTTATGAATCGAGCAATGCATTTACTTATAATAAATAAATTAATAAATTGGAAAGTACGATTGCGATGTAAACATCATAAACTTTAAATCCTTGTGTTACATGGAATATAAATATATCTTTATTCAAAACAGTATTTTCAATATATTCGATTATATGAACATGTTTATAAACTATTTGTTTAACGTATACACCCAACCACAGTGTTGCTTTTGGGTCTATGTCACACAATAGCACGTTAGACCACTGACATAATCATTTTCAACAATGTCTAATTTGCTAGATAATCTTTTAAACAAATCTTAACATATTGTTTGTGTTTTAATTAGATGGAGGCATAACAATGTCAAAAATTCTGGTTTCCGTCTTATAGTAATGGGATTTGTCGTATGATGTGGTATATGATAGAGGAGACTGCCGATCCCATTCCAACGGGTATCGTAAGGTTGAAATGAATATATGGCAGCTGCTTTGACTCCATTTAACTCGTTAATCTTAGGTTGGATTTGGTAGTCAATCTAAGAGAATGCTGAAGTATGTTTGTGTGTGTGTGAAGAGATCTTGGTCAGCTCAGAACCTTCGGAATTAGGCATAGAATGGTATCTGCTTTTGAAAATACTTGGGAGTATAATTCAGTTGCTTGTAGAAAAGTTAACTGCTAGAACCTTACCTGACTTTGTATTTTATCAAGTGCTTTAAGTGACGCTACCACATCCACCATCTTAAACTTATTTCATAATAAAAATAGGCTTAGTACATTTTTTTTTCTATTAGTATTGTCTCTTGCAGAATGGAAATTATCTGTCAAAAACAGATAATTTTAGTCGTAATATTAAAATAGAATGATATAAGACTAGAAAGTTGCAAATTTCCTATTTCAACATAATCTGGGAGCAGCTGCTCCTACATTTTTTGCAGTATCAGTGGAGACTTTGATCCCGCTACCAAGAAATTACACATCATGTTCAAAAGCATATATAATTCACCTTTTAAATGATCTTCTTTGGGGTTGAATGATCTTACCACAGACATGCAGCACGTATCAATGCTGCAAGATTACTTCTACAATAAATTTGTCCCTAACATCTCAATCCTTCAGTTCTTGACATGATGTGGAGTCTCTTGGTAGACGGGATCAAAGTCTCACTGATACTGTAAAGATTGAGGGAATAGCTGCCCCAAGCTTATGATGAAATAGGAATTTTGCAGATTTCTAGTTTTCCATCTTACTATTTACATGTTGCGACTAAAGTTTTCCAAGATAACTGCTTCATAGTCTGCTCTTACTAAAACCAGTTAGCATTTTAAATAGACTGAAGACCGCGATCTCGCATCTCAAGCATTAAAATGTTCTGTAGATGAGACTGGTGTTATCTTACCTAGGCAAAGTTATCCATCCATCTTTTGATATAGGTATCATAAAAGTTTTGTTACAAATTTTAACTGATGGCCCCCGAATACCACTAATACATGAATAAAAAAACGAATTACTGCAATTGTAATATTTATCAAACACTACTGTCACTGGTTGTATTGTAGTAAATTCACTGCCAATGGATCATCATGGATAATTTATGTGACTTATGAACCTCGAGAACATTAGAGACTTAAATGCTTATTGAATTACAACATTTTATAATATCATTAAGTGTAGTAGCATGGTGGTAAAAATGTGTATTGTTACTCAATGTTGAGGTCCGTCTCATTTGTAGAATGTCCTAATCCAGAATATCTTGCAGCAGTTATAGCCATCTATTGTTTTTTTTAGCGACATCAAACCACACAAGCGGTAAATATCGTATTATGAAATTGACAGGAATCACAAATCAGGTGTTTTGTACAGGAAGGTGAACCCTAGTAAGACTGTTGAACAACATGAGCATGTAATATGTAGTACTTCTATAAACAGTAGACTGTGCAGGATCGTATGTTACACCAATGCTTTGAAACAAATAAATGTAGAATACAACCTGTGATTCGGCTATTAATCCAAAGAGATATTTGATACAGGGAAATTTTCAAGTTTTACTTGATGCAAGTACTGAACATGAAATACAAGGTATGTGATGAACTTTTTTTAAACACGTTACTGACAATATTTTAAAAGATGATGCAAACATTATGGTATGTCTGCTGTTCAGAGGTAAAACCAGTTATCCCAGGAAATTTACATTTAGAAATATTAAGGTTTTAAACTGTTCCTACAGAAAATACATTTAAACATGACTTGTTTTCTCCCAGAAAAATCAGCATGTGCTGATAATTACCAACTACTTTGACAAGTGAACCAAAACTTAAACATTAGCTGACATTTTAGTGCAATCCACTACCGATAAGCTACCTTAATAGTGGGTGTCATTAATCGAATCATTACGCAAACTCCGTACGAACATAGAGTTGAAATGTCATAATTTCCTGATTGCGCCCTTCTTCACTTTATCCTTGAAAGGTTTGGCTGAACGAGCAAACTGTCAAATTAGTGAATTAATCCACACTTTTTGGGGTAAACAATAACTACACATTATGATGGAATGTCAAGCAACAAAGTAACAGTCCACTGGCTGTTCCCTAAACTTATTAATAATTAGGAGAGTAAGTTAAGTTTATAGTGGATGAAATGACACTGACCGTTAATTAAGATCAATATGAGTTGATAGATAACAATTTTGTGTCAGTGTCAACAAATAGGTAAAGTATATATGGGTCAAAGGTGTAAGTATAATAAGAATAAAAAAATCAATTCATTTCTTTTTTAAATCTATTTTAGGGACCAAAACCTGAAATTTAGTGTTTAACTACAAACTAACGTATAACACAAAACTACACGATCTCTACTGTGTCCACCACGGGTGTCGAATTCCGATTTTTTTAGCGTCATAAACCTTTAAGATAACTGCGCCGCTAGGTGACAGCAGTGAAGGGATATCAGATTACAATAAAACAACGAACGTATAACGGCTTGTACTTTAGCTGAGCTATGTACCATTGTTGTTAAAGAGTATTAATATGGTTTGGTCTGAATTTTGCGCAAAGTTACACGAGAACTACCTGCGCTAGTTGTCCCTAATTTAGCAGTAAAAGACTAGAGGGAAGGCAGCTAGTCATCACCACCCACCACCAACTCTTGGGCTACTCTTTTACCAACGAATAGTGGGATTAACCGTCACATTGTAACGCCCCCACGGCTGAAAGGACGAACATGTTTAATGTGATGGGGTTCAAACCCGCGACCGTCGGATTACGAATCGAGTGCCTATTTAAGAGTAACTTAATCAAGCACTTGCACGTTTTTAAATGAAGTGATTGATAATGTTGATATTCTTAAGAGAGAATGATTTCCTGTGAATTATTTGTGACTATTTAAACAAATGAATCATTATAAAAATATCAATAAATTAAGCTCTCAAGTGCCATTTGCATAACTATATCGTTACAATTTTATTTTTACTAACATACAGACAAGCAGTGGTCGTTTCATTGACACCGTTAAAGAACACTATTTTTTTTATTATTCAAAACTTTAATGGCAGTGTTTAAATGCGAATTTATTTTTCTTTACAGACAGCACGTACAAGTAAGATATATTTTTGATATAAGATGTCGTCAACAGTGCAAAAAACAGCCTGTCCACTCAAATCATCAGATGTATTTAATAAATCTAGTTGTCCTTGTCACAAACAGATAGCTGCAGATACTATGAAATAACAGATAATTTTAAAGACACCGAAATGTAGAGCATTGTATCACGCCTTAGATGTGTCGTAGCTTTCTAATCAAATTACTTTATTTACTGGAACCGTGGTGAACGAAGCGCCCGCATACATGAGAAATTATTAATTCACTAGTCAGCTAAGCAAGTAAATTACTGCAGATGTTAATAAAACTAGTCTGTCTTATTATGTTTTCGTAGACAACGCACTGCTATTTCTAAACTCTCACTCGGATTTACTTTGTAACAAAGTAACATGCTAACTTACACCTCATGGATCAGTGATTCTAAAATTGGAGTCTGAAAGAAGGTTCAAGAGAAAAATAGCATCGCACTCGTCTTTATTTGCTGCTATAAAGTAGAGAAGATATCCCTCTTGTCCAATAAGGAGCCTCGCACATTTAACTAATAGATAAGTCGTATCTTTTATAAGATTTGCATTACTGTACACTTGTATGCATGTATGAATGAACATTTTTTTACTGGTATATCTAAGTCTTAATGTATGGGTGGGGGCGTCAAGTGTCACAGACAAGAGAAACGAGAGGAATGCCTAAAGAACCACTAACATAAGTGACCATACAATAACGCCTTATACGAAACCGTTAACATAGTATTACGAGGTAAATGTACAACAAGGTGTGAAAAGTGAAGGCGGCTGAACAATAAAGCACGAATTTTTTGCTTATTGGTGAGAAAATTATTAATAGTTAGTAATTTTTTTCCTCAAATATAAGTTGAGTCATTCATGAAACACCGGCATTAACTGTCAAGTTTGAAAAACATTCTAGGATTTTTGTCTGTCCCTACGGTATATTCGCGTACCAGACACGTGTATATTTATAAATATCACAGGAAGATGTATGAGCTCATGTGTTTGGTGAAGAGGGCGTGAATGCACAAGGTCTGGGTGTGTGTCGCAATATTCAACTGACGTTTAATGCCCCTGTTTCCTGTTGTTGGCCATCTCACCTTTTAATATAGGCGTTGCAAACGTGCAACTAAAGTTGTAAAACAAGCCTAGGTCAGGATGGCTGGAAAACCTGCTATAGACTGGAAGTGGTAAAAACAATAAAATAAAGTATAAATTATATTTTCCGAGTTTCGTATACCTTTAATCAGCATTCGCAGAGTAGGCTGCGTTATCTTTTACATTCTATGTTTTTATTCCATCTGCAAATAAATTAAATGCTTATAAGTCTAAAAAAACTGGTTTCGATACCAATTCTGGCCACAGCCAAGATATCCCTTTGTGTAGCCTTGTACTTAACTGCAAACAAACAAACAAAACTGTTGATTTCATCTTTTATATTGTAGAACAAATTGTTGTAATATTATGAAACAAATATCGTTAGGTTTCATTTTTATTAACATCATACAGCCAAATAGTACAAAAAACAATTCGTTTTCGAAATAGCGTGTAACAATCAATATAGAACAGATGAAAACGGGCAGGGTCACAAACTACATATCTGCTTCTAATAAATATAAAAAGTAATAACTTCAATAATATATACTGCTGGTCAAAATCTTAAGGCGAATGAACATAAAGAAAAAAATATGCATTTTGCCTTGTTAGGCTCAACCACTTATTTGAGTAGAGCTTCGAAAGATTAAAATAAAAAAGTAAAAGTAAAAATAAAAAATTTTTTTAGCATTTAATAGGGAAAATGAGAATACTATGAAAGTAGCCTAAATACTATCTGGTCAAAAGTTTAAGACCATACTGAACCGAAGCGTTAATCGGTAAACAAGTAACGAAATTTAGTCACTTGTGTTCAAGCATTAGCGTTATCAACATTTCCCCACTGACATCTTCTGTGCTACATTGGGTAAAAATATGGCAAAGGCTAAAAAGTTGACAGAGTTTGAACGTGGCAGAATTGTCGAGCTGCAAAAGCAAGGTCTCTCTCAACATGCCATCGCTGGTGAGATTGGGCGCACTAAAACTGCTGTTGCAAATTTATTAAAAGACTCTGAGGGTTACGGAACGAGAATTTCAAGTGGTCAGTCCAAGAATATTTCGCCATCGTTGAGCAGGAGGATTCGACGGGTTGTCCGGCAAGACACCAGCCGATCGTCGAACCAGATTAAGGCCCTTACGGACGCAGAATGCAGCTCAAAAACAATAAGACGACATCTATGAGAGAAAGGCTTTAAAAACCGTAAACGTCTTCAAAGGTCACGCCTCCTTCCACACCACAAAATAGCTCGGTTGAACTTTGCTGAGAAGCACCAAGCATAGGATGTAGAAAAGTGGAAGAAGGTTTTGTTCTTTGATGAGAAAAAATTTAGCCTGGATGGTCCAGATGGCTTTCAGCGTTACATGCACGATAAGGATATCCAACCGGAGACATTTTCTACACGACACAGTAGAAGAGGTTCCATCATGATCTGGGGTGCTTTGTCCTTCCATGAAACAATGGAGCTTCAGGTTATACAGGGGCGTCAAACAGCAGCTGGCTACATTGGCATGTTGGAGAGACCATCCTTATTGACTGAAGGCCCTCGCTTATGTGGAAATGATTAGTTCTTTCAGCAGGACAACGTTGCAATCCACAATGCCCGCAGGACGTTTTCATGACGAACAACGTGATTCTTTTGGACCATCCAGCGCGTTCGCCCGAACTGAACCTTATTGAAAATGTTTGGGGGTGGATGGCAAAGGAAGTCTATAGAAATGGACGTCAATTCCAAACAGTGCATGATCTTCGTGAAGACATCTTCACCACTTGGAATAACATTCCAGTCAGCCTTCTGCAAACGCTTATATCGACCATGCCAAAGCGAATATTTGCAGTTATTCGCAATGACGGCCGTGCAACTTACTACTGAGATATCTTGTTTGGCATTTCCTACCCTGTTTAAGACTTTTTCTTGGTATGGTCTTAAACTTTTGACCAGCTAGTATTTAGACTAATTTTATAGTGTTCACATTTTCCCTATTAAATGCTAAAAAAGTTTTTTTTTTTTATTTTCCCTTTACTTATTTTCTTCTTTCGAAGCTCTACTCAAATAAGTGGTTGAGTCTAACAACACAAAATGCATGTTTGTTTTTTATGTTCATTAGCCTTAAGAATTTGGCCAGCAGTGTATCATCATAACATGTTGATCGAAACGGCCAAATGATGATATGGAGATTGTTCATCTGATTTTGTTTGTTTGTTTTGAATTAAGCACAAAGCTACACAATGGGCTATCTGTGCTCTGCCAACCACGGGTATAGAAACCCGGTTTTTAGCGTTGTAAGTCCATAGACATACCGCTGAGCCACTGGAGGGCTGTTCTTCTGGATCTGGCATTCCACACCATATGATCATTTTTAAACCCAATATGATTAGATCAATATATATTAATAATTAAAATGGTAATTTGAATTTATCTTATTGCAACTGATTTTTGTAGTATTGCAGCTATTGTTTTAAAACTTCAAATAACTCAGTTTATAAATTTTGATGTTTTCTTGATAAGATACAAGAAGTAATTTAGGATTTGGCCAAGCGAATCAATAAAAATAAGTCCGTTATTTCGAAGGAAACAAATACTTCTTTATTCATAATTTGCCACAAAACAAATATTTATGGAAATACCCAACGTAAGTCATTAAAAGTAATTTTGTGTTGCAACGCTTATTTGTCCATTTTCATGTTAGGTTAGTTTAGTTTATACATGCAGATATATACACGTCAATACAAAGAATATGTAGCTTTTCTCTGCACCTATGTATAGGATTGTGCGTATTTATATTATCAACTCATATGTGACATGCTTAAATGCATGTATATACAAGCACAATACCCTCACTGGATCTATGTTCTACACGTCTGTTAAGATGTATATAATTTCATTACATCCTTCGGTACGATTTGTGTATATTCAAGGACGTCCGCACGGGGGTAGGAGAGCAAGAGAGATGCTTGCTTCCCCTTAAAAAAAATGAAAAACAATTCTTTCTTTCTTCAGTTATTCAACATGTGTATATAATTTTTTATTCAATGTACAATTTTACACAACTTTGCCCCCATCTCTGGAAAAAATTTTCCGAACGTCCTTGTATATAAGTAGCATTTCTCTGAATTTTTACATATGTCTTCAGACTAATTTCAAGTTTTATAAAACATATTATACAATCAAGACAATTTATATACATATATGTGTGTGTGTGTGTGCGTAATTTTTTTTTACTCCTATCTTCCTAGTTAGTGCATGTATATATATATATATATAGTTAGTATATATACACACACACATATATATATATACTACATATAATAATTATCATGGAAGAACGAAGTTGTTGTGAGAAGTTATTAGTGTATCCATAAACCATAAACTAACTTGCACGTGAGCGTTTAATTGAGCCTTACATATTCCATTGGAAAAACCTTAACAAGCAGCGTACCCACTCACTTGAGAATGAAAAGAAATGTTTATACTTAATGCGTTTGTGTCTGTTGCATTTATAAAATATGATCTTATTTTAAGCGACTATTAGATGTGTTGTTTTCAAACAACAAGCAGACAATAAAGTGTCTGATGAAGTTTGAAACTTTTTCGTTGTGGCACTTCTGTAAATTGACAGTGGTGACCATTTTCATATCGACTTCTTGTGCACACGGAGCTCACCGGAGAAGATGGGGTAAGATGGGCATCTTGATGCATTTCTGTCACCATGCTAGTTTAGTTAAGAGCTTTATATAATTATCAAGAAACTACCAGAACAATAACTAACATATTGGGCCAGTAGACTAATAGTAATGGGTATGGGAATGGAGTAAAACACACGCGGAAGGTTAACTGGACATGATATGGGTATAGGATAGTATTTCGGGATCGCTGAATACGAATTTCATATCCAAGTCGTTTTTCTAGCTCTTTCAGGGCCTTGGTAACACCGTGTTTGAAATTGTGTTTATACCACAGTCACAAGATAACGGGATCTAACGTGCTTTAATACCTTGAGCGCGAGCACTGTCGGGTTTGTCTTCAGGTACAACCCCCCACTCTCTCCCGGAGTAACTATAGAAATGACAGGGTGGAGGAGCTTGAATGATACAATGGAGAGTCTGTGACTCACGAGAGGGCTTTTGTACTTCGTGGGTATTTTATGCTTACACTTAAAATTTACATATTACTCATGAAAGGCCTAAGAAAATTACAGGTTGTCTGTATCCTTATCATATGGGCTTGGCATTGACTGGTGGTTAGGGTGCTCGCTTGACTTGCAATCTTTATATCGTAGTTCGAATCCCGTCACCGAACATGCTCGCCCCTTCAGCCGTGGGAACATTGTACTGTGCCAGTTAATTCTAAGATTCGCTGATAAAGAGTAGTCCAAGAGTTGGCGGTGGATGATATTGACTATCTGCTTTCTCTTTAGCCTATCACTTCAAAATTAGGGACGGCAAGCATAGATAACCCTCGAGTAGCTTTGTCTGAAATTCAACAAGTAAATTCTAGTATAATGTTCGTACCCGTATAAAATGTCATTTAACACGATAATTTTACTTGACTTTGTATTTAGAGGTTGATGAACGTATCACTGGTAGTCATTATGAAGTACTGTTTAACTAAAGTAAAATAAAATTACACGTTAAACGTCTTCAACCTCTCAAACAAACAAAATCAGTAACAGCTTTTTATAAGCAAGCCTATGTTTATGAAGTTAAAGCATTCAACGCCTGGGTTTACTTTATTTAAACATACATATAAGCACTTTAAGAAGAAAACTAGGCTTTCGACAAGTATCAAGTGCTTTCCGCAAAATCAACAATGGATTGTTACATAATAATTGAAACTAGACTTAAAAAAAAAGTTATTTTAAGTATGTTTGTAACCAGTTCTACACGTGAATAAACCTATAACAGTTTTCGAATACAATGGTTAAATAATAAATATGCTTGAACTTCTTTGTTTCGAGAACAAATAGATAGTATACACGTGTGTGTGAGTGAATTTTAAAATAGGAAATGTTAATTTTAAAATAGGAAATGTTAATTATATTTATTAATATTTAGACAATTAAATGTCAGTTGTGATTCAACCGGAACTCATATTCACTGACAGGTATGTTAATAATTTTATAAACAAGAGGTTTTGCTCCTAAATAACGGAAGACAAATCGGTTGTTCATTCCTCTGTTTTAATTGGACGATATGTTACCGAAGGAAAGGGATCAATAACATACCCATCATTGTAGCTCGTCCAATACTTGTTAAATACTGATAATAGTTGACGCCGAAAAAATGTGCAACTTTTACCTGTTGAATAAAATGCAAACTTTGTAATAGTTTTGTCCAAATTGTAGCGGATTGTATCGAATAACTGATTTTTGTTTAAAATTGTTTTAATGAACGTACGTCAGATAGTAAGTACATAGACTAGTGTCATTTTATTTTAACGAAAGTCACACGCACGTTATTAAGACTAGAAGATCAACCGAAGTGTGAAGCGAAAGTAGAAAGCACATATCCCTGCAATTAAATATGATACTGTCATTAATTAAGTGATAACAAAAGTCACACACACACATTGTTAAGACTAGAAGACTAACTAAAGTAAAATTAAATAATATTATGCAGCTTGGAGAGGAAGCGCGAGTTTCAACTTTTCTTTCGTAGAGAAATAAAATGGTACATTATTGTGAGGTCATTCACTGCATGAGGTCTGTCACTATTAAGTTCATACACAGATTTACTTAACACACTGCACAAGACAGCTGAAGGTTAATTGGGATATACAATATTATAGTTATAATAAGGTGAACTGTGATTATACAATGTCAGTCACTCGCCCTCTCTCCATTCTTTGTCTCAGTTTTCATTTCAAAGTGAACCGTGGTATTTCAGGTTACTCAAGAACCATAACTAGATACATTTTAAAGAAAGTAATTTTATTTTACACTCATGTGAAAAGCAGTTAAATTAATGGAAACCAGTCAATCACAACAGGTTCTTGCAAGTTAGTTATAAATGTCTCAAAGTATTGTAAACATAATGTAGAACCACATACAAGTTAATGGTGCATTTACTCGGATATTTACCTGTCAATTCTGCTCAATGCAATCGTAAGTTACATGTTCTAAGACCAAATCAGATGTTCGCTGCCGCACATGGACGAGTTATTAATGTACAAGCGTTTAGAAATGTGATTCACCGGGTGGTCATTATGTTCAGATACTCAATGAGTCCTGATGCATTCACAAGATACAAAACAGCTGGTACACAATGATGCTAAGAACGCTACTGGTGAACATGTAGGGGCAATAAATTATAGAGGGCACGCGCCCGCTTTACCCTGAAACCAGGATATACGGAGGGGACTCAAATAAGCAGTAATGGACGTATAAACAACTACTTCCAATAGAATGGTATCGTTAATTTCACACCATACAGGGACCAAAATCATAAAGTTCTTTGTTCTGGTACAGTTGGCTCTGACTTCAAGCTAATGAATGATCAGTCGCCTTGCTCTCTCCAGCCGTACCAAACAGGGCGACACCGAACCTGCATTGGTTGCTCTTAGAAGACATTTTACCTTTCTTCAAGTGACTCCAGACCCTGATGATGTCCTGGAAATCACTTCAGTGTAGACGAGAACATTATCAACATTGATTCTAATCATACTATATCAGTTTCAGGGTAATCTAGCTATTTGTGTTGGCCTAACTCTATACAGAAGTGGAACCGAAATACGATGAACTGTGAACAAGTAAAGCCTCCTTTACCAAATGTTCAATTACCAGTGCAGGTTGAAAACCAATAATTTGTAATTTAGCGATTACAGCTTAAATATCGAATCACTAACATTGTTTTATAACGTTGATTTTTACTAATCACGTTCAATTCTTTTACACGTGTTTTACTGGTGGGTTAAAGCGTTCGACTCGTAATCTGAGGGTCGCGGGTTTGAATCCCCGTCGCACCAAAGATGCTCGCTCTTTCAGCCGTGGAGGCGTTATAATGTGACGGTCAATTTCACTATTCATTGATTAAACGAGTAGCAAGAGTCTGCTGTGGGTGGTGATGACTAGCTGCCCTCTCTCTAGTCTATCACTGCTAAATTAGGGACGGCTAGCGCAGATATCCCTCGTGTAGCTTTGCGCGAAATTCAATAAAGAAACAAACAATTATTCTATTTACTGCGGCAACAAGTCATCATTTGCTAAGAAATATCAGAAATACCCACGTTCTTAAGCACAAAGATTGTTCGCAAGATAAAACGTACATGAGATTTATAGGTTTGTATGTTTATTGACAAAATGCTACATTCATCCCTAATTTTGAATCGCCAGCCAGAAGGAAGGAAACCGGCCAGCATATATACCTCACGTTACTAATGGATAGTTTGATTAAACGTCACATAACATTGTTCTCACTCCTGAAAAGGGCAAGCATGTCCGGGGCCATGTTTAGATTCCGCGACATGTAACTTCAGAGTCCAGCATCCTATTCACCAGGCCATGCGAAGTTTATAGTGGTTATCGATGTTATCAGATTCTTTTAAATATTCAGTTGCTTTTCCTCTTTTAGAGTGTTCTAAACTAGTGACTTGGTGATAATTTGATGAAACGCGGGGCCTAGCATAGTCAGGTGGTTGGGACGCTTAACAGGTAATCTGGGGATCGCGGGTTCGAACCCCCGTTACAATTATAATGTTATTACAATTGTTATAATGTAACAATCAATCTCACTATTAGGTGATAAAAAAGTAGCCCAAGAGTTGGCGGAGGGTGATTATAACTAGTCCCCTTCCATCGAGCCTTACACTGCTAAATTAGGAACGGCTAGCGCAGATAGCCCTTGTGTAGCTTTTCACGAAACTAAAATTATATTTCTCTTTTGTTTCGTATTATTCAGTCAGTAATCCATCACTGGTTTAATATTATGATATCGTATCACGTATGACTGAAAACTCAAGTAGTTGCTTTTGGCCACGTTCCTGGTTTTATCACTCACTACCTCATGACTAACAACTGTTGCCTAACCCACGAGCTGTCATTTCACATTCTAGTAGCCAATCTGTATTTTGGAGACAAAGAAGTCCCCATTATGTTATCATCGTGGAGGAAATAAAGTTGTTTGGCAGTATTTTAGAACGAAACAGACATGAGGCTAGAAATGTCTGTTTTCTCCGACTTGGAATTCTTCAGTGGTGAAATGCACCATAGGATTATATGATACCATAGTGAGCCGTATACCACACTTAGAAACTAAACCCACCTTTAAACTGTAAAAGTCTAAGATGAAGTTTGCTATTTGATAATTGTCGACAATAGATGATATTGCGAAATATTTAGGTCATGCTTTGTTGTTTGTTCTTCACGTGTTTGGAAACTGATAATTATAACAGTTAAAGGTCAAAGTTCTGTTTCGTTGGCCAATAACCCCTAGGAACTAACTGCAGGACTTAAGTAGCGTGACGTAGCTGTTAGCATCGTATGTTAAGTGTGTGTTTGAGTAAGCATGCATCATGCGTATGATACAGTTCTACCACATTTGAAGCTCGTGCACATGTTAAATAGTTGTCATGCTGTTGGTGGTCCCACGAGCCTGTTACTAAGAGAGGAAATACTATCTACGTGGGAAGTCCGATTTCTTATAATCAAACGTGTGCTGTGTATAAAAAGTTGTTGTTGTTTTTATAGTATTGAACACATATGTATATGTTTCATCTAATTTGTAAATTTCAAGTTAATTGTATGCCACTTCTTGACTAGGTTACTTTCTCAAGCTTTAGTCTTATTATGATGACTGTTATTAGTTGTATAATATTGATGATGGTAAATTCTCTGTCATTTGTTAACCACAGCCTATATCCTGGGTTGCGATAAACAGTACTTCCAATTCACTACTTTCTCTTTGTGTTGTAATCAGTGAAGTGCCGGAGTTATGTCTGAAATATCCGTTCTGTTTTGTAATCCAAGTCAAAGTTATTTTTATTTACTTAAAATTACGACCACACACCGATATGACAAAGTATTATAATTAAACACGTTGTACACATTTAATCTTGCATCTCCGAACTTAGGTTTATGAATATTAATTAATGTAAATCTCACTGAGATATTATAGAAATAATATTATTTCACGGACCGAACACAGTCCATTTTTGACTTGTGGGCTATGGAACTAAAATTGGGGGTTTGCCTTTCGTTACTGTCATAAAAATAAATAAATCGCTTCCTGCGCTTTGGAACCGTGTGTGCGATATAAGAATGACAGTCAAATCCCATTGTTCCGGTAGCATATCCAGGACTACATTAGAAAGGGGTGGTCGGTAATTTCAAATCAGGTGGTGAAGTTTGCAGGTGTTAATTAATGATGCGTTTCCAATCAGACATTTTGTGTTGTATTTTATCTACAGAGAAAATATATAACCTTCAGTTTTGGTTAACTTTAACCAAAACTTTCAAGGTTAACTTTAAAATTACATTTTTTATGATTTTGATAATGAAAAGTTAAAACTTGAAATCACTATTTGACAGTATAATGTATACATATGTCACACAGACAAATAGTTGATAAAGAACTGTTAACCTTACCCTTCTCCTGGATAAGGTAACTTATATTCAGTCTGGCGAAGATACCATAAGTGGTGGGTAGGGATAATGTTAATCTTTTCTCTAGTCTTTCATTTGAAAATTTATAACACCTACCACAGATAGTATTTGTGTAGATTGTAGCGAGATCCACAGACATATAAAAAAGATTAACAAACCTGGTGACAAACACACACACACACATATATGTTATAAGTGTTTGTGTGTTTAACTATATACTTATTTTATCTGTGGGTCTATTTATATTATCCAAGTATTTTCCCAAATGTTTTACTTCAGGTCGTTTATTTTCTATAAATTATATGCTCGTTTGTCTGTAAATAGTTCTGTTAATGTTTGTCTGATTTTCAGCAAGCCTGTTTGCCCATCTTTATTGTGTCATCCTATTTAGTTTCATTTTCGTATATGTAGTAATATAAATTAGTTAACTTTATTTACACTGATGCTATACAGTGGAATTGAACAAATGCGTGCAAGCCAACTGTTTTTGTATCAATTTCAAATATTTTCACCACTATTATGGATGTCAAGTTGTTTTGTTGTTGGGTTTTAACATATTCTATAGCTATTTGCACAGTGTTATAACACGTCCTCTGTTTTTATATTAAGTTCAATTCCATCACTGCGTGTTTGACTTTCTTGTAATCTTCACTCTCGGTTTAACCTCTGTACTAAATTTATTTATTTGTAAAATAGTAAGAACTATGTAGGTATGCAAATATTACATTAAAACGGCATAAATGTTTCAGGAATGATTCATATATCATCTATTTCTGACATATAGATACCTTTCAACGACAGCCACCACCACCATTACCGCTGTGCAGTACCAGATATTAATATTACAACCGATTTGGAAAAAAAAAAAGGCAACAACAACAAACAAACAGATACCATAGTCTCTACTACTGCTCAACAACAAAAGACATTATCATCTATAAATTTGCATCAATAGACATCACCACTATTACTTATATGCGATACCAAACATTAATATCCTGGCCGATTAAAACAAAAACAAAAAAGAAAAACGAACACTATAAACCCATTGGTGGTTTGCAGTAAAAAAATCATCACCTACCAACACAGTTATACAAAAGCAGTCACCACCGCAATTATGACATGGAGCAGCAGGTATTACTGCCTCTATTGATCATCTACAACAAATATTACTCTTGTTACAGGATTACAATGGGCGCCATTGCCACTGTATAATGATGTCCAACAGCAACAACACCTTGTTCAAAATTGACATTACTAACCATTCCTGATGATACCAAAGTGGTACAAATTGAGTAAAAATGTATACCCGTGGCGAGCACATCACGTATAGCCCTTTGTGAAGCTTTGTGATTAATATCAAATGGAAACAGAATAATATTATTATTGTTAGGTATGGTTTGTGATGAAACAAAATGGCGGCCACAAAAATCGCCCGCTTAAAACTATCTTTAAAATAGTTATTTCACAATTTTGGCTGAACAAAACTAAATCTTATTGTACCTATAAAGACGACTAACTCGCAATGTACGTGTTTATAGAGTGGATTAAAATTTCACCATTTCAACGAATTGTCATCTAAGTAAACAAATCTATTTTTCCAGACAATCATACAAAACCAATGACGAACCTTATCGCTCCAATTTTTTTCACAGAACTCATCCGTTTTGGGTCGTAATGATTCACATCTTGTACCGAAAAGAATATTAGTATATAGTTATGTTTTTAACGGATTTAATATCATACTTTTATTTTAATATCCACGTTTCTTTCTGTTTAATACATGCAACGTATATTGTTAAATGTGTATTGCTCAACATCCGCCTGTTCTGTAAATGCGTAGAAGATTATGGAATGTAAGAATCGACGATATATGTTTTACAAAAGCTTTAGTGTATCATTGAATATTGTTGCCAAGAGAACTTTCGAAAATCTCGCTTAATAAGGATAAAAGCTAGTTATTGCAAGACGCCGTGAGACAGCTTAACAGAGTTCCTTCGCTACAGTCAGTAGACTATAAACCACGAAAGCTGTTTTGTTTTTTGAATTTCGCGCAAAGCTACTCGAAGGCTATCTGCGCTAGCTGTCCCTAATTTAGCAATGATAGACTAGAGGGAAGGCAGCTAGTCATCACCACCCACCGCAAACTCTTGGGCTACTCTTTTACCAACGAATAGTGGGATTGACTGTAACATTATAACACCCCCACGGCTGAAAGGGCGAGCACGTTTGGTGCGACGGGGATTCGAACCCGCGACCCTCAAATTACTAGTTGAACGCTCTAACCCACCTGGCCATGCCGAGCCATCCACAAAAGCTATAACTGTGATAAGCGCTTATTAATTGGAGAACTACAAATATCTGACCAGGAACATTTATAGATTTCGAAAATTACGAATCGTTTAACTTTAGAGAATTAACTTCGGAGATTAGTATTTCTACCAGGACATTATATATCTTGTTCGTTCGTTTTGTTTTTTAATTTCGCACAAAGCTACTCGAGGGCTGTCTGTGCTAGCCGTCCCTAATTTAGCAGTGTAAGACTAGAGAGAAGGCAGCTAGTCATCACCACCCACCGCCAACTCTTGGGCAACTCTTTTACCAACGAATAATGGGATTGACCGTAACCTTATAACGCCCCCACGGCTGAAAGGGCGAGCATGTTTGGCACGACGGGGATGCGAATCCGCGACCCTCAGATTACGAGTCGCACGCCTTAACGCGCTTGGTCATGCCGGGCCCATTATATATCTACCTTCTTCTGTGAAAAGTGAGCTTATAAACCACATTAAGCCAAACAAGAATACATCTAGCTAGCTAGCTTGACCGAAGAATAACAATTTGAACGCAGGATTAATTCGCTCGTCCTGGACCCGGACCGTCAACAAAATATTCAGTTCCAGACTAGATAGAAGACACAGTATAGTATGTAAGTTTTTAAAATTCGTAGATGAACCATTATTTGGAAAAAAACCGTTATTATAAATTTTATTTTTATTTGCATATTGCAATAGATTTGTTTGTTTGTTTTGGAATTTCGCACAAAGCTACTCGAGAGCTATCTGTGCTAGCCGTCCCTAATTTAGCAGTGTAAAACTAGAGGGAAGGCAGCTAGTCATCACAACCCACCGCCAACTCTTGGGCTACTCTTTTGCCAACGAATAGTGGGATTGACCGTAACTTTATAACGCCCCCACGGCTGGGAGGGCGAGCATGTTTGCCTCGACCCTCGGATTACGATTCGCGCGCCTTACGCGCTTGGCCATGCCGGGCCGCAATAGATTTGTATTAAGAAAGACAATTATGTGTATCATACTTGTTGGCAGATATCATAACTCTGATACACTTTGGCATTCAATTTTCGTGAAATCAAAATTTACAGTTGTTTGAAATCGTAATACGTAAAGTTCGTAACATAGTAAATCGGAGACTCTTTCGAGATAAATTATAATACGTCACAATATATAGTACACTGACGATGCGCTATTTTATGCATTTAATTAGATTTGAGGGCAACGTGGTAAAGATTTTGATGAGTAATAAAATCGAATCAGGTATACACGCGCTCCATACTTTGTATTGTTCGCGCACAAAACTATAGCTTATAAAAGTGGAAATCAAAAACATTCCAAATTTGGCTCAGACTAACATAACTACAGTGATTTGCCAAAGTAGGATGAAAATTTTTAAATTTTAAGTAATTCAATTTTTATATTGACTTTCTTGTTTCAATACTTTTGTATCAGTAAAACTTCCTATATTACTATAGCTAGCGAGGTTACACACATGTATACGTATATCGACACCTACCTGTCTTTATCAAATTTAAATACTTTTTATTGTACATCTATATAAAGGGATACGAACAATGTCTCACCTATATCTTGTGTATCTTTTATACAGTCTCCATTTTAATTTATTTATTTTTTTCATTTTTTGAAGACAACTTGAAAATTTGATTGTTTGCTTGCAATTTTAGATTTATTTCTTAATGACGAGAAATACACTTGAAATTAAAATGTATTTCAAAACGGTTGATATGGGTATTAATTAACATGTTTATTTATAAGGAAAGAACAACGTTTCGACCTTACTGAAGATGACCTAGGAAGGTCGAAACGTTGTTCTCTGCTTATCAATAAAAGTGTTAATACCCATATCAGCCTTTCTGAGATACATTTTTTAGGTTTATTTATTTCAAAGTAAGAAGCTAATTAGGTAGGTTGGTAATCATAGCTTCTATTATTCAAGATGAGGAATTACACATTGTTGCAAAATCTTTGGCACTTTATTGCATAAAATTGATGTATAATGAGAAAGAAAAGGTTCTATTTTAATAGGCTCAGCATGGTTAAGGCACTCGACTCGTAATTCGAGGGTCGAGAGTTCGAATCCCCATCACACCAAACATGCTCGCCTTTTCAGCCGTGGGGAAGTTATAGTGTGACGGTTAATCCCACTATTTGTTGGTAAAAGAGTAGCCCAAGAGTTGGCGGTGGGTAGTGATGACTAGCTGCCTTTCCTCTAGTCTTACACAGCTAAATTAGGGACGGCTAACGCAGATAGCCCTCGTGTAGCTTTGCACGAAATTCAAAACAAACCAATCTATTCCAATAAAACACATTGTCAAATACATTTTTCAGTCGAATACAAGAAACTAAAATTTTCAACAAAACAGACATATTTATACGAAAAAAAATTTTGTCAGAACAAAAAACATGACAATTCAATTCATGTAAAGAAAAAACAGAGTAATTGACCATAATTTAAATACCTTTCAAAAACGTCTTTAATATTTATAAAAATTAGAGAAATTTTGGTGGTCGACTTCATTTATTTACTCCATTCAAGCCTTATAGTTATAATTTTTAACAAGGTATGCATGCATCTTATGTTTTATCAAAGCAACGCCATATTTTTGAAAAACTCTGCATTTATGAATAGGAATGCAACATCAAAAGCTAGTTTGTTTTAAAGCGAGAGCCAGTGATGATGGAGGTGAGACATTGTCCTGGATCCGAGTATGAAATCGCATGTAATATAAAAGCAAGAAAATTAACAAGAAGCATAAACATGACAACATGGCAGAATACAATAAACAATTTTAAAGAAAAGTTCTGTTTACTGTATAACATTATATTTTTATTTTTCATTGGTTTTATAAAATCAATAACATGTCACTGCCTCCAGTGGACTCACCAGCACAATAATTATGAATTTCGAGTATGTGTGATCAATGTTGAAAGCCTCTTGTATTTCGTAACATTTAGCTTGTATGACCAACATGTTCATCTAACTTCAGCGTCAAACAAGTATATACGTACACAGTATAGTTGAGATTCGTACGCCTACTCATATCTTGCACTAACTTCTGTAATTTACACAAACTACTTGCGTTTTATTTTCATGTAATTTTATTTCTGATTGGCTGATCGTTTAAGAGCTTGATAATTAAAACTTTAAAATTTTATTTTCATAATTTTGATTTTGATGTTGTATATGTGTTTAGGGATTTTGATGTTGTATATGTGTTTAGCTGAGGGATATCAAAAAATGTGTACTTGTTATGTGTTCTATCCTTAACATGTGTAATTATAAATAAATGACCCATTTATTTTTCATAATGTTATTTACTTAGGCCAGTTAACCGGGTCTCATGCTATTGTTTCCATACTTTGTATTTGATTGCAGAAAATGTTCCAGTTAAAGGGAAAACTTTAACTTTCCCTCTAAGTATTGTCCCATTTTTGTATAGTCTAATTTTTTAAGTACGACTACCAAGCTTTGACTAGAGAATTCTATCAGCTCATTATATGAAGTAAATATACTCAGGTCAGTATGTGACATGTATCATTAGTCAAGGCTTCTAGGCTGGTGTTTAAGGACATAATTAAGTAGTATTATAGACAATGCCTCAGGCGTAGTAGTTACCTGTCTTGGTACGTCTTGATGTTTCGTTATATCTTTATTGTTATACCTTTTGACATATTTTAACATCATGGTAGCATTGCTTTATAAAACAATAGAAAAAACCATAGCTGACACCTTTGAAATAGATACTGTTTAAGAACCAACCATTCTAGTACTATATTAGAACATTTCAAAATCTAAGATGATCTTGTCCATTAAGTTTCTAACAGATTTGTCGTTGTACATGTATCGTTTTTGTATATTTTTTGTGTTTGCATGTGACATATATTCTTGACTGTGTTTAGCGCAAGTCCTGCCTTTTCTCAAAATTTATAGAGAGTTATTGAAAGTGTAAAAAACAAGAATACTTGTTTTACGAAAGCGTGCGAGAATATTGCCGAAGGTATTGGATATTCGCGTGATTTGTATAAAAGTAACGCACCAAGGAGAGAATATTGTTGGGCAGTTACAGGAAGCTATAATCGTGATTAACGTCTATTAATCGGAAAACTACAGAATTTGATCAGGAACATTGTAAATGTCGAACATTACAAACCGTTCAACTTCATCGAGTTACTTCTGACGTCAGAATTTGTACGAGAACATTAAATATCTACTTTACTAAGAAGTAAGCGATAAAGTGTGTGAGGTCGACTGAACCAGTTAGCTTAAGCGAGGTGCAACATCAACTTAGGATTAGTTTGTTTGTTTTGGACTCGGATCATCGATAAAATATTTAGTTCTAGACCGGATATAAGATTCGATGTTATCTGTAAGTTTTTAAAACTCTTGCATATTGCATATAAACCAACATTTGTAATAACTATTAGTAGTAACCGTTATTATAAATTATATTATTTTTATATTCGAATATTAAAACATATTTGTGTTAAATAAGGAAATTGTGTGTATCAATCTTGTTGGCAGATAACATAACTTTGATACATATTAACATTTTATTAACTTCCAAATGCAAATGTTCGGTTATTTGAAACAGTAATACGTTAACATACGTAACGTAATAAATCGGAGCCTCGTTCGTAATAACTTGTAATGCATAACACTCTACAAACCAGTGAACTGTGTACACTAGTTTTATATCAACTTATTTAAGATATTTATTCTAATTTCATGTGTGGGAGAAATGTGTTATTACAATAAAATACATACAAGCATATTTTACACATATGTAAAACAACCAGGCTGCTAATAAACTGTCATACCTTTTCAGAGGTCGTTGTAGCGTGGTGCACATACTTTTCAGGCAACGGCATGTAACGCCATTATCACCTCGAATCCTGTTATTTGTATAATAATAATTTCGGTGTAACAAGAAGTCTAAATCTGCCCTCTCCTTTATTGAACATATGGTTAACAACTAGGACAAAGTTAATTCTGGATACAACTTAAGATAGGGGCGCCAATTTAGGGGTGAAAAAAAGTGTCAATTGAACCTCTCCAGAAGATAAGGAAAACGTGAGAGTGAAGTACTAGTTTAATGTGTTTACTGTGTATACTGTAAAACTGCAGAACAATCCAGTGCCACATATTACTGTATTTTTAGTTTAGAAAAATGCAAGAAATTTCAGAGGTCGCAAAGCCTCTGGACCACCGCAAGGATTCGTCTTTCGAAATTAAATCTTAAATGATTTTCCTGCATGAGCCATAATACATGTTTGTGTCTACGAATATACGTGTATGTATAAGAGCATGTTGTTATGCTTGTACATTTTTTTCCAATTATTGTTAGGATAGAATTACTTAAAGTAGAGCACAACATTAGACCCAGGATAATTTCCAGCTACTTTATTCTTGTAGCGTTGCGCTCATTTTTTTCTATACAGTACAAGTTATTCCTTCCACTTCTGAATTATTTGTTTTCCCCTATCTGTGTAAATGGGCTACCCTAGTTGTCACGTGATAGAAGAAAACACGGGCTTTAGCAACAGTGCTACTCGTTGGTAGTGACGCTGTGTGGACGGATGGCTCATGGCTGCAGCTTTACTAAACTGGAATTTGGAAGGAATTTAGAAAGTGTTTCGCGCCGAGGGGAGTGAATCAAATCTCTTGAGCATCTTGAAATGACTCTGACTTTTCGCTTTCAATTTTATTGGAGATTACTATTCTTACCCTTGTATGAACATGCCTAAACTGTCACTTGCAAGTTCTAGTAATACTAGTAGTAGTAGTACTTGTACTATCAATTGATGCAGCCTTGTTTGTTGTTTTTTTTTAAGAAAGATTTTGCGGATCGTTGCGTAGAGAAATGAAGATATTCAACCAGTGACCTCGAAAGACTTCATGAACTATGTATAACATAGTCGCAGTTGTTTCATGGCTATTGTTAAAATACACAGTTTCCAGTGAAGACAAATTTGTCGAGCAAGTGTGATAGTGACGAGATAACACTAATAGTAAGACTAATCAGTCTAAAAATGATTTCTTCGTCTTCGGCGGCTGCCCTAACACTAACGTCGGCCTCCAAGGTCGGCCCTCGGCCTTTGTGCAACCTAGTAAGTTCTCATTTTACTTTGTGCTCCCGATAAACTTGATTTGTTTGCGATGCTTTCCAAGCAGCAAATCCTTGAAGAATGTAGCTGCATTAGTAAACTCATTATGAAGTATTTGTTTAAGTTTATAATACATGCCCGTATAAAATTTAGTTAGTATTTAGTAAAGAGTATGATGTGAATAGTCCAACGACCTTACAAATTGAGTGTTCCATGGAAGAAAGCTTTTACTTTCCACTGCATCCAAAAAATGCGTTGGAAAGTAAAAGCTTAAGTATAATAATAGGAATTCGAAATAGCTGTATTTTTTTTTTAAATATTTTCATGAAAATGGTTTACTTTTATGGAAAGTTTCACTTTGGAATTTTGAAAATAGAACCTTTTCTTTTTGTGTCTGGAATAGCTTGAAATTAAAATTTGTGTTGGTGTAAAATACGTTATCACCGCGTAAAATATTTTCTGAACTAATGTGTCAAAGTGGTGCCACCTACTTATATATCTACAGATATAGGACTTTAGCTCTCAAACAGG
Source organism: Tachypleus tridentatus (assembly GCF_004210375.1). Classification (NCBI taxonomy): domain Eukaryota; kingdom Metazoa; phylum Arthropoda; class Merostomata; order Xiphosura; family Limulidae; genus Tachypleus; species Tachypleus tridentatus. The sequence continues at coordinate 151,070,733 of NC_134831.1, forward strand.
CGTATTTATGCCTTTTTAATCAGTCAGTTAAATATGGAAAGCATCATGTTATTGAATCTTATTTCACCATTATTGATTTGTTCCTTAGCTTAGTACATAGCTTTTGTAGAAAATAAATTCATTACTGCACTTGAAAAACACGTGGCGGCGTGACTGTGTCTGTGTTAGTAGACGTCAGCAGAGAGCAATTTGGCGCTTTAAAGTGCCGTGTTAAAAGTGCGAAAACAATGAAATGCAGCAGTCTTCATATTTTCGAGAAACAAGGCTATAGCTTTCTCGAGTATTTGCTTGTTTTATAACAAATTGTTTGTCTGTTTTAATATTTCCGTCCGAGTCTACACAATAGCTGTCTGCGCTTAGCCGTCTTTAATTTTCAACTGATAAATTATGAGGAGGTGTCTGGTAACAATAACCATTGCTGTTAGGTATCTTTTGTGTCACACAAATTGCGGAGTGTATTTTGTTGCCGAACCCTTGGAATCACAACCCGAAAACACTATCTACTCGGCTACGCCTATCCTGTGTAGCAACTTTTAGTCTTTTCTAGAATATAATGGGCACTTATGCAAATATCCCTATAAAGTAACAGATAAAATTCATTTCACTTGTTAAACTGCTTGCCTAAGAACTTGTGAAAACAGGATTTTATTGTGAGAGTGTTAAAGTATTACAAGCCATTAATACGTGTGTACAAATTAGAAAAATAATCCTTTGATAATTCCATACAATACTTGTTCGTATACGAATATGCACGGAATTGTCAAGGGATTCCTTATCTAATTTGTATTTATGTATTCATGGTTTATGATACTTTATCACCCATTTGAATAACATACGGCACTTCTTTCTTCCAATAACTCGAGACCATTGGTAGTCAGATGAGCTTACCATCTAACTGTTCATTTCTTGATTAAAATTAGTAATTTTAAACAGCCTCTGTGTCAAAGATGTTCAACTGGAACTTCATTTAATAAAGGGACTAGTTAGTTAAGAGGTAATGCTTTGGTCGCACCGTTAGTAAAATTGAGGTAAAAACAATACTTTAAATCTTAAGAGATAAAATTATGTGTAGATCTGAGGAAGCTTGTTTTTTTCTTTTCTACTTCGGCAGTACAGGGCGTTAATATTCTAAAAGTTAACGCCCTCTAATATTTGGACATTAATTAAAACATTGTATTTGTTTAACAACTTTTCAGTATATTTAAATTAATTGTGCTTGTTTTAAATATTTCACAATTTTATTTCTTCCTCGTTTTTTTAACGTTTCGTTCTTTATATTATGAATTAAATTAGGACATTTTTTGTTTATTTGAAAATGCTTTAAATTCCTTCTATAGCATGTTAATTTTTACGTAATCTCTTTCCATCCAGACAGACACTCTTGTGCCTAAAGTATTCCCTAATAAGGATGAAAATGTGGTAGCCGAGCAGCACGTGCGTGTAATTAAGATGCATTTATCTTAGACTTCAAAGTTCGATATCATGAAGCGTTTCGATTTTCATTTCTGGTATGGCTTAATGCAGTTCTTTATATGCGTGATATAAACTTTGGAAAGGCAGATTTTGAAGTCCGCTATTGGGTTCGATATCTTCTCCTGAGTATCCATTACTACATCAGTATCAAGTGCTATTTCGTAAACCCAAGCTGGGTTTATAATGTTATTTTGAAAAGAAATGTTAATACATGTTTGAGCAACTGTAAATTTCTCAGTTGTTCAGTAGGTCTTTGGAATTACTGATTTTTGTTAGTTTTTATTTCGGTAAACTTTATTTTAAGAAATAAATATTGTTCTCCAAATTTTATGTATATGTTCCATGAGAAATATTAAGACAGTCAAAAACTTCGTGATTGAAGTGGAAAGAGGGTAGGTTTTCTTTGTTGTCAACCTAACTTAAGGTGTTACTTACTGGTGGTAGTGATTTTTCTTGCAGTGGAGAGGTGCTGCAACTCTGTTCAGATTTGTGGTATACATTGAGATGCTCTGATTCGAAAAAAGTGAAAAAGAACTTGAAGGTTCTTCGAAGATAGATAGATCTGATCGTACGTGATTTTGAAAGAAAAAAAAAAAAAGACTATTAAGGTAATGTAAAGAAGAAAATCAAAGAAATCACCCGTAAAATCGTTCATAATTAATCCATGAATTTGTAGAAATCCGCTGTCAAAGTAAAGGAAAAAATTAATTAAAACAAAAACTGAAGATTACATAAAACAAAAGTAATTTAAACTTTAAAGGGGGTAATATTAACTCAAGCCAAGTTTACTTTTAGCCATTGTACTCGACTTGATGGATGATTGATTAATTAAGAAAAAGATTAATAAAACTGTGTTGTAACGTGTTTCACTTTGATGTCATAATTGAACACGATCTGATCAATCAAGAGCAGCAGCTAGAGAAACTGGCACATGTGTAACATGTTAATAGTATGTTGTTTCTTAGTTAACAATAGCTCTTTCTGTGTAATCCGAAGTAGTGTATATTTAATTATTAGTTCAGTAACAATACGTATGTGCGTGTGTCTGTGTGAGTGTGTGCATGGTTTTTCTGCTGAAAAATACTTCCTGAAAACGTTTTGTTTAATTATATTTTGAACAATATTTTCACTTAGAAATTAATGAAAAGAGAATAATTGAACGCACTTTTTGCTCAATCTTGACACAATTTTAATGCATGCAAATTTCTTTCAAGTTTAATGCGAGAAATGACTGTGAATATTTTACAGATCACATTTCTGTTATTGCAGTATATCCGGTTGAGTGAAGAGAGATTACTAGAAGTATACCAAGGTCAGGCATTTTAACTAGTTACAAACATTTCCATTCACCAAAATTTAGTTCCGGTCACGTGAATCATGGGATGACGTAGCTCTTGTCATTTGGTAACTAAACGAAAACAGATGTGCGCGTGTAGAAAACATATGATTCGTGTAGAAGTAAAAGGAACATCTGAAGTATTGTAAAAATGTTCGCGTATGTTTGTCCTTCTCCATCTTTATTGAAAGTGTACATATTTCCTAAAGTAGAAGTATATTTGTGACATCAAGGAGTTTTAGTGATTTTCATTGAACGCAAATATTCAAATAATAAGAAAACACTTTAATAAAAAAAAATGTAGTTATAAATGATATGTGAAACTTAATGCTTGTGATAAAAATAAGCTTGTTATAAACCGAAACAAAAATCCATGACTTGAACCTGTAAAAGGATATTTGTATAAACAGTAAATAAGTAAAGGTACCACGTGTGTCTAGTTCCACAGTCTATAAATATAACGTCTGTGTTGTTGTTTTTTTCTTTTATTTCGATGTCAGTTTCGCAAAGAGCTGCTTCAAAATGACTACGTCACGTCGCCTCAAGTAGAACGTGGTCCGTTCCCATGGTGAAATCGATAAGGATGATTGTCTCGTACAGAACTGGCTTTATGATTGTCTCGTACAGAACTGGCTTTGCGCCTGCTCGTTGTTTTGTATAAATTACTAACATTGAGACCAATCTAGTGGCAGGTAGAGAAGCACATTTAAGTGTATAGTGGCCAAATATATTAAAACTTGTCCTGATAATAGTTGTTAATAAACCCGTGACGTTTACACCACAGTTAAATCCTTTCCCGCTGTGAACCTTAGAAAATGACGTACGTTATAAATTGGCTTGAAAATATCTCTCAGAATATCCGAGATATTAATTTTATAGCATGTAAACCAGAGCAAATTGATTTAGTCAAAGTAGATCATACTTTTTGGAAGTAATTTTGGTCTGGTTATCTTATAAGGACACCTCATTACTGTAAAGTAGGAGGCACGTGATCCAGTCGGTGCTAGAACAATATTACTTAACCTCATCCATTTCGTAAACGTTAATGATACTTCAAGTGTTAAGTGATCAAATCCATAAAGAGTTTCCACTTGATTACGACAGGATTTAAGTCAGTCAAAGTCAATAAAAATTGACATTTGTGTAATTTGAGATATTAAAAAATGGGATTAGTTTATCGTATAATCAGTCAGGACTGTTGCAGATCAGTTTATTTTAAAATCATTAGTTGTTTTCCTATACTTCGGATGTTTACATATTGTTAAAAAAAATACACTTTTTGTGATGTTTAAAGTGACATAATTGATCATAAAACGTGGAGAATTTAAACAAATTATGACACATACAGACATCCACAGGGAAGCCCGGCAGTACAACAAGTTTTCTTGCTTCCTTTTAAGAAATTTCACCGCCATATTTATTTTACGTTAATTGTGTATTTTGCAATATCTGTTATTGTTTCTTTCGTTTGCTCTGTTTTATTGATAATGGTTGCACTTTAAGTTTATTTATCATGTAGTATTTTCTACATATTAATTACAGTATTTACATTTTCTCTGAAGCATGGTTTGGCAACGAAACGCCAAAAGTATTTAAGCCTGATATTTAAAATAACCTAAATATATACTCAGGTGTATAAATAAAACTTGTAAAGGGTTTTATAGGATGTTAAACCCATCTTCTCTCTTACAGACCTGACATTTAAGGTAGAAACTGCTCATACTTATTGTTTTGAATGCATGCGCTGTGAACACTATAAATATACACCTTACTAACTAGATGTACGGTGAAACCATACACCGTACTAACGAGATATACTTCCGCAGGGTACCAGAAACTTTTCTGTTTCAAAGGTAAATAAAACCAAAATTAAAGTAACAAATATTTTTTCTTCCTTTTGAAGTTCATATGTCATGCTTTGTTGTAGCCCGCAGAGGCCATAATTCTTCTAGTGATTCATGGCATGCTCACGTTTTACTGACGTCAAGACAGTACTAATTGAAAGTGAGGCGTCCCTTATGTGACGTTATTTTAATGCCTACTTACTGCCTGACGGACAACACACTACTGGTTAAAACAGGTGACCCTTTCAGGTGGTCTTTGGCCCCCTTTCGAGGAAATAACTTGTTCAGCCAGACGGATCCAACTTCACTAACAGTTGAAACGAAGATCGGTCCTTCTTACTGTTACTACAAGTATTACTGATCTATTTATTGTCATATATAATTTAAGTACTTGTTTTCGTAAAGTTACAATAATACTTTCGTAATAATACTATATATATATATATATATATATATAGAGAGAGAGAGAGAGAGAGAGAGAGAGAGACTTTGTTAATAATAATTCTAAACGTACATGTTATGGGGAGCACGTGAATACGAAAATTTTTTTGAATAATATTTAAATATTGTTACCTAATTCATAATTCGTTTGTCAGCAAACGGGTTTGGGTAAGTGGGATGACGTACACCTGTTGCGTGTAACTACACGTAGGTGTAACCTAAATACATATTAACCAGTACTATAAAATATTTATAGAGGTTGAACTATCAACCAACGAGGTCGTCAATCATCATGAGAACACTAATAATCCAAGTCATTTGTTCAACTTGTATACATTGAACTCGCTAAACTGAAGTGCGACAGCAGTACTTTGTAAATATATTACATTATTTTATAAATTAATCAGAAGATTTTGCATGTGAAAGTGTTATCTATAAGAATAGGGCTAATAGTACTGTATCAGTGAAAGAGAAACAAATATGAACCACACAAAGTACGTGTCATTGGTCTCTTCCCCCCCCCCCGGTACAGCGATAAGTATACAGATTTACAACGCTAAAATCAGGGATTCGATTCCCTCTGGTGCACTCAGCAGATAACCCGATGTGGCTTTGCAATAAGAAAACACACACGCATGTCATTGTACAAGAACCCAAAATCAAGTATTGAAAATGAAGCAGACAAGCATTAAAGTTACCCTTCCGTCTTGTCGAACAGTCCAAGAGGCTCGAAGGTGTACACACACGAAAGTAGGTGAACACAATGTTGTTTATCAAAGATTTTCAGTTGACAAGATGTAAATTTTCCCAGCTACTCAAACATGAATGTTTCGAATGCTTTTAAGTCGACTCCATTTAGGTCTTTAACTTCTACTAGTTATTTACTACCAGCAGTAAAACTGGCTCACCTGAAGAAAACTTACATTTCTAAAAATATTTATGTATGTATACAGTACATAACTTAAAATTAATATAAAACATTATCTTCTCTTAAAAAACAAACTTGTAAAAACATGTAGATATAATTGTCTTGTGTTACATAACATTTAACTTTTAGACAAATGGTAAATGTCGGTAAAGTATCAAGTTTACTTAGTTGTTGTTGTTTTTTAACATAAAATTCATCCTAGTCCCGAAATAACGTAAAGGAAACTCATTCTTTTTGATTTTGGGTTTTTGTTAAGCCTCGGGTACCTACACCAAAAACTTCGTGAATTTCACAAAACTGGTTGTAAAGAGTACATTAATTGGTCTAACCACAAAATCCCAACTAGTTGAAGAATGCGTATTACTCATAATGATGAGTAATAACTTGTTTTTATTCACTCGTTGTTGAAATACATTACAAGAATCTCGAGTCAACAAGGGATGTATTTATGATTCTAATATTTGAAATTGTATTTGTCATCCGAGTTAACTTAGTCGATATATATACATATTATAACCACCCATTTTTAAGCCATAAACAAAATACATTAACATGAACTAAAATACGCTGCATATTTCTAGAAAAAAAGATCCTAGGGTACAAGCTACAACGTAGGATTATAAAATGTGTACTAAGTTTTGGAGGTGGCTGCGGAAGTAGGACCCACATAGACGTGGGACGTTATGGGCTTCAGCACCAACATCTCGTTCCTTTAATTTTTAATCTCCTTATGTGAGACTAGCGAATTGGAGGTTAAGACTGATAGACGGTGTATCCCCACTGCTGTATGAGTCCTACTTGCGCAGTAACCTGCAAAACCTAGATAAATTTTATAATCCCATGTTGTAGGTTCTACCTTAGGATATTTTTTAAAAGTATGCAGCGTATATTGTTTCATGTTAATGCGTTTTGTTTATGGCTTAAAAATTTATGGTTATACCATAATTAATTAGAGGTGAGGATTTGCTGTTTTTAACGCAGTCTTTCCTCATGATTTTGTTTATTCATTTAGCCTCATTTGGATGTAATTCTTTAATTTCACTATATATAGATAGATAGATAGGGGAGAAACAAGGGCTGCAAGTTGCGTTTGAAAATGATTATATATATATGGATCAATTGTTAACTGTACCAGTAGGCTAAATAAAACACGCTACCGATTTTCGTTACAAGAGTATCATTCTTAAACGTCATTACTTTGTTACTTGCGTCCGTACGGAAACACTAAACAAAAAAAATTGAATATACATATAACACTGTTTCCTTTTTGTTTATCAGTTTAACGCAAAGTTCTTTTTTGCCGTATTTACAATGATTATAAAGAACTTTTGTGCAAAATTATTTCTGATTTAGCAGAAATAGCTGCGAAGCGTCACATTTCCGTGCTTTCAATGTCACGTGTCTCATGAGTTTCAAAATGGCCCTAGTAACAGTCGATGGAATAATATGGGGAGAAAACTGAATATGTTGTTGGCGACCTCTAGTGGGAAACCCTTCTTTCAGATTTTTTTCTTCTTTTCGATCTTGTTTTATATTCGTTCTGTATAATATATCCAGGTATAGGATCGGGGAAGAGTGTAACAATGTATGGCTAGTTTTATAATAAAACTGCTGTAGCGTAAAGAGAATGGTAGCACGTTTCAAGGTTCGGTTTAATCACGTGACATCGAGTTTGAATGTTGTTTTTTGTCAAGCTTCTGAACAAATTGTTTACCAGCATTCATGAACGATACTATATTTCAGGTAAAATAAGAAAATGTTTAAATATGAAATTCTCGTTTTAATTTTAGCATTAGGCGCTTAGAGACTGAATTCTTGTTCGAGTAACGTTAGGTACTTAAGTACGGAATCTTCGTATCAATCACAGCATTACGCGCATAAGGACGGAGTCTTCATTTCAATCACAGCATTACGCGCATAAGGACGGAGTCTTCATTTCAATCACAGCATTACGTGCATAAGGACAAAGTCTTCGTTTCAATTACAGCATTAGGCGCTTAAGACTGGAATCTTCGCTTCAATTACATTAAGAGCTTAAAGGAACGTTTAGTGACGTTTTCAAAGAATTTGAATCCATTTAGTTATTATAATAGATAGAGAGATATAGTAAACGATTATACCAGTTTGTGGTTATCCAAAGCACGTGCTCGACACGTAACATTTATTAAACAAACCAATTATTTCCGGTATAGTAGAATGCTAAAAGGGGTCACGTGTCCTGCACATAGTTTAATAATGAGTAATTTCCTGTTTCTCTGCTTGGTGATGGAAAGTTGTCTGATTTCCGAGTATTTTCGTACGTTAAAGAACAGTACACATTATATTCTAAAATATTATAACCATTGTGACTTAACAGTCATTAGCTGGCAGAAGAAGAACAGTAATCGTGTATTCAGTGTGGTATTGACTTCAAATATATAAATCTCAGACGTCAAACTGTTGCAGCCAATACGCTTTCAATGACTATAGCAGCCCTCGATTGCAATTACTAAATATTTAATTTAGAAACCACTTCACTATTTTAAGAACGCAGATCATTCATTTTAAATTTGTATCTACGTGAAATATACACATTCGTCTATTCCATAACCTCATGGTGTGTTTTTAGGAAAATTTTGTTTGTTTTAGCGCAAAGCAACACAATCGGTTATCTGCGCTTTCTCCACTGCGAGGAATCGAACTCTAGAACTGAGCATAGACTAACTCCTGACACACCAGGGAATTTTAAGGAAGGATAGTTGTTTCTTGCTTCATAAGATAGTTTTGTGTTTGTGACTGGTCAAATGGATGGGTAGAAACTTCTATGAAAACATAATAAACGTCAGGAAAAACAATACAAGCACTTGGTTTTCTACTTGTCTGCTTCAGTCTATCAACCAAACAAAGCTACACTTGCTTTCAAAATCAAACTTTTTAATCGACATAAAGGAACTAAAGACTGGACGTAACTATACTTCGATTTCTTTTGACAACTCTAACTCTTAATATTTCTTTATAATCTCAATGAATATGTGAATTATAAACTCTCAAGTAAATTTATAAATTTTGGTGTATATCCCGCAGGAGGAACATAACAATATTTATAACACATAACTCTTCAAATATGATATCTATCAATCAATATAAAACATAAATGCAGATCAAATGTAAGCGTTTTCTTTATTACACAGACAACAGTAGGAAACTTACTCATCACAAGTGACCACCTCAATAAAGGTACTATAACGAACTGGAAAAAAATGCGATAAAGCAAACATCGATCAAAGTGTAGATCACTGCTGTTAACAAAAAAGCAAAGTAAAAAAATCACGGAGACAAAGAGGCTATCAGGCTTTACGTCCTTGTTTTGGAGGACTAGCTCTTTAAACTTATCGTTGGTTGATAGACGTCCCATGAGGCATGAATGGGATTTTGGTCGATTTTGCTGCTTGTTCTCAAGATCTACGTATGTGGTTAATATTTTTGTAACCGCTTTATATAGTTCTCCTCTATCTTTTTCTTCTACTGCCCTCATGTAAGATTAAGTCCTTGTAATACATTCTGTAGCCTCTTCTCTAAATGAGACTGTGTCCACCTGGAATGTATTAGAAGAGGTCCTCAGCAGGCCCGTCTAGCTCTTTGAACTAAGAAGCTGCAAGGGAGCAGTTCCCTTTTTGTCTCATAAGTAAATCACGAAGTGTATTCCTTTTTTGTCGATTACACAGGGTGTTCGGAAAGTCACTGTGCAGTTTTGTAAACATACTTTATTCAGTCTATTTCAAGCCAGCAACTGATAGCGGTGTTTAGAAACAAAATAAGAAGGATCCAAGCCTGTATTGATGCCAACGGGGGTCACTTTCAACATTGTTTATATTTGTCATTCATTTTTACCTCCTGTATTCTATATTGAAGCATGTCTGTTAAATATATAAGTGCACAGTGACTTTCCGAACACCCTGTACTTCATGGTGAAGAACAATTATATATTGGGTGAGTGTGTTCTCTTTTCCCTCCACCTATTTGGCAAGATACTTAGTCCTTGAAGGGGTTAATAAAATTGCTACTGGGTCGCTTTATATTCGTAAGCAGATGTTAATGATGGTTGCCATGCAACATGTGGGTTCCACAAACTCAATATTACTAGTTTAAATTCTTTATTTCTAGCACTACTTTTGGTTTGTTTGTATTTGAATTTCGCGCAAAGCTACATGAGGGCTATCTGCGTTAGCCGTCCCTAATTTAGCAATGTAAAACTAGAGGGAAGGCAACTAGTCGTCATCACCCACCGCCAACTCTTGGACTGCTTTTTCATCAACAAACAGTGGGATTTAATGTAACTTTATAACGCCCCCACGGCTGAAAGCATGTTTGGTGGGACGGGGATTCGAACCCGCGACCCTCAAGTTACGAGTCGAGTGCCTTAACCACCTGGCCATGCCGGGCCCTGCTTTGGTATAGTACAGCTTTAACATATTTAATATCATAGACATGGTTGATCTTAACCCTTCCACGTTTTCTTTTGTACTTTGAAGAATTTCTGAACAAGGCTGAAACCGTAGATTTTCTTCAAAGGAAGATCACTTCCTTTCGATTAAGCATTAGATATTTTAGGAGCTTGTTTTTGTATAACCAAATGAAACTGTGTAGGATGGCAATTTCAGTCACAACTGACAGTCTTAGCAGGCAGATGATTTACTCTCTGTATAGACCTCTCAGCTAAACATCTAACAAGATGATAGGATTAAGATAGTCTTTTATCATTTCCCGTAACCTTACACATATCTGAAAACCTTGAATAATTCAGAAGCACCTAATAGTGTGTGGCACTTTACAATGTATAACTAGCTTTAACATAGGGTCATGACATTCCGAAGCTGGTTATGTGTTACGTGTACTGTTTTCCTTGCGAAAACCGCGTGACGCTTTTTTGTTTACATTTTGATAAAAATCAGAATCTTCACGTTTTTAAACTTAAAGAAAAATTTGGTTTGGACTGCAAGTTCACTCCAACCAGTTTTATTTGTAATTGCTTGTTCTACATCAGCATCTTAGCACAATGGCAATTTTTCTCGAAAACAGAGAGGAAAAAATCTGTAAAAGTGGCAGATAAACGTGGCAAACAATAATAAACAAGGTTATAACGGTATACTTACCTACACAACCAGTTATTGTTCCTGACGCCATTATTCTTTCTTACTCTTCGATACTTTTATTTATAGAAGCTTCAACAGGTGAGTTAGCATCGTAATAAGAGATTTTCAGAATTTAATTGTAAAGAAGTGTATTGATTGAAAAACAAACAAACAAACCTTAAGTTACTGTTTAATAGATAAACGAAAGTTTTGGATTTATGAAACAAAAAAACGAGACAAATGGTAGAGGTCTCTTCAGTTTTTTTCATTGGTGCTCTTTGGTTTTTACTCTAGCAGTCAACTAACGAGTTACCAAATCTACGCCATCTTGAAAAAAGTTACTTTATTTAATAGTGAAAAAGAGAACAAATACTGAATACAACTACTACACACTTTTTAACCTTTATCTGTGTTTCCAATATTTGGTTTCCTTCTGCGAGATTGGAACAGAAATTCACTCTACTGAAACCGAAGGAAGACTGAAATTAAGGCAAAAGTCGAGATACACTGATGACATTGAAACAAATATGTAGCATCTCTTTTATTTTACACTAATCGTACAATATAATTACCAGATAACCAGTTTGACTTTCAATGATAAAATTGGCCCATTGGTCTTAGAAGACATCTTGCGAATTCCATGAGATTCCAGAGATAATCTAAAATTAATGCTTATCAGGAAAATACCACTATATTAACGTGCTGAATTATAGCGATCAGTCAAGGACTTTAAGAAACACAAGTTTTGAAGTATATTTAAATTTTACTATTAAGAAATGACATTTTGTAGGATAGGCTACATAGTAAGAGCTATATGTTTCAAAAATTGGATAAATATCTAAACATGTGTACTATATCGGCAAAAGAGAAAAAAAATTTCTAATACATAATATATAACAAGATGTAAGAGTATTTTCTACCATCAGATGTCTGTCGATCAAGAATCAGTTAGTCTGAGAAATATATACTGAGCCTCTCAAAAAAAAAATCATTAAGAGGCGTGACTTATCACGAACACCATACCTTACTCAACGTTATATTGACCTAACTGTCAAGACAAGTGGCTAATCAAGTCTCACTGTCGCCGCTGGCCTCCTACATTACTTTTTATGTTTCATTAGCTTCTTATTTTTTGTTCTAAAAATTTTCATTGTTTAGTTTCCTAGAGGGAAGGAAGAATGCCTTGAAATCTGAAAAAGGAAGTCCCATAGTACTACTAAGTTCTATTGTTGTTTCTGAGTAGTGTTACAAACTATGACGTCAACGTGCATCGGTTAAGTATCTGACAGCATAGTTTAAATTATCTAGATAAGGTGATAAATGTTACATTAACAATTCATACGGTATTACTGTATATTTATGATGTCAGGGTTTTGAATACTGACTAGATTTGTTAGCAGTGGTATTAATATAAACATTGTCGAGGTATTGATAAAAACATTGTTACCTAACATTTTAAAAGCATAAAATTCTGCAAAATCCTTGTTGATAAATAATAAAACATGTTGTTAACGCAGAATGATGTAGAGATGGCCGTAAAGAAATGCCAAGAAGAATATATGGATGATACAAAATGTTCCCACCTTGTTTCTGTACTTTATGATGTTGCCATCTCTATATCATACTTAATTTTACAAACTTTCTTTTGTTTAACGACTTGCTCCCTATTTTTTGAAACAGCTTCATTGAAGTAGTTTGATAAGTAAACATTTGTTTTATTTTTATAAATAAATTTTAGTTTACATTGTTAATATCATATCAGTTTTGTGAGTTTCTTCATCGTACTTGTCGAATGACCTCGAGTATTGATATTATACCATAGAGTTGGCTACAATAGATTATTAACTATCACTTATCATAATCTTGACTTCTAGGGATTTAACGTTGATGAGCCTATAGTAAGGGAAGAACATATGAAAATGTAAAACCGTATTGTTCTTATATTCGTATTTGCCTTGTTTTTGCCACTGCCACTCTTGCATGACTTTACATTTACAAAATGTTTTTATTACTTGTTTTGTGATGTTTTTTCCTGTCTGAAAGTTAGTGTATTTTACGAATGTCTGTAATAAAATTTAATATTGTATGCCTTGACGTTTTTTTTTCTTATTCCTTCACTTCATACCTAATATAGCAATCGGCACCCTTAAGACAATGATTGTATAGTGTGCAAAACAAGTACTCTACATGCAACAGTCATCCAAAGTTTATTCATTATTAACTGGTAATTCCTGTTTCACTCTGTACTTAAATGGTGCGATATTAACAATATATGAAAATAAAACGAATCTTTACTTATCAACATACTTTAATAAAATTGTTAAAAGGGAAAAAATAATACAAATAATTTGTAAAAATTAATTAAACTGTAGGAATGTTAAATAGTTTAGAAACAAAGTAGGGATGAATATCAAAAACTACACAAAAGTCATTATATAAGTAGTGATATAGTTTCAATAATAACTTTAGTTTACCACTAAATGTTGAATTCCTATCAGTTGCATGAATTCAGACTTGAATACAAGTATTTAAACTGAATAGTGTTATGAAGTCTTAACAGTGGCCGATAACAATAAGCTTGTAAAATTAGCTCAGTAACTTACTAACTATTTATGTAGGAATATTTGTGTGATTTTGTGTATTCACCCATTTCTTACTTCTGTACTTTTAGCATTTCCGTCCCTCCGTCATACTTGATTTTAAAACTTTTCTTTTAATTACTTGTACTATTATATAAATGAATGACTCGTAGTAATGTCTGTAGCTTATGTTATTGTGAGGTATAAGTTGATCTGTTCTTGCCGGGATGAAAACCTTACGATGGTGGTGTTTCAAGTCTGTTTCACTATATTTTGGTGTTATAAGGACAGTGAAGCATGATTTTTTAAGGTTGCCGGTGATTAAAGATGGATGATTAACAACATGAGTACGATATATCTGCAGTAATGTTGCAGTCTTATGTTAGTGTTGCATAGTGTTGTTTGTTAGATTCTAATTTTTTATTATGTTTTCGTTATTTCCTGCGCTTGCCTTCTCTGTTTCATATCGTAGAATTTATAGCAGGTAAGGTTTTCATTGCATTTAGTTATTATGTCATTATGTAATTAGTAAATACAATGAATAATCGTTTCTCTTTTTGTAACTAGCTTTATATGTTCAGCTTTATAAGTAAAATATCTTTCAAATTGCAACGTGAACATTTCCTCTATTATTGAACTAGTGAAGTACTAATGTTTTCAGATTAATCAGATAATTGTGATCGTGATTTCTATTGCACTGAATGAGGAACTGTCTTTATTAATAAGACCATTTAAATGAAATTAAAGAATAGTGTATCGTAGTATACAAACCATACTATATCTACTCTGTCCAGTGTCAGGGTTTTCCAGGCTCGCGGGGATACCAATGGTAGTGCTTATATCTGACATTATGTATATTATCATATTACTTGACAAACGACTATGTGACTCTGTGAGCTAGATAAAGTTTGTGAAGTGTGTTTGTCGTTTTTTATTTACCCCACAACACGTACTAATTATTACAAAGATGTGTGTGTAATCACTTAAACTTGCTTATACCATATTAACAGTTTGCAAACGAACAAGTATCCCATCATTCCCCACGATTCAAGACTTATTTGTTTAATAAGCAATCATATAAAACGAAAACACCCTACTACTTACTACACAGGTATCGTAAATTCACCTTCCCCCGCTTATATCCACAGTTTCCTACTCCACAATTGCTAAAGCTCCTTCTGTTGTCTGAATCATCCGTGTAATCCTAGCAGATGGGGATGAAATGTTGTTTTTTTGTTGTAATCACGTGCACCTACGTCTACCACACGAGAAACATAAATTATTTGGTGTGCTATACTGGCTTTTATCTTATTTTCACAAAATCAGAATAATATTTCCGTTGTCATGTTTACGTTTTTTCTTTTGCAGATTAGTAGCAAGGCTGTTTCGATGTTGACTTGCATTTACGAAGGATTTTTGGGAGTCATTTTGTGTGTTTGTACAATAAAGCTTAGTTATCTCGGGTATTTCGCACTCACTTTCGCTGATAGCCAAATTTCAAGTTTTAACAACAAGGTTTCGATAATGTATAATCCGTAAAAGTAACTTACTGTTATTGTTAAGACATTACTACATTTATTAGTGAAAGACAAGGGAGTTTGTACAATCTTAATTAATTAATAAGTTGGGGGTAGTGCCAAAGAGCAATCAGTAACCTATCTTGAAGTAGTCCTACCATAAGAAGAACATTATTTGTTTTTGAGGTTGGGACAACATTTTAAATGCGGAATGTGCCCTCTTTGGTGCTGATAATAGACTTGCCTTTGTTAACAACGCTTGGCACCAATTATTGGTTCACGTTTGTTGGCACCCCCCCCCCCTCAACTACATACACAATAATCAGCTCCAAAGTAACGTGTTTCTTTTCGTTTGTTGTTCTTGCTTCATAACTTGTTTATAAGCTCGCATAGATCGAAAAATAATTAATTCTGAGTGGCTTTTCCCAGTATTCCACATTATTAGTTCCACTGATATTTCGTTCTTTTGCACATTAATCACAATGGCTTTTGATTTGAGCAAGATGGCAAAATATCTCAGTCACCAAATATTACCACTGCTGCAGGCAAATAGCAGTTCGTCAGCTCCTGTCCTTGTGGAAAGTTATCTCTAGTCTTGTTATCTGTTAACCTTGTTTAAACTCTACGCTGCGGGGCATCATGTAATTCACATACAAATTTGATTAGGTTGAGCCCGTTACTTGCTATGGATCTGACTTCCCAGTGGTTTTCATAGTGTAATTTATATTAAGCTCACCTTGTTAACATTAGTAACCTGAAGACTTGGGTACCTCACTGAATAGATGTGTACTACTCATTAGTTGAAACTGTTAGGATATACTCTTATAAACACTTATCTGTGTTTCTTGTCATGTAAATAATTACACGAAATACTGAGATCTACAACCTATTGGTCATTACAGTTTTGCTTAATAAGATTTGATTATACTGCTTGGATTATAGTGTTGAATACCGAATCATTTTTGTTTCTTTATATTACTATTTACTAGGTTTAGTGTGATTTTTACCATGTGGATCATTAGGTGGAAACTGATATTACTGTATTTTATTATATTTTTCTCACAGTTCATCGAATAGGACTACATTTAGTTATCAGTGTTACTGTTAATTCTTTCAGTTGGTTTTATATTGTGACGGATTTATCGTTATACGTTTAGTTTAATACCCATGTTTTTTTTCCAGAATATTTTTATGCATGTGACACAGGGCATGGCCAAGCGTGTTAAGGCGTGCGACTCGTAATCTGAGGGTCGCGGGTTCGCATCCCGTCGCGCCAAACATGCTCGCCCTTTCAGCCGTGGGGGTGTTATAAAGTTACAGTCAATCCCACTATTCGTTGGTAAAAGAGTAGCCCAAGAGTTGGCGGTGGGTGGTGATGACTAGCTACCTTCCCTCTAGTTTTACACTCGTAATCCCTAAATTAGGGACGGCTAGCACAGATAGCCCTCGAGTAGCTTTGTGCGAAATTCAAAAACAAACAAAGCATGTGACATATATTGTTGGATGTGTTCTCTAGATGTGTAGAAGATTACTGAGAGTAAGAATAAACAATGTTTTACAAAAATCTAGTGAGTTTTCGAACTTTGTTGAACGTTCAATAAGCTCATCTTAAACTGTATAAACCCAAACGTCAAGAGACAGTAATATTATTAATAATCTGATATAGCGAGTGTGTCATAAGCCTCGGAAGTTATAATTGTGATTAACACCTATTAATTGGACAACTACAGAATTGGATCAGGAACGTTTATAGATTTCGAAAATTACAAACAGTTAAATTTCAGTGAATTAACTTCGTACGTTAGTATTTCTACGAGGAGATTAAATATTTTCGTTAGTAAAAAATGCAGGCTTGTAAGTAGTTTGGTGCCAACCAAACTGATTAACTTGAGCTAGATGTGACAGTATCGATTCAGATTAATGTTCTTGTCGTGGACCTGGATCGTCGATAAAATATTCAGCTCCAGACCCGGTAATGTTTGTAAAACTGTTGTATGTAAATCATTATTTGTAATAACGGTTACTATGAAATATATTGTTGTTTGTTCCTTAAAATTTATCTGTGTTAAGAAAGAAAATTTATTGGCAAATATCACAAATTTCATACATATCGACATTCAATTAACTTCTAAATTAAAATTGAAATTTTTGATAATTTGAAATCATAATGCGTTAACATACGTAACATAATAAATCGGAGATTCGTACGAGATAAATCGCGATACGTAACAGTATTTATATGCTTAGCTACAAATTAATTTTCATAAGTCATAATAATTTAAATAATATTTACTGTTACGACAGTGTGTGTGTGTTTATATATATATATACAGAGAGAGAGAAATTAGGTGTGTTGTTATTTAGACATAACTACAAGCACCAATTTAAAAATGAAACTGGTCTGATCCTCCAGCTCAACATTAAGACCAATCCAGGAAACAGACGGCCAAAACTTTACTTGAAGAAAATAAACTGCAGAAAATTGTTAACCTATAGGACTTCCGCACACCAAAATGTTAAATACAGATGTGTTGATAGCGATAATTAACCAAGGAAAATTTCTGTGATAGGCTTGTTTATTTGATAAAAAGTGTAAAATGATATTAATGAAGTTCTTCAAGGTATTTCATTTTTTATGAATGGATGGTATTATTCAATGGTATATTAAGTAAATTTATGATATGTAAGTTACTTGTTAAAAACAATATTTGTTTTAGCTCTAATATTAGTTTTTTAATAATGTGCGTTAGTATAAGACGGCAGGTGTCGTATTTTGAAAAACGGAAGCAATTTTTCTCGAATTTTAGAATTTATTCTCAAGTAAAATATATTAAATGTTCTTGCTATGAAATAATTATAAATAACAACTAAGATATTGAGTTTGAAGAAATGCTAAACGAGTATGTGTTAATAAAAAGTGTCAAGTAAGATTTAAACAGAGATTAGTCTTCTGTAAAAGTACGAAGACTTAACTTGATTTCAGTTGATCATCATTATTATTCTGATCCATATCGGTTACCAAACAGGATTGTGATAAATCTGTGACTCTAATTTTATGTAATTGGGTTAGGCTTAGTGTAATCACGTGATTGTTATTTCAGTATTTGTGGTACTCTAAAATTCTTTGAACTTAAATTAATATAAGTGTTTATGTATTGGTTTTAAATCACACACATGCATATTTATATGAACTGTTTTAGTTTGCACTCGCATGAACTATCTGGTCATTTAAAAAAACCTTCGTTAAAACTTGCTTTTTAGCATTATACATAGTATATAGGGCAATACGCTATTAGCTAAATTCTACTGACTTCATTTGATGAGTGGAAAATACTGGTTGTCATTATTTTTAAAACCCTTATGGGAATTATTGAGTAAACTTTATTTAAAAAGTATAGCACATTATTCTAAAAAACAAGTTACTGTATTAACCAAAACGTGTACCAATACTTAACCTAACGACTCTTATTTTTATATTTTGTTAATTTTCAAGAAAGTTTAAAACAATATTTAACATTATAAAACTGTTTGCCACGTTGCATCATAATATTAAAAAAATTTGGAATTCGATAAGGGGCAGAATATTTTAGGCCTAATACTTTAAGGTATTTAACAAAAGGTTTGTATACGGAGCATGGGATTGAAAGATGGATGGAGATACATACGTTAGCAATGGAAAAACTCAATACTATATTATGTATGATGTTACAATAGTGGTTAATGATAATACTTTTTTTAAATAACTTACTCGATAATTATAGTGTAGCTTGTAGTTTTTCATATGGGTTTGCTTATTTGAAATGTTATAAAATAAAATCATGAATATGTATCTGAATAATCAACTGTACATATTGTAATTATTTTAAATATATGAGTAATTGGGTAATAATTTTCTAGAACTGCTTGGCCAAAGCTCTGTACGACAACATAGCAGAAGCACCAGATGAGATAGCTTTCCGGAAGGGTGATGTCCTGACGGTTTTGGAACAGAACACCCAGGGTTTGGAAGGGTGGTGGTTATGTTCGCTGCGAGGACGACAGGGAATCGCTCCAGGGAATCGCCTACGCCTTCTCCCTGGTATGTACGACCCCTCCGGCATGGGCTTTGCGGGAGGTGTTACTACTATATCGGGAGATGCACCCATCGTAGCAGGAACATATCCAGGACCAGGTGTAAGACACGCTAGGCGGCGTAGCTGGCACGTGAACCCCAACAAAGTAAGTTGTTTTAGAATAGTTGTGAAAATTCATTAAACATTTACACGAGGACTGTTGGTAACCTAATGTTGTAAAATAAAACAGTGTAAATGACCGGTAATTTGATATTAGTACCTTCAATGAAGTGATAAGTTTTGTTTCGGTTGGGATAACAAAATGTTTATCATTGAAAAAAATGTTTACACGTGTATTTTTTATACGTTTTTAGTGTTGGACTTGGTTTAACTTCGATACGTTATTTTGCTCTTTTCCTCTAGCGGGAGGAACTGGTAATTAAAACAATATTAACTTTAAATATTAACTAACAATATTAACTTTAAAACAGAACCAAAGGAAGACTGACGTAAGAACTTTGCAAACTGTTTGAATCAACACATTATACATTCGTTGTACACACTTATAAGTACGCGTGTGTGTTCCTGTATCCAGAGATTCTTGAGAAGATCCGTTTTAACATGAACACACATTTATCTCACACAGCCTGTTACCAAACGTTATATTAGTGGCTTTTTATGAGAAAACATGAGTGGTATAGTAACGAACCAAAAGAATAGATCATATCACAACCACGAGTTTGTGTCTCTGTTACCAAACGTTATGTTAGTGGCTTTTTATGAGAAAACATGAGTGGTATAGTAACGAACCAAAAGAATAGATCATATCACAACCACGAGTTTGTGTCTCACACAGCCTGTTACCAAACGTTATGTTAGTGGCTTTTTATGAGAAAACATGAGTGGTATAGTAACGAACCAAAAGAATAGATCATATCACAACCACGAGTTTGTGTCTCACACAGCCTGTTACCAAACGTTATATTAGTGGCTTTTTATGAGAAAACATGAGTGGTATAGTAACGAACCAAAAGAATAAATCATATCACAACCACGAGTTTGTGTCTCACATCGGCTGTTATTGGTATTAATACTTTTATTGATAAGCAGAGAACAACGTTTCAACCTTCCTAGTTTATCATTAGGTAACAAAGAGAGAGTTTGCAACTGACCGTTGTCGGGCA
The DNA here is from genome assembly GCF_004210375.1 of Tachypleus tridentatus. Lineage (NCBI taxonomy): Eukaryota > Metazoa > Arthropoda > Merostomata > Xiphosura > Limulidae > Tachypleus > Tachypleus tridentatus. The sequence goes on from NC_134831.1 coordinate 151,091,198, forward strand.
CATGTCTTAGGGATGAGAGTATAAACGGGTACGGGATTGTAGGGGGCATTGCAGTGGAATGTTAGGTTATTAATTAGTATAGGTATAAAGGTGTTCCTTTATTTTGATTTTAGTTGTTGTATAAGTAGGTCTTTAATTTTGCGTTTGTTTACATTTGTTTCCCTGCTTAGTATCTGGGTATTTTCTATCGGTATGTTGTGTTTCTTTGATTTGCATTGTTCAAAAACGTGTGAATGTGTTGTTGTTGTTGTTTTTGTTCTTTGAATCTATTTTCCATTCTACTGCTTGTTTCTCCAATACAGAAGTAGCGGAAGTTGTTGCATTGTATTTTATAAATTATTTGGTGTTGTGTTTGTCAATGTAGTTTTTACATAGTATGGACTTTAGTTTTGTACTTGGTTTTTGAATAAATTTGATGTTTACCAGAATGCTGTTTTGTTGTTGCTATGCAGCAGTGTAAGGTTTTGTAGTTTGTTGTATCTTGGGATTTATTGTTGTTGGTCTGGGTGTGTGCGTGTAATTTTTTCCACGATTTTTTGAGGAAATTTGTTGATATTGATGAAGTGTTGTTTTATTTTGTTTATTTCATCGTTAATTTTATTGGGTGAGTATAGTTTTGTGGCTGTGTGTATTTGGTTTCTTAATATATTGAGATTTTGTTTCGTGCTGAGTCCCATGAAATGTATAATCCAGTATGGGTGATTTTTCTGTGGATTTCTGTTTTGAACTGTATATCGGTTCTAGTTATCCTGAGGTTAAGAAATGTTATTATGTTAGTTTTTTCCTGTTCGCAGGTGAACTTAATGTTGGGGTGTATCGAGTTAACGTGGTTGAAAAACCCTACTATATAACAACTAAAACCAAAATTAAACCAATATAAAGGAATACTTTTATACCTATACTAATTTATAACCTAACATCCCACTGCAACGCCCCCTACAATCCAGTACCCGTTTATACTCTCATCCCTAAGACGTGCCCGGCAACGGTCAGTTGCAAACTCTTTCTTTGTTTACCTAAAGATGACCTAGTTAGGTTGACACGCTTTTGCTAATTTCTTGTTCATTTATGCCGTAAGTGCACATTCCTTTTAAGGTATAAGTTTGGGTCAGTGTTTAATGACATTACACCTTTCGCTAAATACTGCACACTTTATAAGGTTATATTTCTTCTCGGTAACAAACTTTCATCAAACATTCATTCTGTGTTTTACAAGACCAGATATTTATCTAATTAACAGTTTTTATTTATTAACATTTGTATCCTATAGCTAGTACATTTTCATAGCCAAGCTTCCACAGAATATTTATTCACATTTTCATGAAATGGTACGTTTCAGACATTAATAGCTTATTTATTAAAGTGTCATTTATATTGCAAAGTTACATTTCTTTTCATATCCAGGCTTCAACCAGACGTGTTTCGTGAGACGACTGTTATCACTAAATATTATCCCTTTAGTGAGTACTGTACTTGTCTGGTATAATTACGTTTCTTCTCATCTTTCACAACACAGCACTCTGAACATTAACGGTTTTTTCTTAAATTAAACTATTTTCTCATTTCTTAACTTTTAACGGATAACACTTTTATTAACCATTATAAACTTTTATTAACCATTATAAACTTTTTGAAGTGCCATGTTTTGTAAATTGTAACTTTTTTTTTGGATATGGGCTTTTAAAAGTCATTAACTTTATTATGCACCGCTTGTTAAGTGCAGTTCTTACAAAAACCAGTTAAAACTACGTATGATATGAAATTAGGCTTGCTCTCGACTTCCACTTAACTCTAGTCTTTTTTAGTCTTAAGTGATTTTCTTCACATTCCTCGGAATCTCTCACTGCATATTTAGTAGTATGTCTTATAGAAGTTCACTTGCGGCTTCAAGTGAATATTGGCCATTCTATAAAGTCCTACAGGACTACTATATGTCATGTGATATCCTGTGCCTGTTACACTACAAAATGTGTACTTGTTCTTTTGCAATTTTACGTGAATTATAAGGAAATAATGCAGCAATATCTTATAATTCTAAGAGTTAATTTATGACAGATTAACTGTTGTAGTAAAACATGGTATGTTTCAGCGTTGATTACTTTTATTCTGAAGAAATTGTACTTATGGCTTTCACTATGACGTGTCTATAACAGAAAATGATACCGAGCATCTACAAGTCATTTTATGTATCAAACACGAATGATCTCTCACCTACCAGGTATGTATTAGTTGTTTTGGTTAGGTTGCGCATTGGTCACAGATTTTTAACTCACCATTTCCATTTATCTGGTACTGATGCACCAGTGTGTTGTCTGTGTGGCACTCAGGTCACAATAGTACAGTGGAACGCCGTTAAACCGCGGTATTTGGGGGGTCAACCTGCTTAACCGCGACTTAAACCTTTGTGACTGAAAAACCGAAGTCGCCAACAGCTCCGCCAAGGAGCCTCATCCGGGCCATTGCGTGATCATTATAATATTAATGTATAGATTATTCAGATACAATTGTAATATATTTTATTTATTTCCCAAATTAAAGCAAATCCTTTTTCAATATCCCCTTGAAGTTATAAAGCCAGGATTAAATTCGTAAGCCGCGTTTTTACACGTTCTTAAATTAGCGGTGAGCCGCGATAATTCTCGCTCACATTTGTCATGTCAGTGTCAACGACAAGGAGAGTGTGAGAAACTTTAAAAAGCCAGGTAGTAGATTTAATACATCAAAAATTTTGGGACAAGACTTACTACAGCGGCTTAAGCGATTTCGCGGTTTATTGGTCCGCGGCTTAATGGCGCTCCACTGTACATATTTTATTATCATGCCGTTATTGCAACACCAATGTTATAGGTGATACTGGCCGCCTCACTCATGTTTTTACATTTTACGAGCTATTGGTCTTTTTAACTTAATTTAAGGTTTTTATTGGACTATACACTGTTTTAGCATGATTTCTTTCACACATTTTAATTTTTATTTTGATCTGAACCCAAGACTGGAGAGGCAAACTTCAGGCGACTGACAGCAAGTTTGAACTTAAAGCTTCAGTCTTCCTGGCAGGTCTTAATTTTACGTATTTTTACCTTAATTTCCACATGTTATTATAGTATACTGCATCTTGTTTGGCACAGATAGCCTAGTAGCTTTGTGCCAATAAACATGAAATACTTACCTACCTATATATTAGTCACTGAAAATGACAAAATCTTTTTAATAAATAAAAATTATATATATATATGAATCGGTGTACATATCGTATTTAACACAAAGGAACGAAATTTGCCACAATATTAATGACTTTAAAATGGAATTAACTTGTAGCTTCATAACTGTTTGTACATCCAATATTCATCTCCGTACATACTTCTGGTTGCTATAGCAACCGGAATGATCTTTACGATAGAATTTGACCGTATGAACTGACTTCTATAATAGTCCCACGTGAGCTGTTTAGGGATATATTATTTTATATACTGATTGCAATATTAATAGTTACAAATACATTATTTTGTGAGGAAGCATCTAGGTAGCCTCTGCAAGTCGCACAGTTTCAGTTTTCCCACAGAATATTAAACTGTCGTTTTTTTTAATGTGGTATTTTTAAAAATATACCTGTTTGTTAATTAGGTGTTAGCGTGCTGGACTGCGGAATTGAAATTCCGTGGTTCGCGTCCCGTTACAGCTATAAACAAAACTAATATAATTTACGTTCTATATGTAGGGTTGTGAGTGAATTATAAGAGTGACGGTCAAATCTCTCTATTCAGTCTGATAAGAGTAGCTCAGGTTTTAGCGGTTTTGGCACTAACTGTCTTCCTACTAGCATGTCACTTCAAGCCGTACGTAGCTGTTGTGTAACTTTGAGTGAAATCTAACAAACAGATAAACAAACAAATCACCTAATTGGTTTTATATTGTGAAATCAACACTTTACATCAAATTCGGTAGCTCAATATTTTTATCCGTTACAACACTCATGGTAAAAAAGACGACCAAAATCATTAGAGGGGGTCATCCGTTGTCTATGTAAAACAATGGACCCTACGCAGCAATTAATGGGGTAATTGCAATATTTGTCTATTTTTATGTTTAATGTTTGTGCATGAATTATACATTAATTCATGTAACTAACAAAGCCTCGTAACTAACAAAGTCATGGAAACAAATAATTTGGCGCCTAAGTAGTTTAGAAAATGTATTTTGAAAATCCGAAGAGGTCCATAAGGACCCTATCGGATTCTAGTGAACCTTAAGCTGTGAGAAACCGAGTGTATCTATACATTAGTATACGTGTATTGACGTACATCTGTGTAGTAAATCTGTACTAAATGCTGCTTGGACCTACAGTGAGGAGTATATGTATTGATGGTACTTACACATGATCTTACAAACAACTACTGCTAGTTCTGTAGTAGTCGTGTTAAACATCGTGAGGTATTAGAAAACATACATATCATTTTTAATACCACGATTATTGAAGAAAACCGACTTCAAACAGTACACAATAAAATGGATTTTAATGAAATCGTCACAGTTTCGAACTACAATAAAACATTTATTCAGTTGTCCATTGTATAGAGATTAAAACTTAAGACAGTCGAGAGCCTTTACACATACTACATATTTCGAAGCATAATTTCATCATCATCAGATTTTTTTTTATTGTGTACTGTTAAACATTAACCTCCGTAACCATTTTGGTGTTTAAAAATGCATGTAAGGGTCGTTTTAACTTTAATGGGCTATTCTGACAAAAGATAATATTATATATAGGTGACTTTTTACGAGTTTTACAGACTTCGTCAGACGACGTCGATTTGAGGGTGAGGAAAATAATTTTAATAGTTTTACAAATAGTTTTAGTAAATTTAGTTTCGAAAAAAACTGAGTTGGAGTTCGACTGAACATTTTTGTAGCGTAAACAAACATTTAAAATGAGTTAGAACTATCTTCTTAGACGACGATTCTCAATGCAACAAAATGCACCAGAACAAAACTCGAGTTTTCTCTAGATGGTTTTAAAATCTGACAGTGTTTCCAAGCGATCAAACATTAGCATATCTTTTTTCCTTTTTCCGTGGCATTTCTGTAAGTTCAAATAAACAGGATGAAAAATTATTAATCAAATTCACCGGTATCTTCCTTTCCAGTCCCATATTTCCTTTTGTATTACCTGTTGTATGTATAATTGATTATGTTCAGCCGCAGACCAGACATTGAAGTGTGTGGATACAGCACAGCCAGTTATCAACCTTGTTATTCTAATATATCGTGCAAAGTTGCGGTTCAATAACCCCATTCTTTCTTTCTGCACGTCTGCTAAACCTTAGAAGATCTACGTGTTATGTTTTCTGTGTCTATAACTGATGAGATGGAGTGTATGTGAAGTTGGTATAACACAGACAGCTGCGAGTTGTATGGTTAGTTCCACGTCTCTCTATGTTGATGTGTTTGGATGTTATTAGTATATTATCAAGTAAGAATTGCAGTATTTCTTAAAGAAATCTTTCTGGCAAAAAAAAAAAAAAAACATGTTAAACGCAATCTAATATTATTTTAAGTTTGAGTTCCTGTTTGTGGCTAATAAAACTGAGCAGCGCAATTGTTATACTGCACTTCGCGTTTATTGTTTTCGGTTAGTTCTAATAAGAAATTTATTTATTTTTGTTGTTGTTTTCATTAAGAATTACATTATATTAATTTATTTACTTCTTTCGATTTTACGTTTCAAGAGAAAAATCAAAGGATAAAACACGTAGATACCAGTGAATGATGAGTAATGTGTAGCTATCGCTAGAACATTGAGCGTCCATATTATTAACCTAGTTTTGGACAGTGATCAATCTAGATGGAAAATACACTTGTTTGAACATTTATAGTATGGATAGAGCAAAATACATGTTATCACAGATCTTGATAAACATATGCACAAAGTAGACATTCTTAGCCTGCAACATACAGTGAACTCTACAGATGTATTTTGTTATATTTAGTATGACTTTATAAATCTCTTAAGTAGCTCTTATGATGATAGTCTATCTGTACGGTACATCAGTAGTTGTTTTTACGTTACTTGTGTATCAAACACGATGATACCGATGCAACACTCTGTGTCTATATCTAGTTGATTATCCGTCTGTTTGTCTCCCTCTTTAGTAACCTGGTTGATCTAGATAATTTTATTTTCTCATTTACTGTAATATAAAATATCGTTCTCGTATTTAAAATTTGATTTTGGTTTTTACTTTACCAAATATATACATATTTGTAATATCAGTATTGTTTGGTCTGTGGTGTTACGTCTATGTAGTTCGGATCCCCGTCGTACCAAAAATGCTTGGCCTTCCAGCCGTGGGGATGTTATAATTTCACTATCAATCCCACTGTTCGTTGGTAAAAAGGACCCCGAGAGTTGGCGGTGGGTGGTGATGACTGGCTGCCTTCCCTCTAGTCTTACACTATTAAATTAGAGACGGCTAGCACAGATAGCCCTCGTGTAGCTTTGCGCGAAATTCAAAACACAAACAAACGCCCACGTATTTGTGATTTTTAATCAGAATATCTTCTTAATGTAGTGTTTGAAAAATGGTGAAAGGGTTAAAAACAGGTTGTATGTTGGTTTGTTTGTTTTTTAAGAAGAAAGACTAAGTACGACTTGAATTAAATGTTTAAAAACATTTATTAGAATTATGGGTAGTCGTCTCACGGGATCTGCACGATAACATTGGAAGTATGAAGATAAATGTTAAGTTTTACGGCTTAGAAAGTCAATATTTAAATTATTTCATAAGCAAACTTGTATTTCATGCTAGAGTTAAAATTATGGTAAAGTTAGTTACCTGATTTGGTCATTTCGAACACTTGTTAATTAGCGTGAGTTAACGATTTTTGTGATTCTTTTGAAGCGTGAGGAATGATAAGTAAATAATAATGCATTATATTAGGTACAAATAAGAAAAAAACCTTTCAAAAAGGAAGTAAATGCAGGGATGGCTAACATCAGTACTTCAAAAACAATGCAAAAAAGTGAAGATATATTTGCATCATCACTATATGCAAGTGCCATCCGTAATATCTTATTTGCATTGTTCTTGAAGGATTTGTGTTAACTATCCCTACATTTACTTCCTTTTTTTGAAAGTTTTTTCTTGTTTGTTTGTTTTTATATTTTTTAACGCAGTGTTTCAATAGACGTAAGAAGGTTGGTTGTATTTATAACCAAGTTTTAAATACACTGAGGTTCCAACTGTAATATTTATTGTTTATCTGTTATTCACCTTGTACTTAAACTTTTTTTTAATGAACAACAAATTTCTACTCTACGAAACATCAAACAATGTCAAAATTTATTTCGATATATTTTGTTTCACCGAAACTTTACATCAGCTATTTTAATCACGAGTATTACTGATTTGCGTATTCCAAGTCGTTTTAATACAAGGTACTAGGAACTCTGATGTGACTTCGCATATGTTTCTGAATTCATATTTTATCCCTTTAAGGTAATATGCACGCCTTTGAATGTTATTTATATGTATTAGTCAAATAAGAACACATTTAAAAGTAACAGTGCAGCAAATAATTAAATTTATTAATACCGTTCTTTTTCCTGACGCATTTTGTTGGTTTGTACACTAATAAGGCGAAGGTAACGGATCACTTACATCGTTTTGCACGTGCTTTGAGAGTGCAGGTGATAATAACAAGTAAGGTATATGTAAACTAACGGGTTTGTCTTTATAATGAAGATGACTCACCCTTTATTGTAATGTATAATCACCTAATTCACTCTTCGTAGTCTAATAAGAGAACATGTGAAACACGAATAGCATAACCACTGTTTCTTAACGACATTGACTTACAAGTCAGGCGATAGTTAAACTTAAAACAGCGTGCAAGTTTATCTTGTTTAATGTATACTGAAATACATTTCTAAGAAGTTCTTTAGTGTTTAAAAACGTTTTTAGAATACGTGTTTGATCAGAAAACGCTGTAGAATTATGGTTATTTAACGTAAGATAAACTGGTTTCGTAACAATCTTTTGAGTGATTTTAACGAGTTTAATTTTTTTTTCACCATAAAGTTTATAAAATAAATAACGGAGTATCAGCGTATTTCAACAAATTAATATTAATTTATGATCCAAATAAGCTAAATACGTAGGTCATAACTAAAAATCCAGCTGGTATGGGAGTAGCAACTGGTTATTGCTTTGAAAGACTGAAGTGCAGGAAGGTTACGGTTTATATGCTCATACATGGCTAAGCATTGGAAAGAATAGGCTTAATATTTATGTGAAAAATGAAGCAAACTGAAGGCTTTTTTTGTTGTTTCGTTTTGAATGTGATTTTTGTCACAAATATTACGCCTATTTATTGGAATTGGTAGTTTTAATAGTTTGTGCTCTCGTTGTTACATTTTTTTACTATACTAAACTAACAATGTAAAATGATCTCGGTAATAAAAGTGTAAAAATAATAATGAAGTAAACGTCAAATAAATAGTATAGTATCTACCGTACTTCATGTTCCCGCAACTTTGTTATTGCTTTATTATGTGAAAATTGCGTATCATTTGTTACGTATTATAATTTAGTTCGGACGAGTCTTCGATTTATTACGTTATGTTCGTCACGTATTACTACCTCAAATAACCAGAAATTTGCGTTTGAGCTTAGTAGTTAATGAAATGTTCATGTGTATTAAGCTTATATCTGCCAACGAGAATGACACACAGTTTTCTTTTTCGACACAAATATATTTCAATATACAAACATAAAAACCAATACAATTTACAATAACTTATTACTAGTAGTTGTTACAAATGATAGTTTATAAACGAAATTTTAAAAACTTACAAACAACAACCTAGAACTGAATATTTCATTGACGATCCAAGTCCAAGACGAGCAAATTAATTCTGAGTAAATCCTGTTGGATCATGCTTAAGCTAACGACGCCTGTCTTGGCTAGAGACTCACACTGGTTAGAAGCTCACTTCTTACCGAACAAGATATTTAATGTCCTCATAGAAACAATAACGTCCGAAGTAATTCACTGAAATTGAACGATTTCTAGTGTTCGAAATCTGTAACATTTCTGGTCGAATTCTACAGTTTTTCGATTAATAGACGATAATCACAGTTATAACTTCTTAGGTCTAAAGTATACTCACTGTAGCTGTTCAATAATATTTTCCTTGTCTCTCGGCTCGTCGGTTTTTATATACCAATCGCGCAAGTTTCTAGAATTTTCAGAAATGATCCAGCCTGTTTTCCTAAACAAATATTGTTGATCTTTACACTCAAGAACGTTATACAAATTTCAAGAACAGGCGCAACTTGCACATGTCAATTGCAAAAAAGAAAACTATACAGAAAGTATCCTAGGCACTAATTTAAATGTACAACGTTAGACATTCAACTTGTGAAACGTACTGAGCTGGTTTTCTTCTAATGCTTTCTTGTGTGATTGGTTTATTCGACCTATTACCGAATTAATTAGTCGTGTGCGTGTTTTATTACAGTAAAGCTACATCGGACCATCTGCTTTGTCACCGAGGGGGATCGAACCCCTAATTCTAGCGTTGTAAATCCGAAGATGTATGCTGTCTCACCGGTGGACTGATTAGTCATGATCAACTTTGAATTAAGATGGTTGGCTATCTCCAGTACATTAGTATTACACACAGTATATAGATTTTTCTATGGTTAAAACCTTGTTCGTGATCAACTTTAATCTTTTTATGTATTTGTAACCCATGTTTTTTTTAAACTAGTAAAAAGAAAAGTTTATTCCTTACCAAATTCATTCAGTTAAATAAATTCATTTATTCGACTTTTTTTTTTAACCCAATATATTGTTTGTGGATTATACGAAATACTGGGCATTAAAGACTCCTTGTTCTAAAAGTAAACGTTTTCGGGAAGTGAAACCATGTTCTAAGTCCTAATCGCCATTAAGCACTGTTGCTGAACCTCTAAGATTGATATGCTGAGCATTTTCATCGGAAATCGACTACCTGTCGATAACAGTGGCGTGATGAATTTTATCGTATAAAGCGTAGTTCAAGCTGGTACTTTCCTTGTCTTCTGTATACGACTGAGCCCGTTAGGTTGTAGTACTGTTTTGTGCAAAAATGTCACCGAAATACAGTTTCTTCTTACATGATGTATTGACAGTGATATTTTGTTGTAAGAGGAATTAAACTCAGTATTTCATTTATTCATGTTTCCTTCCAAAGCTTTCTTTTTGTATTATAAAACACTTTAGGTTTTTCAGTTTTGCTTACAGTTTATTTTCAGCTGAAGTGATGTTTGACTGGATAGATATTTGAATTTCGGTCATCTGTACTACTGAAACGAGGAATATACTGTTTGTTATCCACCTTGTATTTCAACATATTAATTGTAACAAAACTTAAAAAGAACTATATCAATATACTGAATGTGAAACCTTGCCTTTGTAATTGGAAAACCTATTTTTCATGTGTTACGAAACAAAAATCGCGCTCCACTTGTTTGGACCGTGGATATGTTATAATGGTGAAATCAAATCCCTTTATGCTTTTTGAGTATGCCTAGAGTTGACTAGCTGCCTTCTGCACAAATAGCCTTCGTGTCTTTTATTTGAAACAAACCAGTTAGAGGTTAATCACATAATCAGAAAAGATTTCTTTAAAATTAGAAAAGGCCAAGATAAAAACGAAACTAGAACTATTTTCACAAAACATCCCTTGGTGTGGACTCCTGTACGTGGTGAGAGGACCTCCCAGAGAAAGTTCTGTTCTTTCAGTTTACCTCCTTTGGTATCTAAACATCCACCCACGTATTTGCCGTGCGTGGCGACTCGTGAAGGAGAAGAGAGGATCCTGGTGGTTGAGGAGTCCAAACCTAACACACCACTTTATCCTTGAATGCCTGTAGACAGGCGGCCTTTGGGTGGCTCCCTAGGGTCAAGCAGCTGGTCAACTTGGGTTAGGGTCAACCAAGTTCCAGTGTTGGATGTTCTCAGTGAGTGTTATGGGCATTGTATATGATGCTGGTTTTTGTGTATAGTAATCACGAAACTGACGTTGCTGCAGTGTCTTTGTTTGGGATTGTAGTGAATCTCATCGTAAGGGCCCATGGTGGGTAGGTCAGTGAGCACTGAAACACTTTCTTTATTATGAGTCCCACATAGAAAAAAATAAAATAGTGAAAAACAGGCCATAGGTAAACGACCACGTCTTGAAGTATCTGAGCAACAATATTCAACATCTGTAACACCTACACCTCATTTTCTTATAGTACATTCTCTTTCAGACAAACCTTTAGGGCAGATGTCTCTCTTTTTCATTCAGAAGGGACTAGAGGGACTTGCTGGCTCTCCCAAAGTCAGTAAAAAAGCTTTGCTTTTATGACATATTGGTGGAAACATCCACATCTAAACACAGTGAACTCCTCTTATATTCGAAGGTGATTGGGGACATATCCATTGAGGTTACTCCTCGTGCTACTTTGAATTCGTCACGAGGAGTTATTGTTGAGAGGGATTTTAAGAACATTCCCAAGTTGGACATTCTTGCTGATTTCTCCACCCAAGGAGTTCTTGCAGTGAGGCATATCTCAACTCACAAAGAGGGAATTTTGATGCCGACCAATATCCTCATTCTGACATTTACATCACCGTGTCCACCTGCCACCATCAAGGCAGGTTAACTTAATTGCAGGGTACGGCCATACATTCCAAACCCTCTCAGATATTTCCAGTGTCAGCGGTTTGGTCACTGGAAGACATCATGTCGTGGTTTTTTGATGTGTGCTCGTTGTGGTGGGCAAAGGACCACGATGACTATAAGTGTGAAACAGACCCTAATTGTGTCAATTATAACGGCTCTCACCCATCCAGTTTTCGTTCTTGCCCTAAGTGGTTAGAAAAAAAGAGGTGCAGCATTTGAAAACGATTCAGAACATTACATACCCTAAGGCTCGAAAGTTACTCTCCACCACTTCACCTCGGACGTATGCTACTGCACATCACAACACCACTACAGTGGGAGTGCAGACGGGTGCCTCCGAAAGAATAATTCCTAAACCATATAAAAAGTATTTTGACCTCAATGGTTAAGAAAGTTGATGAATGAATGTCAACACCCATCTCTTTCCCTAACATTCATTCCACCAAACCCCAAGATCCACTTCCTTTGATTCCTGGTACGGGCATTTCCTCGGGTACATCTTTTTTTCCTTCCTCAAGTTGCAAAACAATCATTCATTCACGTCCTTAGTCGCTGGAGTTCTCTTCCAACTACAGAGACCTGCCCAATCGACCCAGGGCAAGATCCAGGAAGGTCGATAGATCTCTCTCGAATAAAGATAGTAAAGAAAGAAGACGTGGTCGTAAAAAGAAGGGCTCTCCACCCAAATCACCTACACATAAGTAAAAATGGCCACCTTCATACAATGGAACTGTCGAGGTTTATGCTCTAATCTGGATGATATCAAAGCACTGATTGCTTCTTACCATCCTGTATGTCTTTCTTTACAGGAAACATTTCTGAAACCTGCCAATATAGTCACCTTTTGGCAGTTTTGTTTGTACGTAAATGACAGATTGTGTGATGGACGAGTGCATGGAGGGGTGGCACTGTTGGTTGATCAGCATGTGTCTTTGTCACTCGACACATCCTTGGAAGCCATAGCCATCCGTGTTTTCTTGGGTCGTATCTTCACTGTTGCCTGGAGAAACCTATGATCAATCAGACCTTGATGCTTTCATTGAGCAGTTGCCGTCTTCCTTTTTAATCCTGGGGTACTTTAATGGACATTATTCACGCTGGGAAATGCTAATATTTATGGGAGGGGTTGCTACATAGAGCGTATATTTTCTGATCACAACTTTTCTCTTTTCAGTAGCTGTTTTTACACTTATTTTCATGCAACTACTCAGTTTTTTACTGCTATTGATGTGTTGGTCCACTCCCCTTCACCATTTTCCCACTTTTCATGAAAAGATGACAATAATCCACGAGATAGTAATAATTTTTCAATGATTTTGAGAGAGACACGACCTGCGTGCCCTGGTGGAAGCTGTATCAAGTAAACTGCCCCTCTTTCACTGCTCTCACAGTCTGTAAGCCATCAATCAATAGACGACTGTGTGGCAGCAGTAACTAATTGTATCATAGAGGCAGCTGCTCAATGTATTCCTGAAACCTCGACACGTTTTCCAGGATATCCTCGTCCGTGGTGGAATCCTGCCTGCCACATGGCATGGAAGGCTCAAAAATGGGCTTGTGATACTTTTCGTAGGTATCCCACACTCTCGCACCACATCGCTTTCTAGGAGGCCCATGCACATGCTCGGTGGGTGAGACGTTAAAGCCAGAAGGAATCTTGGATGAAGTTTACAACCAGCATATCTTCTACCACCAGTTTTAAAGTCATATGGGACATGATTCGAAAGGTCAGTGGGCAATATAGTTCTGTCCCCCTCTCGATCCTGTTCTGTAATGGCCAGGAAATAGCTGATACCTGGAGCATCACTGATGCTCTTGGTGAAAACTTTTACCGGGTATCTAGCACTTCTTCTTCTTCCTCCACCTTCTTAGCCATCAAAACTCGGGCAGAGCGATCACCTCTTTCCTTTTGAGCTGATTGTCTCTATGACTATAATCGTCCCTTTACACTGGTGGAACTCAAGCTAGCACTTCATCGGTCTGGTAGTAAATTAGTCAGACCTTATGATGTACACCATGAAATGCTGCGCCATGCTATTCTTCTGATTGTTTTTAACCAGATCTGACAGGATAATGTTTTTCCTGATGCCTGACGCCAGGCTGTTGTCCTACCTTTCTCTAAGCCTGGGAAGGATTCCAAGATTCCTTCAAACTACCGTCCAGTTGCTTTGGCGAGCTGTCTCTGTAAGACCTTAGATGCTTAATGCTCGTCTTGTTTGGTTCCCCGAATCAAACAACCTCCTCTCGCCCACCCAGTAGTTTCCGAATACAGCACTCCATCATGGACCACTTGATTCGATGTGAAACGTCAATCAGAGAAGCCTTTTCAAACGACATCTTGTATCAATATTCTTTGACATTAAGAAGGCTTATGATACAACATGGAGGTATGGCATTTGGCGAGATTCCCATATACATGGGTTACGTGATCTTTTGCCTATTTTTATTAATTTTTTTTAATGGACAAGCAATTCCAAGTTTGTGTGGGTTCGACACATTCCTGTTCATTTGTACAGGAATTTGAAGTTCCTCAGGGCTGTGTTTTGAGTGTTACACTTTTCAGTATAAATATTAATGCCATCACTGAACAATTCCCTCTTATTGTTACAAACGGGCTCGATGTCAACGACTTTCACATCTCATGTCTGTTGTTTAACATGAGGTATATTAAGTGGCAGCTATAGACCGCCCTTAATCGTTTACTGAAGTTGTCCATACCAAACGGCTTTAACTTCTCTCTCTCTATAACCGTTTGCATGCACTTTTGCCGCCAACGGGGTATTCACCATGATCCTGAACTCCGTATCGGTGAAGTTGTGCTGGCTATGGTCTCTGAGACAAAGTTCTTGGGGCTTATCTTTGACTGTAAGCTGACCTTTATACCACACATCAAACAGCTACAGGTCAAATGTACAAGAGTACTGAAAATTCTCCGTGTCCTCTCTTCCACCACTTGGGGAGTGGATTGGTGTTCTATGCTAAAGATATATCGTGCTTTCATTCGATCGAAACTAGACAATGGGTCACTGGTCTATGGCTCTGCCAGGACCTCGGCCTTGAAGATGATGGACCCCATTCATGATCAGGGACTTTGGCTTTGCACCTGAGCTTTCTGCACTTCCCCAGTTCAGAGCTTATACATAGAGTCTCATGAACCTTCTTTGCACCTCTGCCATTTGCAACTGCCTTTACTATATGCTTTGAAACTTCGTTCCTTACCAAAGCATTCCACCTGTGGTTTGTTTTCGTTCCTTGGTGGGCCATACTTTTTCCGAACAGACGATCTACCATTGCTCCTTTTGGCCTTCGTATCCAGGTGCAGTTGGATGAATTGGGTCTGTCCTTGGATAACATTGCTGTATCCATTGGTCAGCCCATCCCACCAGTCCCCAAATGTGACCTATCTTTAAGTCATCTGAGAAAAGTAGACAATCCCGATTGGAAATAGTGTCTGTTATTTGCTGAACATCTTTTGAACCATCCTTCCATTCCTATTTATTCAGATGTTTCAAAATCAAGTTACTGTGTGGGCTCTGCCATGGTTTATTGTGGTTCGGTGGTTGTGCACAGAATCCCCTCTACAGTTTCTGTGTTCAGTGCTGAACTGTATGCCATTTCTCTTGCTCCGGATCACACAGAAGCTAAGCAATACTCGAATTGCACTATTTATACTGATTCGCTTAGTTCTCTACAAGCTCTGGAATCCCTTCACGTTAGTTCTCACCATGTTCTCGCCGATATTCAAAACCGATTGACCCATTTCTTTTTAACATCTATCTCTGGGTACGAAGCCACATTGGTATTCGCGGGAACGAGCTTCCCGACATCGCAGTTAAATTTATCTGTTCTGGTACTATCCTCGCTGTGTCTGTTCCGTACATGGACTATGGTCCTGTATTCAAGGCTCTGCTCCGTGCCAGTTGGCAGTTGACTTGGAGTGAGCAACGTTTAAACAAGCTTTTCCAAATAAAACTCTATTGGACTTTGGCCGTTTTGTTTCCGTAAGGATCAGAAAGAGGAACTTGTCCTGACTACGCGTTGGTCACAGTTTATTTAACTCATCGTTTTCTTTCATTTGGTACTAATGCACAAATATGTTGTCTGTGTGACACTCGGGTCACAATAAGCCACATTTTATTGTATTGCCGTCGTTACTACTATCAACGATGTCGTCATTTGAGATGTGTTTTGTCCCAAGATTTATCCATAACGTTGGACAGTGTTATTGGCAATGATAACACTGTCCACTTTACAAATGTGTGTAGTTTTTTAAAGGCCATTGACGTTTTTAATGCTACTTAAGTTTTTAATTCTTAAATTAGAGTTTTTGTTTTTTAATATGATTCTTTTTTTGCGAATTAAAGTACAAATAGTTCGATATGAAATTAGAAAATGGCCGAAACGTCAAATAACTTGAAACCAGGACTGAAAAGGCCAACTCCATGTTACTAACACTTGTGTTTGAACTACCCGTTAGTCATTCTGGCGAGTTACAATTAAAATTTTGCTGCAAGTCTTTTTTAAAACATCTATTACTTTACTTTCTGAAGATGGCCATAACGTCATATAACTCGAAACCAGGAATAGAAAGGTCAACTTCAGGTGGCTGACGGTTGTTTTTGTACTTACCTGTTAGTCTTCCTGGCGAGTTACGATAATTATAATTATGCTACAGAAAGTTCTCTACAGCTTGTATTACTGTAGTTTTTTCTTTACTGCTGTAGAATAGATGTATGTTTTGGATTTAATGCTATTTATGTTTTTTATTCAGAATTTAAACTTTGCCTTGTTTTACCTTAATTTCCTTTTATGAATTTTAATAATTTTACTTTTAACTTTTTACTGGATGTTGGGCACAAATAGTGTAGTTGCTTTGCACCATAAAACGCCAAACAACCACAAGACATTAGTGGAAATTTACATGATATGGATGAGTTATTTTCAAATATAAAATTATTTTCAAATTATTTCAGGTTGTTATGCCACAAAAAGTGGGGGATGTATACTTGTACGATGTGCCAGTGGGAACGAGAATAGCAGAGGAGTATGACGTACCACCTACACGACACGGTGCTTCACTCAATCATTCTCTCCCCTACGACATTCCTCCTGGTTCACAAGGTTTGTATTGTTATCTATACTTAAACAGGCTTCGCTACCACAGTTGTTAATGAAATAATTTTTTATACCCTGTTTCATTGGTAAATTTGTGATTTTAAAATTGAGTAAAATGTTCCTGTTTGACTCGCAATTTAACAGTTAGCTACAGGTCTTCACAACAGTGAATTGTAGATAGTTGCTTTTAGGATGTTCTGGTCTGTAATAGTCTCGTAACTATTGACTGTTATTCACAACTGTAAGTCTAATTAATTGGCGTTCGGATACCATGGTCTGTAACAGTGTCAGTAGTGTTACAAATCTTCACAGATGAACTATGGCATAACTTACTGTGGCATAACTTATAGAACACTGTGTTCTGTAACATTATCCGTAACTAACAGCAAGTTTTTAAAATTGCAGTAGGCACCTCTCTGGGCTTCATAGTCAGTAACAGCTTCATAGTGATATACATCTTCAAAGTGTTATTCGTAGAACATCGTTCAGCGTTAATTTCATTTTTGTAAAACATTTTCACAAACTATGACCCATATAGCTTTATCAGTTTAACATATAGTTTCGTAGCTATGTAACATGTGTAGATGTTTTACAGTTATTGTTACGTTTTTATAATGTTATAACAAAGTAGGTGAACCCTAGCCGTATTGGAATAAATAATCCATTTATGCATTAATATGTTACTATTTTGTCAGTACCATGGAAGCTAAATCGTTTGGAAATGTGATTATAATGTGAGAAAAACAATTTTTACATGCAATGTACATGAAATAAGTTTTCGTTTTGGCGTCTTTTGACGCCAATTTATTCCAGTATATCATAAATCGAATTAAACGAATAAAAGAAACAGTATGCGTGCTGCCACCTATTACTAGTAAAAGTAATGTCTGTTATAATGTGCTTTAAATATTATTTTACACAATTCTCTGAGAATATGAAAGGGACTTTAATTGATAATATTGTGTTAAGAAGTACAATAAGCTTAATAATATTCCCTTACAACAATTAATTATAATTACTTCATAACAATGAAAATATAAATGTCTTTGCTTTCGTAGAAACAATGTCTAAAACATTGTATAATAAATTAGTTTAGGACCATGTATAGAAGATAACAATACTTAATGACATAAAATAGTTTTGATAATTTACAGTTTTTGAGAACATTACATTAACTTAAACGCAAAAAAATTTATATTTGACTTTTTTTAGTATTCTTTAAACTACCGTTTTTAAAATGATAAAAATAAAACATGGCAATTTTTTATTGGTGAAATAAAAATTATTTGTACAAGTTGCCAAAATTTATTTAATTATAATTATTTTCATCATTAGCTGGCAGTTACGATACACCACCCAGTCCTCGTGCGGTTCTTCTTCATTCGACTTATGATGAACCAAAATCCAATGCCCCTGTCAGTGTGGACACTGATGCTTACGATGAACCGCAAATCTCGTACCCAGTGAAAAAGACGTACAACACCCATGGATCAGGAAAAGTTCATGATTATGACCTTCCGAACTCTGAGGACTGTATTGATCTTACTGGGAAGGCTATGTCAAAGGGCGAGTACGATATTCCTTTGTGTTCGACTAATAAGACTTTAGCCATGGAGTTATACAACGTACCTCCATCATGTCGGTCAAGTGGAGTGTCGTTGCTTTCAACAAGTTCTTCCTCTCAGTTATCTCCCACTAGTAGTCATTCCAGCCTGAATGCATCGCTTTCCTTGTCCAGTTTGTGTGGGTCGAACCGCTCCAGTATCGAACCTCAAACTAATGACTTGTACGACATTCCCCAAAGTGAACCTCGTCGAGTGGAAGAAAGTATTGTGGGGTATTCTCCTGCCAAGAATGTAAATAACACAACCTGGCCATTACGATCTCAGCCAAATTTATATGATGTTGCTTCTAGTCCTAATGCTCTCCAAACGTATGACTTGCCTCCCACACCCAGGCCCACACAAAAAACACATTTAGAAGAACCTTATGATGTCCCTCCCCAAGTCACTAGAGACATTAACCCTTGTAATTCTAAGACCAATGATGAAGTGGATACTGGGCAGAGGCTGTCAACTACAAGTACAGAATCTGTGCTACCCCCACTTGAGGGCAAAGAGCTCCCCTTGGCGTTGGATGCTGCTATGGAGTTGTTGATGAATCGACATCAAGATGTTCAGGCAACGATTAATAAACTTTTTGGTTTTTTCAGCAGCTCTTGTAGGAAGCGACAAAAATTAGAGGAAAAGCTTTATGATATTCAAGTCACTTGTCAAAAACTCCGTTCCGCACTAAGTGAATTTGTAGACTTTACCTACGGCGCGTTAGCCAACTCAACTCACGCTTCAGACAAGACCTTAAGCTATAAGCTGTTCAAACTTATCAAGCCGTTAGTAGACTCAAACAAAATTGTAGAAGCCACCACTCGGTCACTTGATGAGAAAGGATGGTTGATCGTTGGTCTGATTTCAGAGGAGCCCGGAACACCCGATGAGCTAGATCAGCTTGTGGCTTGTGCTCGGGGTCTTGTAGAAGACGTGCGACTAGTTTCATCGTTTATCCAGGGAAACTCATCTCTGATCTTTAAACGCTCCACTTTACTGCTAACCGATAAGTCTTCCTCTGTTCTTGAAACAGATGGACCAGGTAGCCAGCAGGCTGGTACCTTGAATAAGGGCTATCGCCTTCAGGAAAGGCCCCTTCCTTCCCCACCCGTGCAAGTTACAAAGATCGACGATGAACTTCCTCTCGAGGGGAAAGAGTGGATGAACGATTATGATTATGTAAGTTTAGAATCAAAAGAAACTGTTAAAAAAGAAAACGACGAGATCAAAGCAGCTTTACCTTCTGAACTAAGAAAATCTTTTGAAAATTTAGTGAAACAGTCTGAAGTTCAAGTTAAAGAAGATTACAAATCACATTACATAGAGAATTCCTCCAAGGACAAATTTCACCGTTTGGACCCTAATGATCGCCAGCTTGTTCACTTTTACTCAGCGCAAGTTGAGACACACATGCTCCACCTTACCAATGCTATTGATGCCTTCCTTACAACAGTGAAGAACAATCAACCACCTAAAATCTTTATAGGTCACAGTAAGTTTGTAGTAATAGGAGCACATAAAATGGTCTACATAGGGGATACGTTAAACCGTAATGTTTCCAATCCTGAATTAAAAACCCAAGTAATGGTGCGTTCTAATGCCTTGTGTGAATCTTTAAAAACTTTGGTATCAAACACAAAAAAAGGCAGCTGTTCAGTTCCCTTCTGTAATAGCTGTTCAGGAAATGATAGACAGTGTGGTTGATGTGTCCCACGTGGCCAAGGCTCTACAACTTTCGATCACCCAGGCTGTTTCACCCCTGTAGTTTACCTGCTAAGCATAACCAAGCCTGTTTCCAACAGTTACTGCCACGTGCACTTGTAAATAACTTATATATTAAAAAGAAACAAAATTGTGCAGAAACCGATTAATTCAATAACATGCCACGATATATTTAGAATTTTATTCAGTATTAGAATTAAATTCCTTTCCCGTTTTATAAACAGTGTTCTGTACGTGCTTTCCACATTCACTATAGTCAGAATCTGAAAGAAACGTAACTAACGCTTTGAGAGAACCCGTATCACATTTTGACACTGTAACTAGACAAAGATCGTTCATATAAACATTCATGTTCCTCTTGTTCTACAACAATCCTATTTTTGTACATTGTTTTAGAGAAAACAGTATGAAACTTGTTATTTTTGAAGTTTGACAGAGACTGCTCAGTTTAATCTAAAGTCCAGTCGTATTTAATTTTTTCTTTAAGCGAATAATTCGTTTATTTGAAACTTTCTTTCAGAACAGTTTGAACAAAATGAAAAAAAAATCGTTAATTATTATATCTTTTTAAAGAAATACTTTAGCGTTGATGAAGAAACTGATTTTGGTATTAAAGTTGTGTGTGAAAATAAGCTATTTTAGGTGTGTGTTCTATTGAATTGTAACGATGGTGTTTTCATACGAAATTTTAATGAAAGGCTTGGAATTGTGATGTTAAAAACAGGCTTTAATACACTATTTTAATAACAACATGGTCTTGCTGTATGTTATGTTTTAAACCAGTTGGTTTTATGTACAAGTCAAGTGCAGTATAGAGATGGTTAAATTCCCAGTCGCGCCAAACATGCTCACCCTTTCAGTCGTGGGGGCGTTATAATGTGACGGTCAATCCCACTATTCGTTGGTAAAAGAGTAGTCCAAGAGTTGGCGGTGGGTGGTGATGACTAGCTGCCTTCCCTCTAGTCTTACACTGCTAAATTAGGGATGGCTAGCACAGATAGCCCTCGAGTAGCTTTGTGCGAAATTCAAAAAAACAAACAAGAGATGGTTAAAATTCATTAGAGGTACAATAACTTGATGCTTCCTATTTTCAGTAGTATGCCTATCGAGAACTAGGACTGAACTGTTTTGTATTGAACTTATACATCAGTTTGAGTGATTTCACGGGACTTTTCAGATCAATGTTCTGTACGTGGAAACATAAACTTGTTACTATTTCTATTTATAACGATTTCATTTCTTATTCTTGTCACGTAGTGCATCGATATTTTGAAAACACGTTAGGTATATAGCGCTTACATTTTCTCATATAACATTTGTAAGGTTTTTGACTACTGGTAGCTGAAACAACGAATTCTGACCGATATTATTTCATCAGTACAAACGTTTTTATTGGATTACACACTTCAGGAAATCCATTTTTCGTTTATGGAAAAATAAAAAATAATGACATGGTGATAAAATACTGAAAGTTTCGAACTGTATTTTTCGGAAAGCTAAGGTTCTGTGTAGCATTTGTAACTTTTATTTTCAGTTATGCATATTTATAAACTGTTCTTCAGGCTTTCTTGTAATTATATTTTTTATGAACAGTAAACAAAAGCATCTAAATCTGATGTCTATCCAGCATTACTGTTTACCCTCATTTCACAGCCGGTAGATTATCAGTGATGTGTTAGATTACATTATTGTCAAATCAACAATGCAACAATGATCTTTTTTTTTTTTTATGAGACTTCCATAATTAAAACTGTCATAGTTGTCAGTCATATTATTTTGAAACATAACTGGTATAATAAATGTAGTTTAAACAATCGTATAGTGATGTTTAGAGACACTTTTCAACATTTAATCGGAATTACACAAGTTTCCAGAATAATTTGTAATAATTA
Source organism: Tachypleus tridentatus (assembly GCF_004210375.1). Taxonomy (NCBI): domain Eukaryota; kingdom Metazoa; phylum Arthropoda; class Merostomata; order Xiphosura; family Limulidae; genus Tachypleus; species Tachypleus tridentatus. The sequence continues at coordinate 151,113,247 of NC_134831.1, forward strand.
CTTCAGAACAATTAGTTAATAATATGTAACAATCACCATAAAAATTCGCAATTCATGCACTTTCGTATTCCCCCGCTTTACAGCGGTAAGTCTGCGGATTTAAAACGCTAAAATCAGGAGTTCGATTCCCCACGGTGGACTCAGCAGATAGCCTGATGTGGCTTTCCTACAAGAAAAACACGCATTCTTTCGTCGTTTTCCGTGAGCTCTGATTTTTTTCCCCTTGTCGGAACCTTGAACTATTACATAATTTGTAACATAAATAGGATTATAGCTCCAAGTACAATTTACTTCGAGTTAATTGCTTTCGATTGTCGTTTTATTTGTATAAATTAATCAGACACTTTAATTACATTGCGTGATTTACTCATGTTAATATTTGTCTTTTTACTATAATGAATAATATGCTCGTATTTTCACTGAATATTTACGTAAATAAATCACTTCTGGTGAAAGATAACGAAAAGCCTTAACCTTCCTGGTAATGATGTTCGAATTTGGTCGGTAGTATGTGGAACCACCATTACACAGTGTTGGTTTCTTAGCCCTGTGGTATTTTATTGCCCAAGGAACATCTTTAATTGAAATATGGACTTCCAATGTAGTAAAATAATAATTTTAGTCTCATGTTTGTATTTTGAATTCTCTCTCATTATTAAAGGTAATTCTGTGTAAATAGAAATTATCGTATAGTGTGTGAATAAGTTCTGATATTTGTGTTCCTTTTAAAACATACTAATACATACGGGTGTCTGTTGTTTTTTTTCTTCGTATGGAAACAAATATTTAAGGTATCTATAAACAAGGCTGTGCCTATTGAATATCTCAGTTTATTAAGCTATTGAAGTCTTACAAGTGAAAAAGTGTTAGTGTTTTGAGAAACTGGTGTTGATAAGTTACTTAAATTACAGATGACAGTTTAAACTTTATAGTAAAATCGGTATATGTTTTGGTGCAAGTTTATGTGCACTTGTCTGGTACAAAGGCTTAGTTGTAATTATTTCTCGCGGTATTTTATTTTAATAGGGTTTTGGACTATTATAACTTATAATTGTTGCAGGAAACTACTTTTATTGAACGCATGCGCTAACGATTATGTATTGTTGTAATTGCACGCTTCTTGCAAACCAAGGATTTTCATTTCTCAAAAAAAAAATTAAATGTATAATTTTTTCTTACCCAATAAATAAATAATCTGTATTTGCTAAAGGAAGCCTTAATTAAAGAAAGCAAAACTGGAGACACAAAAATGTTAATTTGTGGTGTTTTACTGTCAAGTGAATGTTTGTCAAATGTGATTTATGGGTGTTTCAAGATCATCTTTTTGTGTACTTTGATTACGTTTAAATAAAGCACATTTGTATTGACATAAGAAAATGTTTTAAAATTACCTGTGAAGTTTGTGTCACTTATATCGGACATTTGACCTTTTTTTATGATAAAGAGTTCATGAAAAATTTAATACCAGTGCACAACATTCTTATTAAAAGAAAAAGTTTGAAACGGTGTTTATGTTTTAAAAATATTTTGAAATATGAATAAAACTATTTCGTGTTACAAATATGATTAGTAAGTTAAGGTGTAAATTTAGTTAACATTTTAGTTTTTGGATTTTTATTTACACGATAAATAATTAAACTTTATATTAAATGTACATTCGTATATATTTGTTTTAATTATTTAGCGCTATAAAGAACAAGATTTGATCATCTTAACTGCTTCCAGATTTTCTTCCAAAGTATTTTCGTGTTATTTACTATTGAATATTAAACGTTTTAGTTCTTGCAATACTAGTGCTACTGTTTGCTAATAGATGGTGCTTGGGTATTTTGCATGACTGATAATATTTTCTTTTTTTCGGGCTTTAATCTGTTACCCATTTTAGAAATCTGGTACTAACAGCTAAGAGGTCTTTATGAATAAATATTTTATTTACATGTACAGTGCACTATCATGGTCGCACTCAAAATTATTCAGAGGAATCAATATATTAATTATTTAGAAAAAAAACGCTGAACTCACCATTTCAGTTGTGGGGGCGTTATAATGTGACGGTCAATACCGCTATTGGTTGGTAAAAGAGCAGCTGAAGAATTGGCGGTACGTGGTGATGAATAGCTGCCTTCCCTCTAGGCTTACACTGCTAAATTAGGAACGGCTAGCGCAGATAGCCATCGTGTAGCTATGCGCGAAATTCAATCAAACAAACAAACAATTTGACAACCATCTGAGACATCTGATAACTTCTTCCGCAGCTTTTAGAATCCTACACTTACAGATTAATGTTATTGAATATTGGTAACGATTTTGTACTTTACAACTATTATCTCTGACTTCTTGAGAGAAGGGTGTGAGTGTTACTCTTTCTAAGCCATCCATCAGATTTGATCTCATATTTTCGTGCTTAAAATTTATGTCTGTATTGCCTGTCCACTCTCTGTAAAGGAAATGTCCCAGAAATGTAATGAAAAATACAAAACAAGGTCAAAGCTGTTACCAGCAAGGAATTAATATTAAAATAACTTGTTTATGTTTATCATATGATTGACCTATCTGAATTTGAAAACTTGCAAAAGAGATACTTGGGATGAGTGAAATTTAAAAGAGAATTCAAAATACGTATTATAAACTCATTGAAGTAGCAAGTGCTTTTGGCCAGTGTGATAAATCTGACAAACAAGAGCGCCATCATCTGTTACATAAATGAATTTATGGTAATTCATCCAGTGTGTATTGATTGCAGAATAAACAGGTAATATCCATGTGTCGTTAAACCCCTCAGTTCGCAGAGATTAACAATTTATTAAACTACAAATGCTAGCAGGTGGGTCAGAAGTCACTCAAATGGTATGTGACTGAATAATGGCTCTTTCTTTAATGTTGGACCAAGATGTGGTAGCCGAGGTTTTATAATATGTGAAATCTATCTAATTATCTGCTAGGGATTCGTTTTTATAATATCGATTTTCAGTTTTAATAGGTACTGTCGTATGCTCTACGTATCATTTTCACTGGAATTTTAGCATCTTTCATTGCATTTGGTGCTTTAACTTGCCTTTATCTCTTACACGCTGGCTTTTCCTACCCGATTTCACATCAGACTTCTTTCTTTTTGTAAAATAAGGGAAGTTAAGTTTCTTACGTTCTTTCATATCAACATCTAAACCTATGCTTACTTTAGCAACCAAAATATAGTGACCCAATACAACAAAACTAGGAGATAGCAAAATGTCCCATACGCTATTGTGTATTCCGCATTCATTATCAATTACAATTAGTATGTTCAAATATTTTAAGTACTTCATTCTATTTGAAATATGTCTGAACGATATTTCATGATGGACTTTTAATTTTCTTTCGTGTATTAGAAATGCTAAAGGTATAACAGGATTACCTTGAAATAACATGTGCCGAAAAATGAAAAACTTAAATATAGAAAACTATTAATTTAAATGAACCATTATAATAAAATTACTTAAGGTTCGTCACATTTTAATTAAGTAACTTTAATAAATTCTTCAATCGTATCTTCTAAGCCTGCTAATACAACTAAGTTAGAATATGTCTGAATATGCCATATAAAATTATTTATTTGATGAGACATTCAATGCAAGTTACATAAATCATCCCTAGACAATTTTGTTCTCTAAGTATGCTTAAATTGGTGATTTTGGACTTGTTTTAAATTTATAGGATTAACAACATCTTTATAAGCAGTTTGTAAATAAGAAGGAACTCTTTGTTATAGAAGTTATAAGGTCTTCCCTTACTTTTATATATTTTATAACAGATAGACATAATTTGCAATGATTTGTGTAAACTTTGTTTACGACTTCCATGCAAGAAGGACATCCCAACGTGTTCATCACCTATATTGTGAGTTAATGTTAGGTTACTCTTACCTTGGCGTAGTTTATAAGCATGACAGACAAAGATGTAAGTCACCATTTTTTGTTGCCATAACATGATAAATTTTACGTATTACAAGTTTTTCATGGAGAGCAGTTTCGTTCCGTTGTTAACCCATCCGGGAAGCAGCTTCGTTTCATTGTTGACCCATCTGGCGAGCAGCTTCGTTCCGTTGTTAACTCATCTGGGGGAGCAGCTTTGTTTCATTGTTGGCCCATCTGGGGGAGCAGCTTCGTTTCATTGTTGACCCATCCGGGGAGCACCTTCGTTTCATTGTTAACTCATCTGGGGAGCAGCTTCGTTCCGTTGTTGACCCATCTGGCGAGCAGCTTTGTTCCGTTGTTAACTCATCTGGGGGAGCAGCTTTGTTTCATTGTTGGCCCATCTGGGGGAGCAGCTTTGTTTCATTGTTGACCCATCCGGGGAGCACCTTCGTTTCATTGTTAACTCATCTGGGGAGCAGCTTCGTTCCGTTGTTAACCCATCTGGGGAGAAGCTGTGTTGCGTTCTTGTTTATCCATTGATATTGATTACATCCTCAATCTTCCTTTTTATTTAACTCGTTTCTTCAAATCTAAAGGTTCGTGTTACCACCTCTCGGTACGAAGAACAGAAGTAATGAAAACTGATTCTGTCTTTAACTGGGTTTTTTGTCGGAAATAAAGAAATCAATAATATGAATGTTTGTTATTATATTTATGATTAAATTTTCGACACCAGCACATACATAATCTTTGTACTGGCATTTAGCTGATGATATACATTATGTGTATATTGGAAGTATAAAATAGTATTTGTTGTTTCGTATATGAGAAACAAGATTTAGATCGAATTATACCAAGAAAAGGTACTGACATCAGTGGATGATTGTGAGATAATTCTTTGAAACAAACACCTTTGAATGTAATACAATTAACACTGACAGTTATCTTCCCAGTATAACTAGTATTTTTTTCAAACAGAAAACATCAGGTCAACAACTGCAATATTTCATCTGTGATTCGTTAAACCTTGCTACTCTTCCTCCACTTAAAATGAACTATAATGCAAAAACAGTAAGAATGAATAATATAATTTGATTACATATACAATGGCTTGGAAATTTCAAGCAATTCAATGACTATGTGTATGTTTCATAAACAAAAAATCAGGATAACTGCTATAATCGTAGGCAATAAGCCTATGTAAAACAATAAGTATTCGATTACAAAATACTGATATTTAATGTTATGCTTGTTTCAATTCTAGTAATTCAACAGCACGACAATTACAATTGGACCTATACACTTACTCGAGTGGTCACTGACACAGAAAAATCTTTGGTACTTTCTTAGATTGGTGGAGATTTATAGTTTGCAAGATATAAAATAGAAATAGTTTATTTCAAATGTAAACTGTAGTTATGTTCTGCTAAATATTTACGTTTAAATTTTAATCTAAGACACCTGTATTTAAAAAGATTACTTGAAGCACGTGTTTATAAATAGTTTGAAAAAAAAAGTGTAGTTTCATAACACGTCACACAACTAATAGCATACATTAAACTAATATATTTCACCACAACTGATTCAAAATATATTAAAATATCTTAGGAATTACTGGTACAACATGATGTATTCTTAATGTACATACGTTTACCAAATAATGAACACCAAGCACGACTACATATATAGGTCTTTTAAAATCATTTTTGTAGCTTTCACCAAAATATAAACGTTCCATCTTCAGTATGCTGTGTCACTGCTACTTGTTGAGTTGTCTTCTGATTGACGCCATATTGTTCTTTTCTGAGACTAGACTTCAGCGAAAGTTTGAACTTAAAATAAGAAAGAAACACTGGAATAAATAGTTTTCAAGAAAAGGATAAATACCATATAAATTACATTTAATGAAATTTCTAACTGATCATTTTCAAGTCAGTTTGTGACTTATAGAAATAAATAAAGACAGTTTTTGTTTACATAATGCACAGTTATAAATTGGAGTTAATAACAGGATTTATAGAAAATTTAAAGGAAAATGAAATTCATTTTGTAAATTATGTTAATACTGATTAGAGCATTCATGATACCTCTTATAATTCATTGTCAGAAAAAATATTTAAAGCTCCTTATGAATTAATTATGCAAACAAAACAAAGAGAAAAATCACATCTCTAAGTAAAATTTACGGGCATCATCTCTTCCAAGAAGTTCTGCCCTTGGAAGATAAGTAGATATTCAAAACTGAATATTTTTTACCATAATAACACCGTTCTTTCTCCACATCAGCTTATATAACTCAGAATTTATATTTCTATAGCAACAGTTGGTTTCTTTCACAGTCAATGAAGACAAAATCCTACCATCAGGAAAACAGTAAAAGAAGATTTAATAAATTAAAATCTATTGTTAAGGGTACGAAACATAGCCCAAAGTAAATAATAAATACACACCTATAACCGGTTGTGTTGAAAACATGTCACCGTGTTTAAAATCAATAATCCATTTCAGTCACCTTCTTCAGATCTTATGCATTATACGTTTAGAGCCTATGATTCATAAGAACATATTTTACAAAGGAATAAAAAATTATGATGTTAATGTAGAGTTAACGTAACTAATAAAGGACTTATTTTACTTTTTTATAAAAAATAATGTATTTTACTAGAGAGTATTCTTAGAATGATTAATGTATTTTACTAGAGAGTATTCTTAGAATGATTAATGTATTTTACTAGAGAGTATTCTTAGAATGATTAATGTATTTTACTGGAGAGTATTCTTAGAATGATTAATGTATTTTACTAGAGAGTATTCTTAGAATGATTAATGTATTTTACTAGAGAGTATTCTTAGAATGATTAATGTATTTTACTGGAGAGTACTCTTAAAATGGTTAATGTATTTTACTGGAGAGTACTCTTAAAATGATACTACCTCGAGGTAGCAATTCCCAAATTAAAATAAAAGTATCTCGACTTCTAAGTCAAACTAAGACTATTAAAAAAGTTAAAGCCAGTACTTATCAGTTATATATCTATCAAGCTATCTTTTAAACTTACTCAACTTTAATTTTTCCACAACATTCGAAGGCAACTCATTCCATAAGTCAACCATCTTATTTGAAAAATAAAATTATCTCAGCTGAAGACGGCTTCTACCTTCTATACTTTTGTATCCTACTTTTATAATTCTCGCTGTTAAGTATGGAAAATATTGGTAAATCAACATTATCAATTGTTTTTACAATCTTCAACACTGCAATCAGATCCCCTCTAACTCTTCGTTTTTTGAAGAAAGAACAATTTTAAGGATTTTAATTTATCCTCATATTACAACCCCTTCATCACAGATACCATTCTACTAAGCCTTCTCTAAAACCTTTCCAATAATTTAATGTCTTTCCTAAGGTAAGGAGCCCAAGAATGAATACAATACTCCAAATGTGGCCTAATCAGCGACCTGTACAATGAAACTGTAACTTCTTTAGACTTGTATTCAATATTTCTGTATATTTGCTCTACTACTAGAAACACCAAACTGCTTGAATGACTTAAGCTACTGATCAACTACTATACCAAGATTCTTTTCTCTCATGACACTGCTAAGGTTATTTCCAAGCAAATTATACTTATAATTTAAACTATGATAACCCACATACAATATGTTGCATTTATCATAATTAAAATCCATCTAACATTTATTTGCCCAACTTACTAAATGATCTAAATCCTTTTGTAAAGCAGCAGCATCCTCTTCACAGTCAGCAACACCTCAAATCTTGATATCATCAGCAAATTTAAGTAATTTATTGACCATTTCTTCATCTATGTTATTAATGTATATCAAAGACAACAATGGTCCCGAGATTGAGCCCTGAGTTACACCACTTGTAATATTAATCCAGTTATAACCTATAGAGATAAGTTTTTTCCAAGCTTTTTATATGATTTCTGAAAATCCAGATACACTAAACTTACACCTTTATCCTCATCTTTGTATATAATAACATTTTCAAAGCATCTCAAAAGATTTGTAAAGCAAGACTTTCCCTTAGTGAAACCATGTTGACTATCTGATAAAAATTCTAAACATTGTTAAATGACTTTGTAAAGTATCTTTTTCCAGACTTTCTAAAATGTTTCCCACAAATAATGTAAGGCTAATAGGCTTATAATTACTGGAACAACTTCTATTACCTCCTTTGAAAATAGAAATAAAATTATATATAACTAAGAACTTAAATATAGAATAAAATTTGGAAAGGTAATTAATAATGAAACAAATCAAGATATTTACTTGTTTTATATATAGAATATAACCTAAACTGAACAGCTATTTTTCGATATTTCACACGAATTATTAGAAACTTCCTACTAATAACTAAATGAAAGTTGTACTTTATATAAAAGTAGTTCGATGTAGTTTTGCTATAAGATAAACACACATGTATAAAAGTAAAACTTAAAAATAAGGAAATCTATTTTAAGTTTAAATAAACGAAATATTTTAGAACTACACCTAAGAGAAAAAGTAGGATTTTATAATACTTAGTATACACTTATAAATATTATTTTAAACTATAAATGGAAATGTATATCAATATTTTAGCCAATCAAGGAACAACAAAAATCAAAATGAAAGAATATCCTTCCTATTATTGATACCAGAGGAAAGTGAGACAGTTAGTCATAATGCTCACCTTTTTATACCTTTGTTTGACGCAGAGTATTTGTGACCTATCATTGTCCTTGAAGTGTTCTGAGAAGATTACCTTAAAGTGTTCACAGCTATAAGTTATTTTAACACAATAATATCACATATTTCTTGAAATTGCGTTCTTAGAAATCAGAATGCGTTAATCTATCATCTTCTGAAGTGCCTCTTGAATAACAGACGGAAGTAAAACTCTTAAATGAAGACACAACATTCATGAACTATTGAAAATCGGAACTTCTTGTACAATCTGCTGTGTCCAGAGACCACTTTCCTATCTCTTTCACACTTCAATTTAATACACAATATATCATTCTAGATCTTCCGCCAGGTTTTAACTACACGAAAATAGACTGGAATACTTTACTAGAGACTCTCTCGCTTAATCCCATAACCAAGATATGATACAAAGACAATCTAGATACTTACGAATGCCCGACATGGCTAGGTGGTTAGACTCGCAATCTGAGGGTCGTAGATTTGAATCCCCATACCACCAAACATGATCGCTCTTTTAGTTATAGGGCGTTATAACGTAGGTTAATCTCACTATTCGTTGGAAAAAGAGTAGCCCAAGTGTTAATGTCTGCTACCTCCTCTCTAATCTTTCACTGCTAAATTAGGAACGACTAGCGGAGATAGCCCTTGAGTAGCTTTGCGAAAATTTCAAAACAAACAAACAAGCAGATGCTTATGTACTTAAATTCTGAAACACAACTAAATTCTCGGAATAAGACGACTATAACCACAACTAAACAGAATTGACGCATTAACTAAAATAAAAACAATAATCTGGAAACGATAATTAGCTGCAGATCTGTAACACACTCGACAAATAGTGAAAATCAACAGAAAGAATTCTGGAAGAAATTCAAATCTTTAACACTCAATAAAAACAACAACAAATTTTTTCCACCACACCAAATAGAGTAATATTACTGACGCTGACTTCCTTGCCGAGTACTATAAAATTATCTCACGAATATCAATTTCCCACATTGTAATCAACAAATGAAAAAAAGAGTCGACACTCACATAAGATCTAAACCCAAACTACTCACCACCAGTCCTGTTATGTCTAAAGAATATTTCAAAGTTACCAGGTATATTTTCTATTATATCAGATTTATAGTCTTTGGGTGAGAGGCTTATGGTTTCAAAGTCCAAGTTCAAGAGTTGTCATATTTATAGTGTTAAGTTGACTATTTAAAAGGGCCCGGCATGGCCTAGCGCGTTAAGGCGTGCGCTTCGTAATCTGAGGGTCGCGGGTTCGCGCCCGAGTCGCGCCAACATGCTTTGCCCTCCCAGCCGTGGGGGCGTTATAATGTGACGGTCAATCCCACTTTTCGTTGGTAAAAGAGTAGCCCAAGAGTTGGCGGTGGGTGGTGATGACTAGCTGCCTTCCCTCTAGTCTTACACTGCTAAATTAGGGACGGCTAGCACAGATAGCCCTCGAGTAGCTTTGTGCGAAATTCCAAAACAAACAGACTATTTAAAAATTATGGTTTTATAACGTCAGAGTTAATAATCAGAATATTTTTGGAACCAGATTTCAATTACGTTAGAGTTGAAAGAGTATGACTTTTTCAAAACCTGAATTCCTTAGCAGTGACAGTTCTGTGAATTAGAGATTATAAAGTCTAAACTATTCAGGATTGAAAGTCTATAACATTAAAGAATAGAAAACAACAACTCTTCGTGTAATATCAAACTTACAAAACATGAACCTTCCAGGACTGTGGGCAAATATTGGAAGGTGTAAAACGTAACGTGCTACTGAAAATGCTCAAAACTTTCAGCAGTATTATAAGAATGACAACAATCTCCACTATTCGGTTACGAATATCTGTATAGGTGGTAGGCACTGTTAAACCGATTGTCCGCCCTTTGTCAACAATTAAGAATTAGGGATGATTATAGTTCATCTTTAGGGACGCTGACCTAATCGTTTAGCCCACGCGTCGGATAATGTATCACTCGGGTTAAAAAATATTATCTTGAGAATGATAATCCTACATTAACAAAAAGATGTTAAAAGATCTAAACTCCTCGAGCGTGGCAGTTTCATATTAACATCAAATGTTCAAAAGTTTGAACTCCTCGAGAGTGTCATTCCTATATTAACATCAGATGTTAAAAGGTCTGAACTCCTCGAGAGTGACAGTAATATGTATGTTAAAAGTTCTGAAATGTTCAAGAATAACATTTCTATCAATGAAGAAATTTCGGAAGACTTGAGTAGTTTAGAGAGCTTTTGTTTGTTTATTGTTAGCCGCAAAGCTACACAATGGGCTATTTGTGCTGTGCCCACCTTGGGTATAAAGATCTGATTTTTTATCATTAATAGCTCATAGTCTTACCACTGAGCCAACGAAGGTTTATACAACTTTATCCAAACATACTGCTTTACAGCTCTTCACCTTCTTACTTGTTCATTAGTCTTTGTACAAACCAATAGAAAATAAAGGCTTGATGCATTCCTTCATTGCGAACTAATTCATACAATACTATGTTCAGAAGAATTATTATAATAAAATAAATTACACAGCGCGTGTCGAATCTAAAAAGGATCTTGATTTTTCGATTGTTAGCAGCTTATTAACATATATCAGAGCTGTATTTATAGTTTCTTCATCGTTTTGTTGTAAGACACTTTCCTGTTACAGTTTTATCTCAGTCGTCCCACCTGCTGTCAAAAATGGTTCTCAAGACATCTGCCATTCGGAATGATTTTGGAGCTCATGATCTTAGACAGTATTTAAGGTTAGAAGTATATTATAAAACTCAAGCTGAAAGGCGATTAATTATAGTAGTTACATGAAAACCATTTATTCCATCTTACAGTTTTATAGTTATTATAACTTGATTCTTAATAAAAAAGACAAATTTGAACCGAATTTTAATGTTAATTTTAGGAACAGGAAGAACTTTCTCAAGTCCCCCTCTGGTCCAAAGGTAAGTCTACGGATTTACAACGCTAATATCAGAGGCTCGATTCCCCTCGGTTGACTGAGCATATAGCCTGATGTGGCTTTGCTATAAGAAAACAAACACAACTTTCTCAATAATGCAGAAATTATATATTTTGATTAATTCATCAGCGTAAGCCATACATACCTTGTTTTTTAAAACATCCACACCCTTACAAAAATGTTAAAATCGAGAATTGTTACCGTTAAGAAAGTTAAAAGTTCAAAATCGACATAATTTCACTAGTTTGGAATCCATGTGTCCGAGCATATTTTAAACTTTTGGACGTAAACATCTTTGACATTTTTGACATCTTGAAGCCTGCATATCAAAATTCGTTTGAAGACTTCGAATTTGTAAACTAGACGTTTACAACCAGTTGAAATGTGGAAATTGAAGATATCGAAACCAAGACGCTAAAGGAAAGCAAACAAGTAGTGAAAAACGATACATTAAAAGATTTTGCACTTTTCAAAATTTTTTGACAGTTATAAGAATGTTTTCTGAACAAAAGAGCCTTACAACGGAATCATTTGCAACTGAAACTATGATGTAGGGCTATCATCAGGATGTACAGTCGTGAGATAGAGCATGACTGGACGTGACGATATGGATTGTAATATCACAGTGAGACATTAAAACCGCCTTAACACAACGTGATAAATCTCTGTACTACTTGTAATACACGTGTTTTTTAATTGATGTTGCGCGTTTACTGTTATTTGCTATATGTTTCATTGTGCGTTCCTGTATGTACCATACGTTGAACGGATTCTGAAATAGTTATATTTAAATATAAGAAGTTTATTGCTGCTCTTTCTCCTCTCTTCAACTTTACATTTCGTGTTAGGATGGAAGTAATGTTTTATCTATCTTAGCTACTGAACCTATGTAATACATCACCAGCTTTTTCTCTCTCCAGTGCAAGAAAGTGTTTGTGTGGCTTTTGTTTCCATACAAATTATGAATAAGTTTGTTAGAGGGCGCTCAATGGTAAGTTTATATTTTTGAAAATAAAGTTGTCTAAGGACTCAGAACAGTTGATTACTGCAAAATGAAATAGAGGTTTTAACCCAGTTGGATTATTACTTGTTTAATAGTTTTGATCTACTTTTCTTTTGCTATGTTAGTTGTTTCAAAGAACGATATGCATGGAAGCATTGGAATTACATAGACGTTGTTTTAGTGCTGATTTTTCATTTTTCTTATTAAGGTAAGAGATGTTTGAATTTCGCGCAAAGCTACACGAGGGCTATCTGCGCTAGCCGTCCGTAATTTAGCAGTGTAAAACTAGAGAAAAGGCAACTAGTCAACATCACCCGCCGCCAACTCTTGGACTACTCTTTTACTAACGAATAGTGGGGTTGAGCGGAACATTATAACACCCCCACGGCTGAAAGGGCGAGCATGCTTGGTGAGACGGGGATTCGAACACGCGCCCCTCAGATTACGACTCAAGTGGTTAACCACCTGTCCATGCTGGGCCAGGTAAGAGAGAGATTTGTCTAGGTTATAGTTGAATACGTAAAGGAAAAGCTAATTAGTTTGATTATAATTGAGTTTAAACATTTTTAAACTGTCAGAAATTTTGGTGTTCTAGCATCTGCATTTTTAAGTGCTATTAAAATTTCTTTAGATATTTTACTTTTTTGTGTGTTTTTGGAAGGAAATTGTTCAAATTCTTTCAACTGGTTTATTCAGGCTTTTTGGTACCTTTATAATTTTTTATTCGCCATCTTGTACGTCAAATATAAGTGTTTTGTATTTTGCTATACATATGATTACATTCGTATTGCCCTTATATGCTTTTAATTTTTAGATATCTTTATGTTTCTTTATTTTTAATGCATCGATTTGATGTTTTGTTATGTTGTTTCTAGTTTTATTCTTTTGAAAAAATATAGTTTATTTCTTTTGAAAAAATATAGTTTATTTCTTTTGAAAATTCTTCTGAAATTTTGTTAAAGGTTCATTTACTTAGTGTTCAGGAGAAATCATTTGTTTTATTTTTAGTTCGTTCCTTTGATAAACCGTAACGGTTTTGATCTTCAGTTCGATATGTATTGTTTTAGGTGGTTTATGTTAGTGTTTATGTTTGATATTTTTTATGAATTTTTTAGCTAGGTCTTTAAAACCTCCATTCTGTGAATTTTGTCTTTGATCAGCTGAGAAAGTTTCCCTGATGAAGTGAAACGTTTCGATTCAGGATTTATTCCCACTTATCCGAGAAAAACTGAATGTTTTTAAAAGTTATATACAAATACATAAACAATTCACTATCAGTGGCTAATACAAAGATATTCATTTAAAACTAATCCAAAGTCTAATTTTAACCAAAAACTAATAAGTATATTTTTCTTATGTTTAACTTTATGTCTAAATCTTTCGCTATGTCTCTATATAATTATCTCTCGTTACAGTACGGACTAACATCTAAATTATCTTTTAGTAGTTTTAAAGAAGCATAGTCAATGTACAAAAAACTAAAATATACACAAATTTCATAAAAACTGTAAAGAACATAACACCAATGTTCTTACAACTAAAACTCTCAGATGAAAATCAAACAAGAGAGAAATGTTTAGAATAATATGTTTAAAAGAAATGTTAGACAAAAGTGCAAATAATTATCCAAGCTAAACAAGATCGACTTAATCTTCAGATATAACCTAACAGCACACTTAAAACCAGAAGAAGAGAAACATTTATGCCAAACTAAGGGTTCGGGGAGGGGGGGGTTGAAGAAGAAAATAATCAAAACACACACACAAACAAAAGAGGTTCCCGTAGAAAAACATATCATCACCAAGCTAATATTAAAAGAAGAAATCCTAATTAGGAAACAAAAACACTACTACAAAACTACCTAAAAAACAATGTAGATAACAAACCTAAATAACAGGCTTAAGTATAGACCGAAACCTACATGATTTATAAAAAAAATTTAAACACACAACAAATTATTTACCCTTATAACCAACTACAAAAAATCTTTAAACATATTTCTAGAAGATTGTTCAAAAGAGAAAAGTTATATTCTTACAAAAGAATAAAATATTAGAAACAACATAATAAAACATTAATTCTTTGCACTAAAAGAAGTAACAAAACATAAGTATATTTAAATAATTAAGGAAGATAGAGGCAATACAATTGTAATCATATATATAGACAAAATACAGCACACTTGTATTTGGCATATTAGATGACGAAGAAAGAATGATAAGACTACCAAAAAACCTGATAGAAACAGATGTAAAAACGTTGAATAATTGCTTTTCCAAAAATGCACAAAGAAAAGAAATTCCACAGAGAAATTATAATAACATTCAAAAATACAGATGTTAGAACACAGAAACTTACGGCAGTTTAAAATTTCAATGTTTTCACAATTACCGACATCTGGATCAATAAACATAGACATTGAAAAAATTTAAATTAAAATCTTTTTAAATCAATATAGCTTAAAAAGTTATTTGATTTTGTGGTGATCAAATGTTTTGATTTATTATGAAAACTTTAATTAAATAATAAACAGTAAAACGTCTTACGCACTTCGTGGAGATATGTTGATGATATATTATGGTTGAGAGTTAACCCCCCATGGACCCAAACTTTTTAGACAAGTTCAGTTGCCACCTGTGAAGTTTCATAAAGATCCGTGATTGCATGGCAGATAATTTCACACACAGCAAATGGTCAATTGCAAATTTCTGATTGAACACTCTTTTAATACAGCAAGTTTTGTCAGAACTAGATAAATACAATCGAATATCTAAGAAAGGCTCAAACACCTGTTCGTTCTTGCCAGGACATCGACAACACAGTTTGGTTCAACTTTAATATCACGGTGAATGTATAATGAGGCCAGGCCATTCAATCGATCTTCAGTGGTGGTATTTCTCAAATACGTTTTGAGTCTTCTGAGAGCTGAAAACGAACGCTCCACTGAGCACGTTGACACAGGCAACGTGGAAAATACTTTCAACAGTCTAAAAATGATTGCAAACATTTCTGCATTGCACATTGCATATGCATCTATGACATTTTTGGTCTATTGTTCGCAAATAATTTATACCAAACCCTAAGTTCACATACTGCAGCTGGTGAAGTGCTGTCAATGTCAGCCTTGTATATATTGACCAACTCTTTAATTTGGTCACATTGTTGTGCTGTAGGTTCTGACCGTTCTGTGGTAGAAGTTCGTAAGGAGAGTTTTGTGACTGGGCAGACGGTCACATATTTGTGAAAGAAAGTGATCAACAAATGGTACAAATACAACAATACGAAAGTACTCCTCAGGGCTAGTGGTTTGTGGATTAGCACCGGTACATCTGTCTTTTAGCCTGCCTTGGTATTATTATGTCAATTTGAAGCTCACTACACAGAGTTTGAGCCTCACAGAAAATGTTGTGAAATTCATTCACAGTATTATTTCTGAGTGAACGGATTAAATCTTCCACTATTTCTGCGTGATGCATCGCAGCACCTAAATCAATGCTCTGTTGCTGCAGTAAGTTGCACAGAGATAAACTAAAAGAAAACATTTTAGCAATGGTAAGTAGAGTGATGATGAATTCTGGCTGTGTTATAGAACACAACAATTGATTGGCTTGTGTGGCAGAATCTCTGTCTTGCCAACCTGATTTGATCTCAAGGGCATCTGCAACTGCATGGATTAATTCCAGAAGGGCAATGACTGAGTCATGTCTCTCAACCCACTGGGTGGGGCAGAGACCTTTCAAACTTTTTTTTCGATTCAGGTGCTTTATTCTCCACTGAAAGAGGCAAAACGCGCTTTTGTTTGGGTGTATTAAGTAGTTTTCAATGCTAGAAATTACTCCCATGCAATTTCGCACAGGAACTTCTTTATAAGCACCAGAAATTGCCAAGTTTAGGGAATAGGCACTGCAGTGTACATAGGGTGCAAGTGGGAATTTATCAGTTATGTGTCTCTGGACACCATTGAATTTCCCACTCATAGAGGCAGCACCGTCGTACCCTTGTCCTCGCAGGTAAGCCATGTCAATACCATATTTTGTCAGATTGGTTATGATAGGATCAGCCAAGTTTCTGCCTATCACATCATAAACAGGTATAAATTGCAAAAAATCTTCTCACATTGCAACAGAAGTGTCAATGGCATGCAAGTATCTAACACACAGCGAAAACTGTTCAATGTCTGAAATATCTGTTGTTTTATTAGCTAATATTGAGAAACACTTTGCAGCATTAACCCTGTTGACCAAAGCATCAAGAACATGAGTATTACAGACATTGATGATTTCATTTTGAATTTGAGGGCTCAGATACGTAGCTTTCCTCTTTGTACTCTTAAAGCTTGCTGAAAGCTTGACATCACCCTTTGCCCTGTAGCGCAAAATTGCCCGAAAATTCCCATCATTATTAATAGGCTCCTCATCAGTTTCACCAACAAACATTGAACCAGAATCATATTTCCCCTCAAAGCTAAACACCGTCTCCTACACAGCAATACAGTATCAATAATAGGCATTAAATATTGCCGATTCTGTTCAATTTCTTGCTTGTAAGTTGCATCAAGCTGCAAGTGCACAGATGAACTTGTGTTTACGACCTGTAGAAAATTGTTAGCTTTTTCTTTGTTGTCTTGGTGGTACTGTTTCAATTCATGTGCCTTGAAGTTTTCAACAGCCTTCTTCCAGTTTGTGTATGGAAATTTTATTAGTTGTTCCAATTTCTGGCTTCCATCACCAGCACCACCAGGAGCAAAAAGACAGCAGTACTTGCAGAAAGCACCGTTTGCATGTTGACTGTAGAGTAGCCATCTCCACTGTGAAAGTCAACGATGCTGAAAACGCAGCTTACTTGGTCCACACTGAGGGAAAACATAATCACTCCTTGGCTTCCAGACATTCTCAAAGAGGCATTTTTTTGGTTTCAGCGTAGAAAGACATAGTTCTAATTAAGTTATTTTGCACATAGGAAAGTTTGTTATGAGAGTACGATAACCTCGAAGAGAAAGGCTTACAGCTGTACTTCAAAGAGCAGGCCTAACATCCTGTGGCTGTAGGCCTACAATCACTAGCAACAATGAATATTCAGTCTAAAACTCATCAGAGTGTGTGCATGAATGTTAATACAAAATTAATATAATGAGGAGTCGACTTACCTATTTACCAATGCTGACATCATCAGAAATGTTATTTCCAATGTCAATGACAGCATTAGTAGAAGGCCACGGTGATGACTCTGACAATGCAGTTGACAATTCTGATTCAACCTGATTGGCTGCAGCAGATTGATCAGGTTCAGCCTCATGAATGGGTTGAAGGAACCCATGCAGTGTCTTTTGCTTTTTCAGGCTTGACATAGTGAATGATTGTTTATCGCAACTTCTGTTTGTCAACGTCACATTCACATTACCATAGGTACTAGGTTAGTACCATGGTGCTACCAATCTGCCACGGCGCCACCCACTGTTTATTTGCGAAGTTAATTCTTGAAATCCAGGGAATCTGAACAAACACTGTCCATGATATTTGAATACAGATTATAGATACTATATATATATTTTGCACTCTCCTGAGTGACTCTATATTTTATATGTTGATAACAGAACTGTAGGCCTACTTTCCTGGGCCTGATAACTTTAAGTTATATATTATATATATAGGCCTGTATATTTATTTATGATTAAAAAATAAGACAAAAACCTCAGTGTGCCATTCTGAATTTTGCCAAAAAGGTAGTCTCAGAATGCATAATTCAGGCTTTTCTTTTATGTTCTTATCAAAAAATTTCCCGCGGGGTGCATGCCCCAGGACTCCCCTAGGATGGCTTCGCGCCTACGGCGCTTGCATCAAGCACTCAAACTAAAGAACCCCCCCCCAATGACCATTTCTGGCTACGCCCCTGTATTATGTATACTGTTTGCTTGTTTTTGAATTTCGCGCAAAGCTACTCGAGGGCTATCTGCGCTAGCCGTCCCTAATTTAGCAGTGTAAGACTAGAAGGAAGGCAGATAGTCATCACCACCCACCGCCAACTCTTGGGCTACTCTTTTACCAACGAATAGTGGGATTGACCGTCACATTATAACGCCCCCATGGCTAAAAAGGCAAACATGTTTGGTGCGACTGGGATGCGAATTCACGACCCTCGGATTACGAGTCGCACGCCTTAACCCACCTGACCATGCCAGGCCAGTAAAATAATATAGTCATCACCACCCACCGCAAGCTCTTGAACTACTCTTTTACCAACAAATAGTGGGATTGATCGTCACATTATAACGCCCCCACAGTTGAAAGGGGGCATCTATGATGTGACGAGTATTCGAACACGCGACTCTCGGATTACGAGTCGAGTGCCTGAACCTCCTGGCCATGCCGGGCCTATAAAATAAATAAAAAAAATTATAAAAGAAAACTGAAGGGGACATTATTAATAAAATTACACAAACCTACTATGAATATTTATTTTGCTCAAAATAATTTAAAAGTCAAGAAACATTATATTCTGATTTTTCTTTTATTAACTGAGGAAGCTTGGGGCGAAAAAATTAAACTTCTTAGAATATGATTTCTTTTCAGTTCCCTATAAAAATCAGAAAGTTTTTCAGAAATGATGATAAATATATTAAACATAGTATTTGTTTTATGTGGTTTTGACTTGTGCTTGGGAAACAATAATTGATTTTAAATTATGTGACCCTAGACTGTGTTCGTGAAATAATTTAATTATTAATCCTAAAATCCTGTACCAATACACGCGAACTCTGGTTTGTGTTTGTGAAAGAAAAAAATTGATGTTCCCAAAATCTTAGGCAAAAACACGTGGTTTTGGCTTATGTTTATAAAATAAGTAATTGATCCTAAAACCCTATATGAGATTACTTCCGAATCAAATCAGTATATATATATAAACACATTATTAATATATTTAGTTGTTCTTCTTTCCTGTTAGGAGAGTCCTCCTACAGAACAGCGATAAACCTACAGACTTACAACGCTAAAATCCCGGGTTTGATTCCACGTAGTAGACACAGCAAATTGCCTAATGTGGCTTAGCTCTAAATAGTCTAAAACAAACCTATAAGAAGGAAATTATTTTCGTTTCTTTCTAATGTTCATAGAACGTATCATAAAATCTGGGTTATTATGTCAAAACTAACAAAAAGCAGATGGTGTCCTTTGTAACTTTACTTAAGAATGTAAAGTGCAAAATATCTGAAACTGAGAAAGGATGGAACCAAGGAGAGCTCGCAAGACAAGGTTAAATTTGACTCAAAGAGGAAACAAGGTGTGTCATATGTATCGTTTTTAGATCTCTGAAATGAAACACAAAAGTTCCTATCCTCCTCGCGCAGTTGAGCAACGCTATAACTTACTTTCAAAGCCACACATGTAATGTAGAACAAGTTATAGTGTAGATTTACAAATGCACAACAAAAAATACTTTAGTTTGAACTAGATAGTAAGAAACGATATAAATTTATCAACCTTTAAAAAAACGTTTTATATCGTGGTTGTCTATCAGAAGTAATATTTGCCGTTTTATACAAAATACGCCTCAGTAGTAGGCTTAAAGAATTGTAGTGCTAAAATTTATGGTTCAATGTCTAGGGTAGGCATAGCTTTGCGATGAAAAAAAAAAAAACTATATGCAGAGACGAAAAACAGTAAAACTTGCTTGAAACAGACTATGACGAATCCAAAACATTAATAATGTACACTTTTGATCTAATGACAAAATCTTGTACCTATGACACTTTAGTTTTAAAACGTAATTGTCATTTCAAATAAACCATGTGTCTATTTGCGTTTACTACTACAAAAACTGGGTAAAAGCTCAAAGAAATTTACGACTGTATATTTCACAATACATATTTCACTGTAAGATGTAATACTGTTGCTATTTTCATAAAAGAAACAATATAAAGATAATTAGACAAACCACAAACCTGTTAACTTGGCAGTTCTGTTTCGTTAACAAAACAGAAACTTACTTGAAACTGTATTCTCACAAATCTTTACTCAGTTTTCATTTTAAAGGTGTGTTATTGTATACTAAAGATTGTTAGGTTTAGCTTTACCTAACCATAGCAGATTTTTCGTACTCTTTAACTTTTCTCAAAAGCTTCAATTTTTTTTCGAAAGATAATGGTCATTAGTACATGTCACTAAACTACATTTTCAGATTACTTTTTCCTGAAGTTGCTTACAAAATGTTGATTGTTGAAATGAAATCTAATGACAGAAATAGGTATTAACAATACCAACAAATTGCTAGAAAGCAGATATAGTCATAAACAGAGATTTAATTAACTGAATGATCGTTCCACAATTATCTGTTTTCAGAAAGGAGCTGTTCATCATTTACTTCAGTATCGTTAGGAATAGGCTTGGTGTTTGTTTGATACTGAACAATAATAACAATCTAAATAATAGGACAAGAGAGTTTGTTTGTTCTCCGAATTTTTTTATAACTGTAGCTAGACCTACAAAGATAAGAGACATTGATTCAGATGTGATTTGTTTTCAATATAATCTCCTCACGAATTCATATACTTGTGCCAGAGATGATCTAAGTTCTTTATGGCTTTTGTAAAAACTTGTAATGGTACCAGAGATGATACTGTTTGAGGACAAGTGAGAGTGAGCTTTCAGAACTTGTTTTCAGTGAATTCAGTGATGCACAAGAAGATTTTGAAAGTTTTCATAATGAATAAGCAATGTTTGAAACAACCATTTTATTTTATTATGGACACTACTTCTGAAGTACTGTAAAGAATAATAAAATACTCTGCTGATGTTGAACAAGTAAAAGAATGATAACTGTGAAAAATATTTTTTCCCTAAAGATAGCCTTGAAAATAGGGGTGCGTCTTATACACCAAAAAATATGGTAGTTTTTCACATATTTACTTTGGAAAAATTTTGCATAGAGTTCATATGCTCAGCCCCGATTCTCCTAGCTTAAATTGGCTTTAAATGCTATTCAATAACTGAAATACAAAATAAAAACGTTAAAGAAATGTCCACTTTAAATATGACACCTAGAGGACTCCAACAGACAGAAAAGATAATAATAAGACTGGTGACAGAAAGGGAGATTTTAGTCACAAAATTACCCTCTACATTGTTAATACTCTAATATCACTATATGGGAGAAAGAACACTTGCATTGAAGAGACGCAATGGCTCAATATAATGGTAGAAGGGTTCACCAGAACCTGAAAGCAATATATAAGATCCAAAGGACTGGTGCATTCTACTCAAAGTTTTCTTTGCAAGGAAGATTAAGCTAGAAAAAAAAGAGAAAGACAGTCAGAGATTAGCTTCAATAGAAATGAAGTAGCACCCAATATTCTGGAATTGTTCCCAATAACTCCAAACTTAGTCCTCAAAACACATTCTGGGTGATCATTGATCATTGACACAAACATTGCTAGATCCAAGCCACATAACTGATAGAGGATTAGTAATTGATGTAGCGCAATGGAGACTGATCTGGAGCTGCTCTAATAATGAGTATTTGTGCCTTTGTGGAAGGGAATCACTGGCTGCTTAAAGATAATCACAATTTTTAGGAAGAGTAAATTGCCTGTGAAGAGGTCTACGGAGAGCTTCAGATGTTTTCTACAGAATCAATACCGAGAAACAGGACTGAATGAAGAATGGCAAATACCTTCTTTCGTCCCTCTAGAGGCACGCTGTATATATTTTCTG
This sequence comes from Tachypleus tridentatus, assembly GCF_004210375.1. Classification (NCBI taxonomy): domain Eukaryota; kingdom Metazoa; phylum Arthropoda; class Merostomata; order Xiphosura; family Limulidae; genus Tachypleus; species Tachypleus tridentatus. The sequence goes on from NC_134831.1 coordinate 151,135,535, forward strand.
TATTTAGTGTTTCATTTGTATTTAGCTTGTACAATTTTAATTTTTCGTTATTTGTAGGATATCTTCAGTTAATGTGATATTTCGCCTTTTTTTTATTTCCCCAGTTTATGCTTAAATGTCCTCTCAGATAAATCAATTTTCGTTATTTCGATTTGTAGTATTTAAATGTTTTTCCTAGATTTTAAGTGATAAATTATAATGTTTAACTTTTGTCTGGTCTTTCCAAAAATATGTTTAACTTTCGTGTGTTAAATTCTGATTCCTATATCTTTAATTAGCACAGCATGGCTAGGTGGTTAGGGCTCTCGACTCGTAATTTGAGGGTCGCAGGTTTGAATCCCCGTCATACCAAACATGCTCGCCCTTTCAGCCTGGGGGCATTATAATGTTACGATCAATCCCACTTTTCGTTGGTAAAAAAGTAGCTTAAGAGTTGGTGGTGGGCGGTGATGACTAGCTGCCTTCCCTCTAGTCTTACATTGATAATTTAGCGCAGATAACCCTTATGTTGCTTTGCGCCAAATACAAAAACAAACAAACAAAACCCATAACTTTAATTGTTGGTTTTAAGCTTGTAATGCAAATCGTTTTGTAATTCTTAACCACCTGGCAATGAGATTTCATTTGTTTACAACTTTCACTTTATTTCCCCATTTAGGTAATACTTTTCATTTACTGTTGTAGAAATAAAGAGGTATCTCTGAGTTTTGCTTATCTCAACTTTCAAGATTTGATTTCTTTTAATTTGACTTAATTTATTTTAGGATACTTTTACGTTGTTATGCCGTATAGTACACAATACAGTCCACTTAGTGATACCAAAATATAATCTATTTGACGTACAGGCTTTGCTTTTTGATAGGTTTATCTTCCCAAATAACTTTTAGACAGAAACTTTAAAACTACTGATACCCTTACTCGCAAATAAAACTTGTTAAATTTCCTTTCTTACCTAAACACAACTTAAAATTGGCTAATTAACTCATCGCAAATCAACCATTCACAATGTAAGAGATTCAAGGAGTAGTTAACTGAGTTAGTTCTTTTTTAACTCTCTTGAAGACTGAAAATTATACTTACTCACTCGCTTTCTTGGATAAATAACTTCATAAAGTAAATGAATTTAACAGATAGAGTTACTTTCTTTGTCCAGTTGACAGCATGACCTCTGCCCCTTGCAGCATTGATCAGCTGTTACATTCAATCAATGTAATAATCAGCCAGCAAATAATAATACAATTTTATTTCTTTTACTACAGATGCTCTACATATTACTGTAATATCTTTGTGAATGTAAGAGTCACCACATACTTTAAGGAAAAAAGAAATGAAACGATTAGAACAAGATAATCTTAATAACTTTTTGACCATGTGTTAAAGAAACTTTTAACCAAAAGTTAAAGAAAAATGTGCATCATTAAAGCAGGTAGAAAACACATGATATGCATACATATCATACTTGTGAATTAGATATTGAGATGATCTAAATATATGCTTATCATTTTGCTTATGTAAAAGTTATATAGGCAATGGCTATTCCATAGAATCTAGTACCGGCCTGGCCCTTGTTTGTGTCCAATCCATGAAAAGGAACAAACCCATTTGACACAGACACTGGTGCAAAGTGTGACGAATTGTGGGTTCTCACTTTTGAATATATTATTTAAAATAGGCATTGATGTACGTAATATATGGATTATGAAAGAATGCACTTGGACGACTTATCTAAATAGAAAGTGCAGGATAAAATTATTCTTAATATTTGTTGTGCTTTAACGTGAGAACTGATTTTCCAACAAGTATTAGCTATTTAAATTTGCTGGTAAAAGTAGATTTGTTCAATAAATCAGAAGAGTAATTTGTGTTTGATAGCATTTGTAAAATAATGAGCTAGGAAATGTTTATGAAAATGAATACAATCTTAATTATAAAAGAGACAAAAGGAAAATAAAATGTGCGTAATTGTGCACACCAAACGACAGTAGCTTATCATGGATAATAAATTTGTGATTTGCTCCACACCTTGCATTTTCTTGGGATATGCTGTTGTGGATCTAAAGAAGCTGATTTCCAAATACCAATACACTTGTCGATCTTAAAGAGATAATCAAACCAAGAAAGTGGCTCTGAAATCACTAATTAAACTTGGTTTATTCGTTTAATTAGCAGCTTCACCTAGTGATTTGTGTTTTCTCTTAGGTCAGCTATAAGATACAGACGATGTTGAGTCGGGTCAACAAAGAAAATCATAGTCACTGTTCCTTTAAGCTTAGATGCTGTACCTCATTGCAGTATTCTTTTGGACAAAATAAATATTATATACCACAGAGAACAAAGCAACTAGAACAAGGCAATCTAAATTACTTTCTGAACCACATATTTAGGCTAACCGTACATAGAGTCTAAATAAATATCTTTCCCTCCCTCTTTCCTCATAACTAAAGCGGGCGGAAAATATATGTCTAAATAATACGCTTTCTCTCTTCTGAACAGACATTTCTGAAATCTTTCTTCAACCACAGGAGCCAGTAAACTCACAAAAGATCAGAAACCGGCCATTTTAATGTCGAACAGTGATATGTTACTATGAATAAAAATTTTAAACTTGTGTTTGTTTCCCCTTTATCGCAAATTTACACAATGAGATATCTTTGCTTTGCTTACTTTTGAATTTTCATCAGTTTAATAAATATAATGTTTCACTTAAAAACAAAACGTTAGAATGTAAGAATAATACTCCATACATTTACAAACAAAACATATACATATATATAAATAATATTTATATATATATTTATTTATACGCATATAAGTGTTTAGGCGTTCTGACTGTAGGTTGGACTGAAGGTTATTGGTGTGGTATCGAGAATTTGGTGGTTTCTTCCTGGTTATATTTTAGAAAGGTTTGTAATAATAAAAGTAATATGATTAATTTTCATGAAAAATATTAGTCAGTGTGTATTACTGAAAATGTTAAGATATATGCAGATATATTACTGAACATCAATTTCCATAACTTGCTTAAGGTTAGTACAGTTGTAGAAGCACTCAGTAGTAGTGGTAGTAGTTGAACTAGAAAATACAAGCAGTAAAACAAAAAATTAAGGGTAAGGCTTGTACTTCGTGCTACGTAGTCGTAAGACCACAATAACGCTTTCATAAAACTTCTCAAGACTGTTATTATTAAACTTTTAATTTTTTTGCACATATCTTTACTATTTTGTATTTTTATTTTTTGAAATTAGTGTTCAAAAATTGCCAGGCAAAACGTTTAACGTTCAAAACTTAAAAGTTGCAAGAACTCGATTATATATATTAATATAGTTAATACTAAAGAATTCAGTAACGGTCTGAGTTTGTAAGAGTACTTTTTCTTTTATAACACTAGGTTAATAGAATGAAAACATTTCAGTATAGTTGTAACGTTGTTAATTATATTAATACCCTAATAGTATATACTCTGACCTTGACTCAGGCTTGAGGCGACAATTGTATATTGTTTTTTTGAGTAGCATATATTTGATGATGAAATTGATATTTTGCTTTTGAATATGTTTTGTAAAATTAAAATTAATAATTTCCAGTTATTAAGCCAATAATTATATACACCTGCATCAATAGTTTGAGACTAATTATAAACCATGGTGGTTTGTTTTTCAGATAACTGACATTAGAATGGCAAGTAACTTACTAAAAGTACCCATCTTCAGCAAGTTGCCATCTTTAGCACCCAGAATTATTGTTCCTTCAGCTACCTATCATAAAGAACGAATAGGTAATCGTGAAGTAGTTGGGTTTGGTTTAAATGGTGAACCCAGCTATATAGATAGAACAGATTTTCCTATGCCAGCTATCCGTTTCAAAGAGAACTCACAAGAAATAACAGCTCTTAGAGAAAAAGAGAAAGGTGATTGGAAAACTCTGTCAATGGATGAAAAAAAGATGTGTAAGATCAAATTTTTTTATCTATTTTTCTGTAAGAATTTTGGAGCAACTCGGATTAATTAATGTGACCATTTTATATGTGCAGCTATAATTATTTTTCATTAGATATAATTTTATTTTGTATGATATGTAGGAAGAGATGTTGATATTTATGAATTAAATGTGAATGTCTTTCTAATGTTTATAGCAATATTTTTTTTTTTTTATTTTAAAGTAATTCTGCTTTTATAAAAAGAACATAGTAACCTTTCTTGGTTTATATAGAATTATAAATGAGCATTCAGTGAAATTTGATAACCTATTGTGTATCAGACTCATAATCTGATTACATTAATGTAATAGATTATTATCACACAAGACTTACAAAGTTGGAATTATCAAAAACTCTAGGTCTGTTATTTTGTTAAGTTGTGACACTAATTAATTAGGCTCAACAATCTTGAATTAATTGAAAATAGTTAAGAAATCATAATAGCAGTATTTTGGTTTCTTGGATAGCTGGAATAATAGAAAATAGTAATAATCAGAAAACTAATTTTTATTAGCAAGAACAAATATTTTTGTTATTAATATACATATAATTAGTTGATTAATTGCATGGCATTAATGAATTTATTCATAATTTTGATTGTTGTATGCAACACGAATCAAGGTAATTCATTCACACAGTTTATCAGTTATGTTGATTAATTCCCATGCTCTACATGGAACTCACAGGAATATTCTTCTTTTCACTTTTAAATAATCATTAGGAATTTTGGTTTTATTTCTTTTATTGTCATAAAGTATATAGGGCCAGTTTTTGTCAAACATTTTCTGAGATGAAGGCTCCTACTGGAGAGTGGAAATCTATTCTAGCAGGCACTCTTGTGGCAATGTCCCTTACTGTATGGCTGTATGTATGGATGAAGAAGTATGGTAAGTGTAGGAATTATACCTTTATTGTAAAAGAGAAGATAGTGTTAAGAATATGCAAGGTATATTGATGTTTGATTGTTTAATATATGGTTAATTTTCTTTTTTAACAAACACATTGTTGAAGATTTCTATTGTTTTTATTAAAAAATAAACAATTCCTCCTGAGATTGCAAAGGATATGTAAAACAATTTTCTTTGATAAAATTGTAATTGAATTACAGCAATCAGCTTTCCATAGTTATAATGGTTAATAATGTCTGATCTTCCAGAGGGTCATAATTCCAAAGGATTTTAAGTCCAAAAAGACCAATGTTCTGAAGGGTTGGTATTCTGAAAATTGAATTTAAGAGTAGTTACATGTATAGAGCTTATGTTAATTGATGTTGTTATATTACATAAACAATATTATGTTATATCAGACACATAAGCTTATAACTTTTTGAGGTATATTTCTAACTATTCAAGAGACCTATATTATTGTTACTTTGAATTAAAGCTTTCTAATGTTTTGAAAAAAAATCTCAACATTTTATTAATAATAATAATAATTTAATTATTGTCATGAAAACATGAAAAAGTTAAAAACAATAAGAGTAAGGAAACTCCACTAATAATGATGAAAAGTTTTCAGAATATTGGTGTGTCCCCATCATAATAGCTTTATTAAAACTGTTATATTTAATGCATATTTAAAGTTTTATTTTTGTGAATAATGTACCATTTTGCTTTTCTCTGAAATTTTTAATACTTTTTATTTTTTTAGAAAAGTTTATCTCTTTAAAACATGAAACAGGTTTTATGAAAACTGTTATTTCTTTACCAGATGAAAGATTAATAATAATTTATTATACTTTTTACTCTTTTTTATTCAAATTATTAATATCAACTTCCTTAAAAATCACCAAAAGCAAACACTTAGAATCACAAGAAGTTTTGTAATATTATTGGATAAAGTTTAATGTTTCAGTTTAAACAAGTTGTATTTGTTACTACTAATTCAGTGTGGACCTAATATCTAATACTTTACTTATTCACTAGTGTATCAACCTATGCCAGATTCCTTTACACCAGAGAGAAAAGCAGCACAGCTCAAGAGAATAGTTGATTTGAGAATGAATCCCATTGAAGGTATAACATCAAAGTATGACTACGAGAACAACAGGTGGAAAGATTAATAGGTTGTTCTAAAGTAGAAGTCCAATAAAAGCAATATTAAATAAAAACAGGTTTTAAATCAGGTATTCCTTCCACCTTTCAAGTGATTACTTAACAATGCTAAATTTTAAATTATTTTAGATCACTATGAATTATACAGCTCTTAACTTTTGTGAGTGAATTATATAGTTTAAGATTATTACTGCACTCACTGGAAAATCTCTACAACACAAGCAAGAATATTCCAGTTACTTATGTTTGACTGTATACAAGATTATAGCTAAGTATAGATAAAGCTTGTGCAACTTTTCCAGTTGTTAATCATGAAGAATGTTTTGTGAAACAACCTTTAAAAAGTGTATGCACAAAATAAATGATAGTGGACTAGCTACTGTTTCAAAGAAAAAAGTAGTACAATAAAGTATTTCTTCACCATTTGATGAACTGAGTACTTCATTGATTGTACCATGTTTTCATTATTATTATTATTTTGTTTGTGGTGCAGAGTAACACTGGTCATTAATGTGATCACCTACAAGCATCCATTAAATCAATTGGTGTCATCTAAAATTATGAAATTACAATTAAATCAGCTGCCACTTAAATATTCAATTAATGTAAACATTGCCATGAATTTTTATTTTTGATTAACATAAGTTTGTTCAGCTTAATAAATGTCAAGACTCATGAAACTGTTAAATATAATAAGTTTTCACTTCACACTGGAATATTTTGTATAAAATAATGACAAATTTTATATTTGTGATAATTTGACTCACCTCTACCTCTGACAAATGTTTACATGCTAATGAGTTAATTGTCCCTTTGTACAGTAAAGGTAGACTTAAAGTGTGGCTGTGCTTGATTACCAAGATGTACTTCTGTTCATATATTTTAACCTCTTCCTAATAATAATCTCACTATTCACTGTAATATTTAGTATTTTTCTGATCTACAATGAATGTTACAGTAATATTTGTTTTTGTATAAAAAAAATGGTAGTTTAGTAGAGTATCCTTGTAAAAAATAAAGTTGTAGGTAGAATTGTATTAATATTTCCAGTTTGTTGTTACATATTTTGTACTACATTGCATGCAAGATAAATTTTCAATTTAGAATAAAAAACCAAAAACTTCTTTAATCATAAATTGTTGTCCCTAAAAATATTTATCAGATTAAATGAAAGGCAGTAAATATTGTGATTAGAGATTGGCAAGAGTTAAGGTATTTCAACTATCTAAGGAACAGTGGGTACCCACCTAAGAAAGAAATTATTAAAGACCATTTATTTGACCAGCTATTCAAGGACATTGTTATAAGTTTATCAACAATAACAATTAAAAAGTGCATCTATCATTAAAAAAACTTGCCATCAATGTCTTATGAGTAGCTGTGGGGTAATTAAAACGATTTACACAAAGTGTAATAGATGTTGAATTGCATCCATGTTGACCAATTTCTTTATAAGTGGTAAAGACTTAACTGTCTCTAAAACAATCCGTATGAAAAAAAAAAGTGGTTATCTAATTGGAAAGCACATGAAGTGACTACTACTCTTTCTTTTTAGCACTGACAGTATTAACAAAAATATTGGAAAAACTACACAAGACACTTGACCCTGTTTATGTCATTCTGCTAATGAAAGTTGCTGGAGGTATTTTAATGCTGTGATGAATTTTTGTCTGGCAGGGTTTCAGATGATATCTGGGGTAAACTTGAATATTGCTGTCTACATTTATACTCCAACGAGAAAGGGCTTTTCCAAAACTGTAATACAATAATCCACCATGTCATGCCCAGAATTGGTTAAAGGAATAGCATTGAATTCAGACACTTGTCAGCCAGTTCACTCTTATTAAGTACCTTTAAGACTATCTGGAATGTTGTATTTACCACATCTATCAACCAACTATAGGGCTGTACTCCACATTGAAAGTACCACATTTGAACAAAATAGTTTTTAGTATGTTGTAAATTACAATGTTCAACAGTTAGTGAATGAATTACTCTTTTAAGTTCCTTAAACTAGGATCACTTTCAAAGTGAGATCAAAATATTAAGAGTGAAATAGGTACTGACAGAAAATTAATTTTAATTTGGTTTTCGTAAAGAATATGTCAAATAGTATTATTACTGCCCCCCAGTGGCTCAGAAGTATGTCTGCAGATGTACAATGCTAAAAACCGGGTTTCGATACCTGTAGTGGGCAGAGCACAGATAGCCCATTGTGTAGCTTTGTGCTTAATTCAAAACAACTTATTACTATAAAATGACAAAGCTGGAAAGGTAGTTTCTAATACTTATATAACGTACAATCGAGTTTTTAACATGTGCAAAGTATGTGATCAGTATGGTAGATTTATAAGCATAAAAAGTTATAATAACCAATGTTGTGGTAAAAATTGCTCTACAAAGATTAGTAAAAATATTGTAACTAGAAAAACAACCATTTATTTTACTTCTCTAAACAATAATAATACTTGGTTCCTTGGGAAACTTCTAAAACAAATAATATTTCCCCCCTACTTTGTTAAAAGGAAGACATTTGTGCAAAAATAAAAGTATATACTTAGAAGAAATCAGAGTTTTATACTAGTTCATATAAAAGTGTTTGTTGGTTTCCTTGCAAAGAGAAAACTAAATGTCAGATGTGAAAGGAGGCTAAAAATATACATCAAAGGGAAGCAATTAGGAACATCTCTGGCAATGTGCCAATAATCTAACACGGTTTTTTTTTTTTTTTTTTTTTTTTTTTTATATATACATGTATGTAACTTGTTGTGAATATAACTTTGTTTTATGGTATGCTTTACTACAAGTATGAACCTTTTAGGTATTCCTTAATATTAGTGGTAAATAAATTGATTTCTGAGAAGCACATACAAAAAATATTTCTTCTTTCTGTATCATATGTACATATAATTTAAATTCTAAAAAATTTCATTAAATCATTTTAAAGAAAACATGTTCTACAACAAGGAAATACTTTAACTCATTACTTCTCAGTAAACTATAATGATACATACTAAGACTCAGTATTGCATTCAAGTGTTGCTATTCACTTGAGCATATATTCAGTTTTAGTTAATTGTACTATTAAATCTTTAATTTGGGTTTCAGCACTTTGTTTCAAAAAAACAAATGATTTATATTTAGTTGGAACTGTGTAAGTTTAAGCACTTTAAATTATGATCACCAATTCAGTAAAAACCTTTTAATAATGGAAAGCTCATTAATAATTACTTTATTTGAAGTTTTTCATTTGTAGTCAAGTTTCCACCATAGACAAATATCGTAAGAAAACATTTCAAAATAACCAATTTTATCTCTATATCCCTCTCACCCACATATATTTCACTAAATGTTAGTTTTTCAGTTTCTTACCACCACCTGTATCACTAATGCCTGTTAAAATTTTCATTATATAATATCAGTGTATTGGTTTATTATAAATTACTTGGAATAATGCTTTATCAAAGCCCTTATGGTACCCAGTGTTTCAGTATATCAGCATATGAAAGTGCATAGTATTTTAAAGCTATATTGTGTTTACAACTATTCATAAAAAAGTTATATACAAAATTTTTAATATAGCTTTATTAGACTTTGACACCAAATACTAAAACATGAAGATCATTGTTGCTTTTAACAAATCAGTATATACAAGATATTAAAATAATCAATACAGGTGTATCCAAGAGGAGCATTTAATTTTATCTCAAACTATTTATATAATTTTAATATTTTAACATTCTGTAAAAGTTGCTAACACCAAATAAGGTCTTTTGTTTTTTTGTCTAATATGTTATCTGAAGTTACTACATAAAATCTAATAAAGAAAGCACACATTCTTCACTAACACATTTCACAGTGAAGACCATTTACAAATACTGTAAAACAATTAGCCACTGTGTTTGAATATTTAAAAATTATCAAACTACTCCTTTTATGTACAAAATTATGCACTTCAATTTATACTGTTTTGTAAGAATACATATAAAACTTATTTATTTCAATAGTTAAACAGTAAATATAAATTTAGTTAAAAACAACTTTTCATTAAACAGGAAACTTGGACTGAAACTGAAAATTATCTGTTTCTGAGCCAAGAATCATGTTTATGGTTTTCATATTCAGAAATTTTGAAAACTCAATCAGTAAACTGAGGATAAAATTAAATATACTAGAATATAAAATCCATGATGATGAGAAAACCATTTAATGTAAAAATGTATTCTCAAGATGGCTGGTATGGGTATTTAAACTGTAATTAAAATAAAGTACAGAACAATGTTTTGACCTTCTTAAGTCATCTTCAGGTTGAAACGTTTTTCGGTACTTTATTTTAATTAAAGTTTTAATACCCATACCAGCCTTCTTGAGAAAATATAGTATGTGAAAGCTATTACAGAATTTCTGAAAATCTTCTAATATACATGAAATTGTGTATGTTACATAATAAGTCACTTCAACACTTAAATATATATATTTAAATCAATACACAATGACTAACATAAAAGTAATAACTTTTGGTGTTGATAAAAGAAAAGTTAAATGTGACAGTATTCATAAGGGGGTGGAAGAGAATTAAAATAGTCAGTAAACTAAAATATAATCCTATTAAGATGATCATTGAATGATAACTAATTATGTCTTTGTATTAAAATAAGAATAAAACAGTATCTAAAATCTTATTAAAAGTTTTCTGCACTACAACCTTGAATCTTTAAGAAACAAAGAATTGGTAGAGAACAGCATATCAAAAAATTTGTATAGATTTTTCCCACTGTAGATGTCTATGCAGGATTTCATAACAAATAATAAAAATTACCAAATATGTAGGATTATAAAGATTTAAAAAGTGATAATGTTAGGAACAAGATCAATTATTGGAATATAGATGTTCAAAAACACTTCGCACACAAAGAATCTATGTATTAATAGTGAACTGTATGAATATACTTTGATGTATAAAGTACTATAAATATTATGGAATTTACATTATACAGAGAGAAACAGTATTCTGACAGCTAGTAAAGGTTAGATGAGATATTTTTATTATTCAAACTGTAAAATAAAATTGGGTTAAGTTATAACAAGAAACATAAAAATTCAGTATTTAGGGATGTTAACAAAACAACTGATCATACTTTGTTATGACTGTGTCCACATATGACAGTAAACTAAAAAAAAAACTAATATGAAATATCTTTCATTCTGCTGAACTGAATGTTGCTATTAAATAGCTTACCTGTAACATTTCAACAAAATCAAATAACATTTATAAACATAATAAATGACAAGAAGCGAGATAAAGACAATCCTGAGATTATGCTTAAGTAGGACTGTACAAAAATAACAGTTTCACTGGCATACTTCATAGAATAATAATAACTGATTAAACTAAATGTTAATTTAAAGAACTATATATAAAAACAAACTGGATATTAATAAATGCCAAATAAGTATTCAATATAAAAATATGTAGTTTACTGATAAAATAAATGTGGCTATTGCAATTAAAGTTCTAGAACAGTTGTAGGTATGGCAATCAATAATTTTTAAGAACATTTTATAAACATTTAAAAAAGCATTATCACATTTTAAAGTTTAAACACCAATTAGCAGCAAAATATCTGAAGTATTTTTCTTCACTTCTGTGACTGTCTGTAGTTTCAGTTTTAAATCCGCTCTTTCTGCCGTGGTGGATTAGGAGGAATGTCAAGCATCTTGTAAAACTGAACAACCTGGCTCGGAACCTCTGCAAGAACTTCTTTAGCAAGTAAACTGGATGGACCCTTTCAGTAAAAACACAAACCAGAACTTTTATATCAACAGTTGATCCATTAAATAGTGCATTCAGCTCCACTTAGATAACTCTTTCAAAGTAGCTTTTGATATTAAAAACAGAAATATTTAATAAAATGAAAGTTCCCAAAACACTTGTAATTTAGTACAAATGCAATATAGTTTTCTTTCTCTCCTAAAATAAGAATTATGGCAAATGTTATTGAATATAAAAAACAAATTTAAAGATAAAATACTTTACTACACAAGTTTTGTAAGGTTAGGTTATTGATACAGATGTTAAAAAATAAACATTTATCACCTACCTGTTCATATTTGTAAAAAGGTACAAACTGTACAATATCCCTGAGTACAGGTTGGCCATCTGGTGCTCTTAACATTCCATCATCTCCATCTAAGAAATTCATTGCAGAAAAGTCTGCTTTTCCAACACCAATGATGATGATTGACATAGGTAAGTAGGACGCAGCAACAATGGCTTGTCTAGTCTCATCCATATCAGTGATTACTCCATCAGTCAAAATCAAAAGAATGAAGTAGCTCTGGAAAAAGTACGGTAATCCATTTTCACTGATAATATGAGAAAGTAATATTTATACCGACTGATCTTAATATTCCTTATAGAGCAGAAGATTTCGTGAAATATTGACAAGTTGTATGAATTGCAATTAAATCAACATCTCAAATAAATTATTGTGATTTATTATGAAGCAAGCTGTAAAAGTGTGTCAAAATATCCAGAATTAATAATGTAGTTCTATTAACATTATCATTTATAAATATATAGGTATTATAGATAATATTTTTATTTTAATACTTTACCTAAACAAATATAGAAAATTGGTTGGTATACTGACTATAATAATGTAAACGGTAATCATAAATCAAAACTGCCTGTAGTATTAACCTACATTAGGAATGGCTTGTTGCATGGCTTGCTGAGAAAAACGAGCAACATGATTTATAATGGGAGCTATATTGGTTGGCCCACACAGCTTGACTTGAGGGAGACAATTCCGATAAGCTTCAACAAGTCCATGTACACCTAAAAGGAAGGATACATGATATACATAAACATCTTGGTCTTATGAAGTATTCTTTAGAAATGGCATTCTCTTTCATTAAGGTGAAAATAAGCATAATTTTCAATTGGCTTTGAATAGTGTACTGTAGTTTTAAATGAGTCACCTAACTCTTGATGTCAAACAATGAGGTTCTCCATTCAGAGATTTTATAAGTGAAAATAAGGTCCATATGAGTATGTCAGGAAAAATCTAATAGCTTCTCTACTCTAACCATAGTATATGTAACACCAAAAATGAGATCAGGATACTGAGGAAAGAAGTTTGGAAATTTGCTGCCAAAGATGATATATAGACATTTTTCAGTAAAGTATAGAGAGGACTGGCAAAAGAAGAATCAATTTATGCATCAACGAAACACTGGTAAGTTGTTTATATTGTTGGTTACCAAATTCAAAGGTATTCATGGGAACAACTAAGCCTGATAATTTAATGAGGTAGGATATTTTGTTCAGAAAGTGTTTCAAAAGAGCAGTAGAACCCTGTCAGTGCAAGGAATGGCAATGTATAATGTTTGTATAAAATTATTTAAGACAGTTTAGAGCATTTCTAGTATTTATAACATATATACATGACGGAATAGAAAGAGCTAGTACTTGCAAGATGTATTTTGGTAAATCAGACTTATTCAGTGGGATAGTTACAAGCAGAAACAACAGGGTGTCCAGGTTGCCAGTTTTCTGAATCTCAGGTTATAAGTAAAAACTCCTGTTCTGGAAATTTTTTAAATTAGATTTCCAGCATTACAGATACTTCATTTTATTTCTTTTTTAAAGCTCTATGATGTTTTGATGAATGAATTTCTGGTACTCCAAGACAGGAACCTTATTAAATGTCTTCTTGAAGTGGTGGGTGTTTGTCTGTTGGTTTTTCTCTATGCATAGCAATCTCATTTTCACATGAACATAGTAGTGACTATGTCAGCTGGTTTAATCACTGTGTTCATGAGATTCTTGAACAAAAATAACATTTCCTTTCTTTTTCACTCATGTTAGGTCTGTAATTTACTTAGATCTGATGCACTGATTTAAGTTTGGCCATGGTAAATCAAGGTGGCAACAGTTAGTGCAATACAATAACCAGCACTAGTTTACAGTAGGGCTCATGATTTTGTGTGTAACAAGGGTATTGTACTGGCAACAGTAATGAAGATTTAAACAGTGAACCATTGATAGTTAGTGCACATTCCTACTTGTATTTCACTATAATAATAATAACATTATTTCATACTTTAAATATAAATTTAGTTTCACTATTCTGTGAAGCAAATGCATTGAGTTAACTCACTGGTGAACTTAAAAAAAATTAGTTAATTAAGTTATAGGCAAAAGCAAAATGATGCAAAGAAAAAGTTACCTCAGAATAAAATAATACAAAATACATTAACACATTACCAGACATCAAAAGTAAGAACTTTATTAGTTACAGAAATACTGCTTGTGGCCAAACAAAACCTGTGCATATTTTTTCATTGAGTCTCATAACTTTATTCTTTGTTGAAAGAATCTAAAAATCTACTTAGAAAATTTACTCTCAGGTCCTACCATCTTAAATAAGGCATTAAACTCTCAACTTTCTGACACAAGAAAACAGTGACTGGTGCCTATTAGATTAGTTGGGCAGTTAAGGTAAAAGACAAGTCCACTCACAACTACTGTTTGATTTTTTTTATGTGAATATTTAAGAAGTGATTCCTACATCAGTAATAAAATCACACAAAGAGGTGCCTGATCCTCACTTAACTTACTTCTACAGAAACAAGTTAGTAACTTACTTGAGCACTGCTATGTTTCAACCATGAAATAATGAAAACTACATATTTTTAAAAAATATAAGTTTACTTTCTAAACTAAAGGGGAAAAAACATTTAGTACAGCCTGGTACTACAATAATTATAATTAATATACTAAAATTTCCTTCACAAATACATCACTATGATTAAACAAAATTATATTTGTATTCATGATTAGAAATACTTAACTGATTTGTTCTTTACATACCATTCTAACTGAATCACTAAGATAGCCTTAAAACACATACAGAATGCACCGTTATGACTAAACAACTGAACATTTCTTCACACTCCTTGCTTAAAGAATCAGTTGAGCTGTCCTTCATAAATAGTATACTGAAATAATATTCTTTCCACATTCATTATGGTAATTGTTGCTAACACTACCTTATGAATTATTATTGTGATTAATAAACTGCAATTATTTGCACCATTACTATCAATTATTTAAAATTTTATCCATACTAAGAAAGATATGACTAAACAATCACTATCTCCTGTTACATTAACTAACTGACACCTGTTTTACACCAAGCTATGGGTAATTAATAAACATTCACCATCAAAATTAGTTAGGTTGTGTTCATGCCACACTATTTTACAAACTCACCTGAACAAAATGGGTTATTAATGTTGAAATTCAGAGGAAATTCATGTGAAACCTGCCAGTTAGGAGGAATTTTCGCACCAAACCCAAGTGCTGGAAACATTTTATCACTAAAAACAAACAATAAATGGAAATGTTAATTTTCTACTCTTAGTTTTTCTTACTTCCTCAGTTTTAATTATGAATTATATTTATGTGGCCAACACTTTTGTCAAAGCACTTTTAATTCTCTATCAAACATTAATTTTATTCTCTATGCCTAAAACTGTTACAATAATACACCAATCAGACATGGTCAGAAACTTTCAAATCAAATATTTTCAATTGACTTGATTCCAATTATGTACAATCGTTATGTAGTATTACTGAAAGTTTAAACTTGAAATCAGTAAGAACTACAGAGAATGTAGTTTGAAGCTTTATTAAACTTCAAATAGTTTAAACTAAACTATCAATAAAAGTGCCATTCAAAAGAAAAAAAAGATCCCTTTTCTGTTTTATTTGGACAAGTGAAAAATGATAATGGGAACTGACCTTGTGGCTGGTGCATGATCACTGTATAACATTATGTGACCATTTTGAGAAATAAAGTTATTTACCTAAATTCATTATTTACTTCAACCACAAGTTTGAAGTCATTTGTTATTACTTCACATTTTGCACTAAACCTAACAAATTTCAAATAAAGTGACAGTATTTGAAAGTTTTCATACATAAAGAGGAATCTTCAACCAATGACTTCCTACTCAAAGAAAGCAAAATATCTAGTCTTTCTCATTCAGAAGCAATCAAATCAATCAATCACATTTATTAAACTGCATATAACTTTAAGTTAACTTCTTGGAACTATGCATATTTATAAATAATGGGACTGTCAAATGATAATATGGAATTTTCCATAGCTGTTCAACAGGTTAGTTATTTTGTAAATATTTGCATACAGCTACTTACCACTTCCAACTTATAATGACATCTCTGAGAATGGTATGCACAATTCAAACAACTGACAGAACCCCCTTACTGAAAAGTAATTGAACATTCCAAATTTCCAATTGCTCAGCTGTCATGTGCTCTTCAGCAACTTCCCCAAACAATGAACAATACACAGTGTGGTACTAATGAAGAGCCACATGGTATATCATCCCTAAATCTTTGTGGGAAAAGTCAGTATGAATTTTCAGAAAGCACACTGTATTAGCTCTGTGCATAGGATGCCATTGTCAATTATTTGACAATGTACAGTCTATAGAGAAATGGGTGTGCTTCACAAAGGGTAGAGCATTGGTTTATAACATTTTTGTTGTACTTGTATCAACTTATGTAAGCTGACAGACATCGTTTAAAATTATGACATTTTATTCTATAGTGAGTAATATTTAGAGTTTTGTATCAAAATAAAAAGTACAGGATCAATGATAGGAGTTCTTATAAATCAGAAGATTGTTGTTGTGAATAAAGTGGTCTTGGTGGCATTATTTGCCATAATCAGGAAATTTGATAAATTCTACCAATTCCAATTGTCACTCAATTATCTATAAAACTGATTTCATTTAAGACTAGAAGGAGTCTGAATTCAATCCTCTTGAAATATTTCCACATCGTGACACATTCAAATTGATAATATTTAGTTAGCATCTTGTTAAAACGTGATGCTAAGGTAACCTGTGGTATTAATTAATTCTACTTTGTAAAGGTACTATGGAGTTAAGCATATAACAGGAGAACATGTCCCAAACCTTGACTCCACTATCAAAGGCCTGGAAAGATGGAACCATGCAAAACAGGTGAGTTACTCTTATAGCTTTTGGCAAATCTTTCTTTCACTTTTGTAAGAAATTGCAAAGCATGATTCATTAAACTACATTACCTTTCACCAGTTCTTATTAGTTTAATGTACATGCTCTTTACAGCAATAAACATTTTTCTTGTTGGTAAAAAAAAGTCCAGTAAATTAAGTAATGGTCTCTGACTGCCATAACCAAGGTATGGTTGCAGATTGGCATGAACTGCCCTGTACTAAATATCTGTCAGTTGGTGTGCATATACGATAGATTACAAAAACTGTTTAAATTAATTTAAAAGGATAATTTTCCAGTCTAACTCTTTTTTTCTCTGAATTACTTATTTTTTAAAATGCAAATTTGGTTTTTGTAATTTTTATAAAACTTTTTTTTAATTGTCCTTACATGCAAGAAACACTAATTAGTACGAGTGCATTTGCAACTAAATTGTTTTCCTAATAATATTCTTATTTTTTCAATTGTATTTAATTTTTCCAGTGGTTTGGGGAAAGAATAAAAATCTTACATAAACTCCTTGTATTCCAACACAATGTTCTTGAGTAGTTTAGAAATACAACAGAAGTATCTTGCAAATCATGTCAAACATTTATCCACATGACTTATGTGAATAACCTTTTCAGCAATGTATCTTGCACGTACTTGTTGATGCCTTAATATTATAAATCTCACCTTATCTTGAACTTTGTCAGGAACATATTCCAAAACTTGCATGGACAAAAATTGTAATATATAGCTAACAGCTGATAATGGCATAATACGAAACAGCTTCGGCAGCAATCTATTTTAAATGTACCTATACTATAAAGAACTTTAAAATACAAGAACTCAGTGCATGCACTTTGATTTTTTATTTTTATTTCTAACATACCCTAAATAGCTTAAGTATTTAATATTTCATGTTTTACTGTGTCTAAAAGAGTTGTTTTCTTTCTTTTATTTATATACTTATTATAGAACAATGTGTTCCCCAAAATTATTCCTATGCAACCTAAAATTTTGTAAGCAATGTATCTTAACCTTAGAATGCAGGGTTATCAAAATATCATAACAAAGCCATAAAATTTACAACCATTACCTGTGTGTTTCTATTATCTTTTGTTACATCGCATAGTAATTTAGTCTTTAACAATTGTCATGAGCTTGACTTTTGCCAGTGGAGTATTCCTTATTTACCTGACTGATATATATAAATAAATACACACACACTTTTTCACCATCTTACAAATCAATTACAAATGTCTGAAAAAATATAGAAGTTTAAAAACAATATACATTTCTCAACCTCCTATCTTTCTTCATTTTGAGTAGTGATATATACAGACTACAATAAACTTTAGAACTTCAAAATAAGTATACTCTGACAAATGTTTTCAACTGTCATAGAATCTGCATAAAATTACCAGTTACTTATGATAATCACATGCAATCTTTGAAACTATCAGTACTATTTACTTAACTTAAAAATATATTCAAACATCTTTGGAAACAACATCAGCTATATGAGCTATAGAATACATTGAGTTCACATATTAAAACAGCACACGTAAAACACAGTATATAATCAGTCGTTTATCTTTTACCATTGTTTATAGAACAGTAACACAAATCTCACTTCAAAACACTAATATCTTGGGAAGTACAGATAAAGAAATGTTCCATGCAAAAAATAAACTGTGGATATACAAGATACACCCTGAACTAAATGTTACTCAAACAGTTACATCTCTGCTTCTAGAAATAATCACAGCTACAAACAAAAAGTGAAATATTTCTAAAGACAAAAATGTGCTTGTAAGATGACATTTTTGTTCCTTTCACATGTTTACTACTATTGTGTTTACAGAATACCTTTAAATATAGCTTAAATATTACTTAATAAATACAAATGTATCTACAAGTATTTTTATATTTTTTGCTAGTATCACTAAGTATAAATTTACCTATCATAATCTTGTATAACATTGCCAACAGCCCAAATTGCTTTCATATACTCGTTGTGATGTATGGGATCGATGTGATGAAGAGAGCTTGAGTCTCGTGGGTCCCCATTAGAGGCAGTGAAATCAATAGCAACCTGATAACAAGATTGTAATACAGTCATATTATATCATACAATAAAATTAATTAACAGGTAAATATTCAATTACAAAATATGTAACAAATAGGGTAACATGACTAAACGACATACCACAATATCATTTCAGCAAACAGTACCAAATTTCACAATCAGATTCATATGTATGATAGTTAAGTGTTATTTCTAATTGTGAAGCACTAGAAAAGCTTAAAGACGAGATGGAATGCAATTTACGACTACGGACTGATGCAGTTCCATTTCACAGTAAAAATATAATGTAATATATATACACACACAAGGAATTTTACAATATATATCTATCATACAGTTAAGAGACAAAAATCTTATACTTCACTCACTTCTAACGAATAAACGTTTTATATTTCTAAGAAACATTTATTTAAAAAAAAACACTTCAATAATTGTGACTGTAAAATATATATAACTAGTAAAGTTTCACTGTAATTCTACCACAACCAGTCCCAAGACTTGTTCATAATAAAGGGAAGTTACCACCAGGGATTGAAACTGAGATGCATACACTTTGTAAAATGAATATAGAGAAGAATCACGTAATATGCCACAGAGCTAGGATGTAGAATCACATGGTATGCTATAAAGCTAGGGTAACCCTCATAGGCAATGTACACTAATGTTCTCCAGGTGATGTGAAGAGTTGGTAAGGGGAACCAATAGCTACTGAAATGTTGGTGCAATGACTAGAAGAGACAAAGGACTTGAAGATTCATAATAAAATAAAGGAAGATTATAGACCAAGTGGAAAGAACAGAGTATAAAAGAAATAACTGCAGGATACAAGCTGTTTTATTCATAAGGGCCAAAAGACAAGAATACATTTGGAATTTATTGTGTTAAAGAATTCAAGATAAAAGTGGTCGAAGTACAGAGAATATTGGAATCATGTGCATGAAGATGACAAGTGAGGAAGAGTTGCTGAACACAGTGTCAAGTTATACTCTGCAGACAAGATGCTGTGATGAGGAGAAAGAGGACTTTGATGAGAAACTATAATATATGAACATAGTGATACAATGTAATGAGATAGTTCTTGGAGCAGATGATGTATATGTAATAGAAAAACTAGATAAGTTTAAAAGAATGCATGGGGAGTACAAGTTAAGAAATAAGAAATGTGGAGGAAGAAGAGTGATTGCTAGAAATGACAGTGAGTAATGGATTTTTGTCTAATACTGGGTTCAAAAGTGAAAGGTGAACCTCGTTACATTTTAGAGCAATCAGAATAACACACAGACTGACTACATTTTAATTCAGAGAAAGCACAGAAGAAAAGTGTTGGATACAAAGGTGATACTAAGAGAAGCAGTGGAACATCAACACAATCTTGATATGGGTGGTGGAGTATAAGAAACAAGAAGGAAAAAGAGAAGAAACTGAGAAGATTGAGATGTGAAAGCAAGAAGAAGAAAACTAAGAGAAGTAAGACAGTGAAATGAGAGAGGAAAGATGTCCAAAAGACTATTGAAATGTAGAGAATTAATGGAAAGAACTGATGGAATGCCTGATTCAAGGGGTAGAAAACATTTGTAGCAAAACAAAAAGACAAACTCAATCAGAAAAAAATATAGTAACAGAGTTAAAAATACAAAAAAACAATGAAGGAAATGAATGAAGCCTTCAAAAAATGACTAAGATGGACAACTATTCATGAATGACATACAAAAAAGAAGTGAAACATAGTGCAAGCAATGGCAAAGAATGAGATGATTAAAAATTGGTATGGCAGTATGGAGAAGCAAAGGAAAATGGCAGAAAGTGACATTGGAGTGATGTATTCAAAGACAAAAGCAGTAAAACAGATGGAAGTAGTACTATCAGGAAGTATTTAATACCAAAAATGATGAAGAATAGAACTAGACAAAACCCACAGCAGGTCCAGTATTGGATATCAGTTGACTGGAGGTCAAATAAACAATCAGAAAAACAATGACATTGTCACTGAAATGGTCAAGGCACTTGAAGATGGAGTTGCTTATGTATAAACCCTATTGAAAAACATCTGGAGGGAACAGTAGATACCTGCATAATGTAGAGAGGGTATACTGATATCCATCTACAAGGAAAAAGGAAATGATTTTGAGTGTGAAATCTATATAGGAATAAAACTAGTGGAGAATCTGTTGAAATAAATGGAAAGGTACTGGAAAAGAGAATAAGGGAAGTCATAAACATCAATGAAATACAGTTTGAGTTTCAGCCGATGAAAGAAGAAACAGGCTCAAAATTCATTCTGTGACTGTTTGCAGGAGAAGTACTTTGAAAAAAACAAAAAGATATATGATGCATTTGCACATTTGGAGAGAAAGTATACAACAGGGTGACAATAAATAGTATAATGGTACCTCCTAAAGAAAAGAGTGCCCAAAAAATTGATCAGTGTAGTAAGAGTCACATATGAAGCAACAACAACCATGAAGATGGTAAATGGAGAAATAGACAAATTTTAGGTTAATGCTGGGATGCATCAAGGGCAGACATTAGCCCCTTGCTTTTTGTTGTCATCCATGCCTTGGATAAGGAGTGCCAAGAGTGATCCTTGTAGGATATATTACTTGCCATTGGCCTTGTTACAACAGCTGAAAGTGAATTGCAGAAAAACAGAAGTCACTGTAAGAGGGAGTGATAGAAAGAAGTTCAAGATCACAAATGTAAACAGGAAACTGTTGAAGCAGGCAGAAGACTTTAGGTATGTGAAAAGTAAAATCCAAAATAAAGAACAAAGAAAGCTGTGAGAGATAGAATCTACAAATGTTAGAAGGAAACAATCACAGTCATCTGTAACAATACTACCATGAGCACTAAAAGCCAAAGTGTGTAATACTGATTTTAGACTGTTGTTCCTCTATAAAGAAGGTTTGTTGATATAAAAAATAAACAAGAATAATGAGATATCTGTTGGGATTGCCACTGAAAGATAAGAGAAAAAAGAAAATTGAGAATATAGCAGGAATCTAAGGTTTATTGATAAAAAAACAAATTGAGAATACTGAGATGGCTGCTGAGTGTTACTGAAAGAGAAAAGAAATAAGAAAATTGAGAAAATAGCAGAAATCTGTAGGAACAAGAAAAAGACAAGAGAAACTAGGCTGAGGTGGGTTAATCATACAGAGAAAACAGAAGAAATAATATGGATAGCATAAGGACTGCCAGTAGCCAAGGAAAGACAGGGTTAAAAAAAACATGAATGAAAAAGGAATTGCAGAAGACCAGTTAATAAACAAAGATGACTGGAGAAGGCCAACACATGTGGAGAATGGCAATCCCTGGTAAAGGAAAAAACCAACGAAGTTTCATTGTAATGATCTGTCAAAAATTCTTAACTGTATTTCATATGCTCCGGAGTTGCTAACCATTGAGACATTTACCTCATCCCTAGTAAGGCATCCAAAAAGATACAGATCTCTGGACGAGGTGGTGATAGAGGAACACCTGTCATAGTAATGTTTTGATCTAACCGTTATTCAAGATCAAATATGTTGATCCTAAATAAAAAGGTTATGGAATCCAATGGATCATCATTCATTAGCCACTGGTTGCAGTGAGACTACTTACATGATCTTGAGTGCTCATACCAGTGGAATGAGGATACGAGTGATGCTCACACCCCCATAAGAGAAAGAACCACCTGTGCAGAAGGAGGAGGAGACATGAATGGACTGCACATACCATAGGGTGGAGCCAGACAGGAGTCAGTTGATAATGGTGGTGAAGATGCAAACAGAATGACTAATCCTATAGTACCCATGAATCCGTGGTAAAGTTTTTCCACCTATACAGAAATTCTTGAATCTGAAAACAATGGTCCAGCTCATCGTCAAATTTGATATAGCAACTGCTGAGAGGCTTCCAACAAAAGGTAGAAGAACGAGAAATATCTTAGCACCATAGTTATGGTCAGATGAATCTTAGAAAGTTCTAATCTATTAAGACTGACCACAGACTCCATTCCAGAACCTTGCATTTCCAGGAGTGAGTCTGTTCTTTGAAAGTCTAAACACATATCCACCTGGAACTGGTAGGCTAAAGCATGTTGTTCTGACAAACTGTTCTGTAACTGAGTAGTAAACCTTACATGAACTGAAATATCAGGATATGGAGGGAGAACTCAGACCTTTCCATCATTAAGGAAGGCACAAACTCTAAAGCATCCAAAAAAAGATCCAAAATATCACACACACTATTTACCAACTGAAGAAAAGGAGAAGCCAAAGAAGGCTGATTCAAATTGGCTTCACGGGGAGTCAACAGAGTCAAAGAGGGTGCTGGAAAAAATTAGTCTAAATTATCTCCAGAATGTACAGGATTACCCACAAGTGCAGCCTCAGAGCCCCCTCAGATAAATACCACCAGACTAAATACATGTTAAGCAATGGAGGATATCAGAGGTGGGATCGGAGAGACTGGAATTCCCACCACACCAGAAACCGGAATTCAGGAAGTTATGCTGTATATTAAATTTTTTTTTCAATGAAAATCAAATAGATAACATGAAAAATGCTCAAAGTAGTACAGAGAAACCTATTAATAAATGCTTTGTTGAAAAAAGTGATATTATCTGAATGAGATGTTTATAAACAGTACCAGGATAGAAAGTGTACACTGACATAGGTGGAGGATGTCAGGAGACAGATATTGCCAAGGACAATTAAATGGGTAATAAAAGAATAGAGCAAGTGAGAGAAAATCAAAACAATGCTTAGATGGGTAAAGGAAAAGAAACCCTATCAGCTGAGTAATAGCAGTAGAGTGAGAAGGTATGCATCTTTTGGAATATTTCCTTTCAGCATTGTGATGTATAATCTTACAATTTTCTTACACACAGCTCAGGTACATTTGTTTATTAATCAAATCTAAATATTTTATAACACATTTTTGAATTATAAAATTTTAAAAAAAATATTGAAATTTAATCATTTCCACTCTGAACAAAACAAAATTCTTCAGGAATTGAGTTACTGCTAATTAACAACTGTGCTACTACAAATGCATTGCCAAAATAAAAGCTTTATTCAAATCTACCAAATTAGATTACAAACACACAGAAGTAAGAGATGTAGAAAGAAGTCTTGGTGGTTCAAGAATCATATCATTAAGATTAAAAATAAGAAAATATTGCCTTCCACTTATTAAAAATTTAATTCTTTAAATGCATTTAATTTATTTCAACAGCTTACTTGTATACTTACAGTGAAGTTAATCTGTGTCCCACCAAAGATATAGTCTAAGAAGCTGTACTCTTTTGTAACCTACAAATACATAAATTATGATTAATTTTTAATAAATGTTACAAGTTAACACAACATAAATACATGCACAAACATGCATACATAGTGAGATCACTCAAAAATTGTTACATTTTATGTATTAATACACTTCTAATTATACAAAATACGTTTTTGACAAGTGACTAATGGTTTTTAATGTAAACATTTTGCAAAAAAAAATGCATGAACATTATAATCAGTATAAGTGAGAGTTCTCTATATAATGATGGTAGATAGATGCAGTATGTTAAAAAGTATTCCATAGGAAGGTGAAAAAGAAAACAGTAAAACTGTACTTGAAGTTGTGAAAAAATTACTGCAACAGCTACAGATGGTATTTAAGATCTGGATATCAGAGGTTTTAGAAGAAAAAAATGAAATATCTTAGGAGAAAGTGACATTGTAAAATTTAGTTTGATTAGAAACAAGGAAGAATGAAAGAAGTAGTTGATTATCAAAGTAGAAAATATATTCTTAGCATAAGGAAAATAGTTACTGGAAAGTTGGCTAAAATATTAAGAAGGTAAGGAATCAAAATACATAAATTAGATGATATTTTACAAGTTAAATGTGGTAAAACAGAAAAAAAAAGAATAAACAGTATAATAAACATGCATAACTTTGGAACAGAAGAGGGAAGATAAGAATGTACAAAAGGTGTAATTTGAAACAGAAATGCAATTTTTACAGGGAATTAAGAATAGAAAGAAATGAAACTTGAGAAAAGCCAGAAGAAGAAATATTTGAAAAACAAAATTATAGACTGGTCTCACTAGGAACTACTCAAGTACATCAAGTAGGAATGCAAAAAAGGAGAGTATTCTAGGCCTACAATAACAGAATTTTAACATTAAGAAAAGAAATTATGAAAAATAAAAAATAAAAAGTTATGGGAATATACAGCAAAGAATTATTTAGAAGAAACTGGATTAAAAAAAGATTGTTTGAAAAAGCCAAGAAATATAGAGGGAATAGAGTGAAATTGAGATACGATAACAATAAGTCAGAAGTGATAATTAAAAAAAAGAAACAAAATTGGGAAAAAGATGATGTTAGGCATATATGTGAAGAAAGAAAGAAATTCTACAGAATTTGTTTTGAAGAGAAGACTTTTGAAAAGATACAAATAAAAGTAGTATTTATTTACATTTAATATAATGTAAAGATTATATTACAAATCTTTAATACCTCAAGAAGTTGGAGGTAGCAAAAAAAAAAACAGTATAACAAAATACACAATATAAAAAGAAAGAACAAAAGAGAGCAGTGACAAAAGGGTTGGGTGAAACATAATGGGATTATTTAATAACAATAAGGATTTCTGGGAGTATGTTTGGAAATGTGAAATATGATCCTAACATAGATAAGGGTGGAATAAAAGTTACAAAGAATAGAAAAGAAATATGGTGTCAGGTATGAGATGAAAATTAAAAATGTAGAAAGATAAAAGAACAAAAGAAGAGCATAAAATAAGAGTAAGTGATGGATAGAATGTGAAGGTGGAAAAGATATAGGGTTTTGAGTTAAATACCAAAAACAAAACAAAAGAGTAGATAATGGCATATAAAAATTATAGTGGAGACTAAAGCAAACTGGAGGAAGGATTGCACAGAGGAAAATATATAATGCTAGCAATTGAGGATCACAAAAGAAAAAGAATAATGAATGTGATGAGAAAATGAAGATATATGAAATACCACAGAAAGGATGGAAAAATTCATAAGGTTAAGAATTCAATAAGGAAAAGTTTACGGAACTTTACGAAATTTGGGTATTAATGGTCTTGAATAGAAAAGTGGAATGAGACAAGAAAGAAAATAAACTGAAAGGAGCAAGATGAGATTTGTTGGTGAACTGTATAACTGAAAAAAAAAAGTTCAAAACTAATGATTGTGTTGTTGGAGGTAGAAAACAAGAGAGAGTTGGAGCATATGTTAATTACAAAAATAACCAACAAAACATTTTTAACAGAAGTGAAAAGAGTATGGCAATACATACAGAAGACCAGGAAAATGTTTTGGAAATTACTAATATTTTAATAATTAACAGTAGGAAGGGCTAAGAAAAGAAAATATATAGTTTGACTGCATATATATAAGAAATACAAAAAGAAATGAAGCAATTAAAAAAACAAATTTGAAAGGGACAGGGTGGATATTAAATAATACGTTAAAAGATGAAAGGAATTGTTACAATTATATCAAAAGAACATCAGAGACCAAGATCTGGGAAGAAGTAAAAAATATCAAAACAACTAAGAAGTTTTGAAAAATGGTAAATATATATAAATCTAAAATTAATAGGAAGATGGACAAGTAATTAATATAAAACAATAAATGGAAGGAACATTATAAGAACATTTGGCAGATGTGGAGAAGAAAGAATTACAAGGAGTTAAATAAGGAAAAAGAAGTATTCAAGATGAGAAACTAAATAGTTGTTGAGTACATGAGAAATGTAAAAAATAATTAGAAATACAGCATTTATAGGAACTTAAAGCAAAAACCAAAGTACTGACAACAATAAATAAAATATGAAAAAACAGTATATAAAAAATGAATAACAAAAGACATTTATTTAATTTACAAATTATAAAATGAAGTAAATATAAATCACTATAGATGAGTTATTACTAAAGGTAGCAAATTAATGATGACAAGAAAGGTTAATGATCGGTTAGTATGACTAAATTTTTCCAGTGATAATATAGGTGTCTTAAACAACTTTACAGAAAACAAACTATAAACAAAAATCGTGTATTTTTATATATTTTAAAGCTGCATTTGACATACTGAACATAAAAAAATTGTTCAAGAGAAAGGGAGGAAATAAGAATATTTTAAAGTTAGACATTGTAAAAAGACACAAGTAAAAGTGGTAATTGGAATTAAAAGAAACATAATCAAAGAATTTGAACAATGAAAGAAATGAAACAAGGATGCCTGTTAAGTCCTAAAGTATTTGCAATAGATTAAAATGATTTAGAAGATGAGTTGATGGAAAAAATACTAGTTGAAGTGTCGTAAAATAACAAAAAAGTACAGTATCTTAAATATATGGATAATATTCATTACTGTAATGGTGGCAGTTTACCCAAAGAAAATGTAGATGCTTAAGAAACTTGAAAAACATGAATATAAATCAAATAATCTTAAGTGTGAAAAAAGTAGTGAAGAATGAAATATGGGAATGAATAGGTTAGTAGACATAAGTCATTTAAATATAAATATTAAAGATATGTAGTTAGCAACAACAGCATGATAACAGAACAGATAAATTATATTAATGTAGTAAATGCATGAAGTGTTGCTAAAAGTGAAATACAGGATACAATTTCATGTTTGTTTGAAAGCTTGTTAAATTCTATATTAACTATAGAGCAGACATTTATAGATAGAGAAAACTAGATAAACATAGAAGCAAAATACTGAAAATGTTCAATGGGTTGAAGCAGAATTCCAACCCACTACAGCTGGCAACTGAAGTTGGAAAGAAACTGACACGAATTAGTACAGTAATTAGTGTTTGCACACATATTACACATCTATTAAATGAGAAAGAAAGTGGCCAATATTATTTGAAAGTAACTGCAAAAGAAACAACAGATAATAAAAGAACCAGATAAGGATGGAAAATAAAGAAAATGTTCAAGGAAAAGAAATACTAAAATGTATCAAAAGGCAGCAAAAAAAAAAAACTTTGAAAGATGAAAATAAAATAAGGATGAAATACTGAAGAAATACAAGTAAACAAAAATGGCAAATAAAAGTTTGCATTTTGCAACTACTGTAAAAATATGAAGAATGAAAATATATATGAAAGAAGATTAGAAGAAATGTTAATTATGGCAAGAATAAGACATATGTACCAAATTAGACTAATAACAGAAAAGAAGAGGGAGAGAAATGTATATTTTATAAACTAAACAAATAAAATATGGCAAGACACAAGGAATGGAAGAAACACTTAAAGAGAATGGAAACAAGAAAATTAAACTGGGAAATACACTTAAACATATGCATAAATTTATAAGGAAATTTATAAATAATTAGAAAATAATGAATGAGAGATTAATAATTGAGGAAATAATTCAAGGTATTCTGTAAAGTGTGATCCCCTTTCAAATGGTTAGGGAGCCCAAAGAAGATTTAACTATTTATAGCACTTTCCACTTCAAAGTTTGTTTTAAATTTTGTGTTTTTAGAATTGAAATGTATTTCAAAGAGGTACTTACCTCTTAATTACTGAAAATCTTTCCTTGTTGAGTTGCTCTCATGCTACCAATAACCATACAACTCAGAATTTTGGATGTCCTTGATACAATGCAGAGCATGTGTCAAGTTACTTAAAATTCTCCACTCTGTTTTTCCATGCAACTTAGTACACATGCACCAGATGATCTTAAATAAGTTCTGTTTTCCCATCAGATGCCTTAGCTGCAGTCATGATGGAAACCACCTATCATTCAGTTGTGTTAAAGGTGGGTGAGAATGTATTTAAGAGTTAAGTGTCTGTTTCAAATACATTTTGATCTAAAATTGTAAAATTAAAATAACATGGACATACTATTGAAATACTGAAACCATAGAATACCCACAACAAAGGAGGTGACCCAGTGAGAGGTAAAATTGTATAAATAAATATATACACACGTGTGTGTGTGTGTGTGTGTGTGTGTGTGTGTGTGAGGCATGAAGTTAGTACCCAGACCACACCACTACACGTGTTCAAGCAAAATCAGAGTAGAAAATGGAACCAGAAATCTTCAAAGAACCACATTCAAGTGAAAATAAGTGTAGTAAACCAGCCTTGTATAAAGACTGGACCTAAAAACACTTAAAAACAAGCATTCTTTTCAGCAGAGCACCTCTTCACCCAAGACACCTTTAGTTTGTACACAAAAAGGGGTTGGTTAGGGCAGTAATGTGCTTACAGTGGAACCAATGAAGCAAGCACAGATATGACATAAGCAGACAAGAATAATACTGTCTTATTCTTATAGAGGAAGGTTCTTCTCAGAGCATTCTACTCCAAAATTGTAAGCATACTTCTGATGCTTGAACCTTTCTTCACCTTTAAAGATCAGTGTGTCAGAAAATTGGCCAAATCAGTGGATACTTAGGGAGAACTGAAGAAAGACCCAAGTTGTCCTAAGAATTATTCAATAAACTTAGGATAACGTAATGGATTTGTTTTTGTTTTTTTTAATTTTACATGAAGCTACAACATGAGCTACCTGTACAAGCCATCTCTAATTTAGTAGTGAAAGACTAGAGGGAAGGCAGCTGGCCACTATAAAATCATTATTGCTCAGACAAACCATAATTTTTATAGCCTATGATTTTGTTTGGTTGCAGAGCTATCAAAGAGAAAACCCCTCCATTTGTCACATTTCTTTCAGCACTTATTAATAGTTCTCTCTTACATTTTATTCTATATTTTCTATCATCAAGGTTTTCATTTATCAAATGTATTATATTACACTGTTTTCTGTTAGTACAAGTTTTGTTCCCATGAGAAACTAAACTATTAGCTTGGAAGAATTTGTGACAGCTCTTATTGCATTGTTAGAAACTAGAAAAATTGTGGTAGTTAAGGGAAATTGTCTACTTTTTGCATGTTATTTATTCTATGATCTTTGGTGCATTATTTAATTAAAAATTATTTAATGTATTACCATTATTAATATAAAGCAGTTAGGGTTAAGTATCAATGACAGCTGACAATAAGAAAAAAAGATGATTTAGGCAAGTACTTTATTTCTTGTTTTTCATGTCTATTCCTTATTTATTATTACAAAAGTAATGAAAATGTAAAAAAATCAGGATTTCTTTAGGATAGTTAAGGTTATGTAAAATTAATAATAGTAATATAATAAAAGTGTTTCATCAGGTATGCATTTGAGCAGTTCATGGGTAATGTAATTCAATAGTATAATTACAACCACATACCCCAGGTGAATTACAACTTATAATGGCATGAACAGTAGCCATTATTTAATTTAATAAAATTTAATTATGTGACTGTATTACAAAATACTAGTCCACTAAAACACAGCCAAGACAGGGAAGACTAAAGGTAAGTTTTATATTATTAGATACATGAAATGAGTGCATGTACACTGTGTCAATGAAAGTTATGTAATGTTAGCTTGGTATGACTGAAAGGTCAATATAAAGAAATTATAAATATGTATGTTAATATATAGTGTTGGGATTTAAGCTACTCAGACTAAATATTTGTATTATATTATGCAGTCGTTCTAGCATGAAAAAAACAATTGATATTTATTTCCTAATTTTTTTTATGATCATTACAAGGTTAGTTAAGTGACAGACACCACACAGTTAGTACAGAAAGTAACAAAATATAGTCTTACTGAAAACAAATGTCTGAAATGTATTTAGGCAGTTTTAGGGATTACATAAACAATATTTGAGACTTCTGGGATGAATAATAGATTTTTTAAGCATATCATGAAATCACTTTGCACTCAGACAAGTAATGAAACAAATTCTATTCTCACAAACAAATCTTTAGTAAAAATGTTTCATTAAAAAAAATCTGATTTTTTTTATACAAAATATTTGTAATCTTTACTAATAGTGTACCAAATTTTATGAAGGTACATATGCTGTACAAAAAGTTAT
The DNA here is from genome assembly GCF_004210375.1 of Tachypleus tridentatus. NCBI lineage: Eukaryota > Metazoa > Arthropoda > Merostomata > Xiphosura > Limulidae > Tachypleus > Tachypleus tridentatus. Next base: position 151,166,674 of record NC_134831.1, read on the forward strand.
AGTATAAATACTTAATGTGTGCAACTGAGAAGATGAAATCGTGTATATTATACTGAGTCCATAGCAGAAGGATTAATGAAGAATAGCTCACCTGTCAACTTGGCTTGGGAAATAACCAAAAGCAGCAAACAGAATTTTGAAGTTAAAGATATAGTAGTGTGATGCAAGTATAGCCAAAAATATCTACTCTGATACGTCCATATGCCAAACTGAAAGATATCCTCTAAAGAGTGCCAGAAAAGGAAGCCTTTTCTTTTCTTCAGTTTTAATTGTTTAGTTATATTCCTATAATCTCTCAGTATCGTTGAAATTGAGATTAAATATCTATATATCCAAATATGTTACAAAAATACACAGACTTTCATAGGTGTCCTAACTTTTTCACATGACTATAAGCCAAGAGGTAATAGAAACTGCATCAGTGAGAGACAAAATAAAGGAAGATCACAAAGTAACTTTTTATACTAACTAAAATAATCAGGAAAATAACAGTAGCTGATAGCTATCAAATACCCTGAAAAAGTATTAAAATATAACAAGTCGCTATATGAAGGGCAAAAATGTGATAACTGAGTAGGTAGACCTCACTCCCCCTTGAAAAGGATCTCAACTTCAAAAACTGGAGGATTAAGAACAAACACCAACAACAACAACTAATAAATTAGAAGATACAGTATATAAATATGCAAGAATGAAATCAGTTGAAGTAGCATTAAGACCCTCATGCAGGCTTAAAAAACAATAGTTCTCGAGTTAAAATACATACAAGTTCCTTCTGATATAGGGCTAGCTAACAAATCCTGCTTTCAGACAAAAATGAACGAGGCTATGAATTTTTATGTCCATCATGATAAAAGTACAGATGTCCACCACTAAGCAGCTATACAAACGTGAAAACCTACCAAGGGCACCAGCAGACAATATGAAAGTAACAGCCTGAATATGTTGATCAACTAGAACAGACAATATAGCTGAAGGATCTCCCTAAACACTTAGAACAAGACCACCTAAACAATTTTGAAATTTCCAATATCAGTGATATCAATAGAAACATTTGCAGCAGTAAATAGTTTTAAAGTTGAAAATCAGTGAAGAAGTTTGCAGCATATCTATCAACAAAACTGATGTAAGATTTTCTAATTAATCTGAAATGAAAGTTGGAAGAGTCAAGAATTATGAGTAAGCTGATGAATGCTCTGCATTGTATCATGACATTCAAAACTTTGAATCACATTTGTTTACAGCACAAGAGCAACTCAGTATGTAAGGAAAGACTTTCAGTATTTTAGAGATAAGTCTACTGGATTTGAAACTAAAAATTAGTTTAACAGAGATGAAACATCTACAGTCTGGGCTTGGATTACATACCAAATCAGAAATCAATTATGACAAACATGGTTACTGAACACTTTAACAATAGTACACGTGTTCTTAAATCCACAATAAGCCTAGAAAGCAAAGAAGAAAATTTTGCCAATATTTACATTTTAACTTAAGAACCAAATCATTCTGCAAACATAAAACTAGAAATAATATTGCACAATAATAAACAATTCATGGTTTCAGTAAAAGTTGTTTAACAGCTTTAATAGATACTGTAAGCATGAAAATGCATGAAGGTGAATAGTTTCTTGTTTTTCATACATATATTTACAACAAACTCACTTGACAGGAACTAAGTATAATTGTTCCAGAATCTGTATACAACTTCCCTTTCTTTTCCTTTTTCTTCATGTTGATGCATGGCCACGATACCTAAAAAAACAATAGCTTCACATATTTTAAAAATTCTACTCAAATCCATATTACCTTCAATAAATCACGAAAGATTCTAAAAAGTCAATAAAACATGTCCGCTTATTTATGGATATTTAAATATATTCCAATACAAATACATGCTACAACTGCAAATATTTTGGAAGATTTTAAAGTAACATGAGAAACAACAAATGATTGCAACTTACCAAATAAGTTAAATGCTGCATTAGACTAACCTGTATATAATGTTTTATACAGGTGTTTTACTACAACTTGTTTGCATTGGTTCATGTAAGTTCTTGCACTTTCAACCAAAGACATATGAATCTATGCAAACATGTGAAACTATCATTAAATAAATGCACCAGAATGTAGTGAATACAGAACATGCCTTAACATTCCTTCCATGATCTGGTGTACTGAAAATCAGTTTTTATTTAAAAAAAAAAAAAAAATTATCATCCACGATTCTGACAACAAAGGTATCACAATTCAGGTGAATAACAACACAAGATCCAAAAATCCAGTCACTTATCAGAAATGTATCTTTAACATCATTTTTGATACAACCTTCTGATTAACCTGACTCTTCAACAGAACTACCTAGTTTGTTTCAGTGTCAAGGGAGAAAAACCAAAGCAGCATGTTCCTCTTTATACAAAATAATAGATAGTTATAAAACTCAAACAAACCTTCAGATTCATTTCACCTCTGTTTCTCCATACTAAGAATAACAAAAACAGATAAAATTGCAATATTGTATTGATTTAGATCATTTTTTATACAATTTCATATCTGCTTATATGATTAGGATGTGAACCAAGTAATTCTGAAAAAAATTAATAGTTTTACAAAAGAACTTTTTACCTGTTGATTCTGAGCCTGCATTATTTGTCCCAGTGTTGTTCTGCACTCTCCAATCATGTCATGACTTCCATCATCATCATAATCATAACAAACTAGCTGTTCAAGTAAAACATTTTCAATATTCAGCATTAAATAAACTGTACAAATATATTACATAAACTTAACAGATAAAATTAATACCATATTAACTCAAACAGAAATAAATGGTCACATTCACTGATGTAGAGGTGAAATATTGTTTTATAAAAAAGATGTTTTTTTACTTATTGTTACATCACACAATACATAAAGAAGGTTTACCTAAAGTTTGATATAAAAATTTTCTTTAGCCAAAATCTTTGGTGTTATGTAATAGGCTGGGGACATTTAGATAAACATCTGCATTAGATGACAGAAGTTTGATTACAAACTCCAACAACCTTGGAAATATTGAATTTTCTAAATGACAAATTTCTGGGAAAAAATGTTTTAAATAATTCTGTAATCCATCTTGAAATCTGCTGGTATCAAGATGATTAGAGTATATGCCATGACAACATACATCTTAAAGAAAGGATCAGAAGCTAATGTCTGGTAAGTGACAGGTGTTTAGGGTGGATAAGATCTGTTTCTAGTGAATGAGTATTGGTGATTATTTTCAATATGTAATAATCGTATTGCTGAATGCCAACTATTACTATACTGTTGATTAAAGTAATAGTTTTAGTTGTAAACAGCTTTATTATTATTTCAGCTAAGGCAATAAAAATATCCTTTAAACTAAACTTAGACCATTAAATAAATAAATTTTAATTTTAAACTTAAAGCCAGTCACTATCATTCATATAGTTGCCAAGCTTTCACTTAAATTTAGTGCCACCACAAACTCCTACCTTCATCTTAACCTCACATTTAAACTATTTTAAACATTTTAGAAATGGTATAGCTTTGAAACTATATTAAACAAATTTGTGTTTGAGGTTATGATACAACTTTAAAAGATTACATTAATAAATTTTGTGCATTCCAGTAATGTACTAATTGTGAAATGTTTAAGGAACAAAAAGTTATTGTAAACCTTTCACTGCACAATTAATTTTCAGGCTAATTTCCAAAAAATGTCAATTATCCACCAAAAAATAAAAGTATCAATTTTACCCTTTATAACACTTTCAATATTGAAATTCCTTGAAAACTTTATTTGATAGAGAAAAAATAATGATTTTAAACAAAAATTTGACAGAAGTTAGAAAAAAAGTGTTCTTCAGAAAATGGCATAAATATAGACTAAACTAAGTCAATGAAAGGCCAAAATAATTAAAAAATATAAAAAATTATTTTGATAACAATGTCCAAATATAAAGAAGCTACTTTTATACAGATTCTGTGCATTATTTCAAGTTGGCAATTTTTTCATGAGCCATATAAACATCCAGGTTTCATGACATAAAACACATACACAGGTTTGGCAATTGTTTCAAATGCAGAGTGATATTTCTTCATATCACAGCAGAGGGAAACTTTTTGTGGTAGCCATGGGGTAAATCTGAATTTTGCAGTCAGTGGATACAAATGTTTATTCAGGTATATCCAAACTCTACAGAAAAGGGTTACTCAAGATTTTGTTGTTTTAGTAATAGCAAAAAAATAAGATAAAAAAAAAAAGACCATTGAATAATACATAAATGCTCAACATTTTGCCAATCTGGCTTATTGTGTCTATGGAATTTAAGGAATGCCATACACAAAACAAATAGTTTCTGCAATATCCAGCAGTTTGTATAGTTTAACTTAAGTCAGGATTCAATATTAATAATTAATGGGGTTTAGTTTTATCATTAAATTATGTAAATTTCCCTCATATTTACAGAGTTCTGTGGAAGTTAAATAGAGTGGATTATACCACTTATGGGATATAAAAACTATAAACTAACACCAAACACCTATAAAAAAAAAAAGGACAAGATGTTATAGGCAGTTCAATTGAAAATATCAAAATTTCATGAAAAAAGGAGAACACATGTATACACATAACATATTCACATATTTATATAAAATGGAGGTCACACGCAAGAATAAATGAATGAACTTATTCTTGCAGAAATAAGTAATTTCTGCTTATATAAGAAATCTGCTGATTTCTCCAAGCCTGTTCTCTTGGATGTGGTTTCAGTAGATAGTAGATAGGGACAGTGGGAATCTTGTTAATCCGTTCATGCACGTCACTAATTAGATGACGAGGCATTTGGCTACCTTAAGAGAGTCATAGTTACTCTCTATATCTAGTAGATTGGGAGCTTAAAACTCACATATATAATAGGATACATTCTCAAAGGCTCATATGCACTCTTAAGTTTCATTTTTACATTGTGTATTTGCTTCAACTTGTATTTGCCAGCTTAGTTTTGGATACAGAAACTAGCATATTTAGTTACTTGACAGCCTTAAACAGAAGTTACAATTTCTTCTCTTAGTGTATATAGAAACTATTAATCTTACTTCTCCTCTTAAGACAGAAAACAAGTACATGCTTTGTGAATATTACATCACTGATTACTCAGTCAGCAAATATATTTGTTCTCTACTTAGAGTGAGCATGATTGGTGAAGTAATGAAGATTTCACTTTGAAAGCAGCCTCTGAAAATATAATTACATGATTATAAACTTAATATGTAAAATACAATACAAGGCTATTAGTCAACTTAAAGGAGTGTGTGAAGTCTAATTAGGGGAATAATTACTTTGTATTGTGTGACTATCAAAATTTGCCTTTTCTTCATTCCTCCTTTTTTTTTTTTTATTAACTATTCTCTCTTTAAAACAGATTTTCTATGTTGAAAGCAAATTAGAAGAAATCAGAAATGTAGTTAGGAAGTAGAGGACAAAACAGATGTATCAATTCATGTAGCACAATTCCCAAAATAGAATGACAACAGCTGAAGACAAGCTATTTACAAGCATGTTCCTAACAAAAACTGTGCAGATTAAAAAAAAAGTTTAAATTTGTCCATAAGTAGGTTTAAAGCTAATTAGATAAAATGCAAAGGATGTAAAGATTAATACTGTTAAATGGAGTAATTGAAAAAAAAAAAAAACAAGTTCAAGTCATGACAAACATTTCCCATTTCTACAGGTTGTTAGTATCAGTCAAAATAAGAATTTCTTTACATAAAGCTGAATTTTACAAATGTAAGAAAATATAACAAGGTAAACTATATCATCTGATAACTTACAAGCAATGAAAAAGGCTTTAACAGACTTTTGTTATTCAGACTTTTGTTATCAAACTCAAGCATTTCATTTAGTAGAACAGGATAGCAAATAATGGTATACTAATATAAGCAAACAAAAAACAATTCTCTAGATTTCAAGCTGTTGTTTTATGGTGAATTATATTTTAAATATCATGAGATATAATACAGTTAAAACATTTACTCACTACAAAAATTGATTAAATATTTTACTGAAACATTAGACAAGTAAAGTAAGTCCATAAGTTAAAACTACTTAGATTCAAATAAAAAAGTCAAACATACCACAAGTGTTGAAACTATCTACAATGGAAAATAATAGTATTAAAGAGTATGGCAGGCTTATTGACTACTGGTGTTAATTTATATTTTTTAGTTTTACACATTTAGTGTTTCAATAAAATGTATAATGCTATTTATTCAATTTTTAACCACTTTTTTTACAATGAAAAAGTTGATATGAACTACGTCTGGGAAAGTGTTTGCATAAAAATATACATACTGACACACACAATTAAATTTAATTGTAAATATGTGCTAAGCACAAATGTTGCTTCATCAACAAACATGTAAGCACACATGTTTAATACAGTGACAGGACATTTCTAAAAGTTGTACATGGACAAGCTGTTTGAATAGTAATATAAAAAAAAGATTCTAATAACAAGTCTTCAAAATAAAAATTTATTAGTGTTAAATTCCCCAAAAACAACTTATCCATTTCTTATATTTGAAAGAAAACTTACCAACATAGGAATTTCTGGGTTACTTCCACCAATAGATTTTGCTGCAATATCAAACTTTTTCCAGACAGGATTTAGGGTGTTTTTTATCACCTAAAAATCATGTATAAATTTTTTGAGAATTGCATTTAAAAAAAAATTTACAATGTACTGTGCGTTTCAAACAAGGCCTAAAGTGGACATGTTAAAGTGCCAAAAACTTGTATCCACATAAATTTGTTGTTCCTTAACTTTTCAGCATGGATCGACCTTGTGATCATTTTGTGCTTGTTATAGTTTTTGTGGTATAACTTTTAAATTACTAACTGTATGTTAATGAAATTTAGCAGATTAACAGTAAACATTACAAAATATCAGATTTTTTTTTATTAAGTTTTAAGGTTTGTTAAGCAATGTTTTTCTCAACTTTTTTTTCTTTTTGCATGTTGCCTATCCAACATGTAAAGTAATTTCATTTTAAGAATAAAAATACTTTTATGCATCAGAAAAATTTTCATATTTCCCTTGCAAAATTTTTATAATGTTCAGATAGTCAAACATTTAAGATAAAACTTCATATGTTATTTTCACTAATGAATCTCTGTACGGGTTTGATGTATTTGACTGACCTCTTAACCACCATAAAAAATTTTTAAATAAATTTAAATTATGATTTTTTCAATCTAGAATGATAATAAATTACATGAAAATATAAAGGTTTATACTAAATACCTTAAATGTCAAAACATTGTACATTTATATATTATTTTATCAAAATTATTATACTGACCTTCTAGCCATGCCCAGCAAACAATATAGAAGTTACAATGATGTGGCACACATGCACTTATGTTACCATATCCAATAATATAACACTTACCACTAGTCTTTACACTAGTCTTGGCTGTCTTTTACTAGATTTGTATTTTGTTATATATACAGTCATATTTCAATTACTATGCATTATATATGTATATAGATTATTACTATTTACAAAGAAGTTATTAAACTTACTTTTGTTAAAACACAGAACACTAAATAAAGAAGTAAAGCAAACAATTATATCTTCTACCTTCAATCTTTGTACTCAGTTGCTGCTTGACATAGTTTGCTAAGACTTTTAAACTTTTTCACATGAAGGATATGAAAAAAATAATGTTTTTAGATTGTTGTTTTTTTATATACATAGTTGTATAGCAAAAAAATCATAAGTTACTATATTGATACCATAGAATTCACTATAGCTTATCAAGCTTAGTAACTAAGCTGCATTTCAGTCTAAAATATGAAACCTCAAGCTGACTAAAGACACTACCTGTCTGCTTGGAATCTTGGTTTGAAAGAACAATATGGTCTCCTAGCACATAAATATGGCTGTTAAAATCACTATGGGGGCATTCTGAGCTTTTGATTGCTTAGTCGCATGTTATATATAAAGTTTATATAAGGGACTGTTCCCAAAAATAAAGAGATGAACAGGATCACTGTGTTTGACTCAGTACATAAGCATTACATTTGCAAAAAGAAAAGATACAAGGTTCTTATTTTATATTCTATCTTTAAAACACTGGTTATTTGAGTTTCTAGTTTGTACAAAACTATAAACTTAGTATTTTGACATCATGAAAATCTAATTTGAACATACAATGCAAAGTATAAAACTTGGTGTTTTTAAATATTTACTTTTAAATTAAGGAACTGAATAATGTATTATACTGAAATTTGGATTATAATCTACAGTTCGATACCAAACTTATTAAAATAAATTCATAAAATAGTACTTCAATAAAATCTTGAAAGTGAGTCAACAAACATGATGACATGGCCTATGACCCATGACCTGTCTGGAAAGGGTTAATCATAATGCAGGGGGTATCCTTTATTGTGTAGGTCATGAGATTTAAGTGACTTGTTTCAATAATTTATCTACCTTTTCTTTATGTTATACCAATCAGAATAGCATAAACTCAAAATTAATAACTTACATCTTAAAAGTGTACATCTTTTTTAAGTTCTTAATTTTATAAAGCAATATTTTAAAAAATCCTGAGGTTTCCCTAATGTGACATTTTCTTTAGGTATCTTCTCATCTCTATTTCATCTCCCCCAAACAGGTATAAAATTCAGCATAATTACTAACTATAAAATCTGTTGTCCATGTAACTAATTTTCTCTACAATGATAACAGTACTGTCTATTGTAGATCCATATAACTACTTACCTGTATAAAGGTAATAGCACTGTTCAGACAAACCATAACATTTTTTTTTAATAATCTTCAATATTGTTTGGTTACAGAACCAAACAAATTTCAAAATAAGACCTCTCTTGCCACAATCACCTCTAACACACTCTTTCAGGATTTGTTAGTAGTTCTCTTATATTTAATTTTATATTACTTATAACCAATAGAAAGCCAAGGTTTTTCATCCATCGAATGAATATTGTTTTCCAAATGAAAAATTGTAAAGTTCGCTCTTAGTACAAGCTTTATTCTCACATGAAAGACAACTGACTTGGATAATATTGTAACAGTTCTTATCACATTAGAAAATCAGAAAAACTGTTATAATTAGGGAAAATTATCTACTTTTTGCATGTTATTATTCTGTGTTCTTTGGTGCATTATTTATTTAAATAAAATTTATTTTGTGCATTACCATATAAAAAAAATTAGTTAAGTGTCACTGATAATCAACAAGAAGAAAAAGATAATTCAGGTTCTTTATTTCTTGTTGTTCATGGGTATTCCTTATTTATTATTACAAAAAGTATTGAAAATGTAAAAATAAAGAACTCTAATTTGGTTATGGTTAGATGAGGTAAAATAAATAGTAATAATATAATTAAATTGTTTCATGAGGCACATGCGAGCAGCTTGTGGTTAACACAGTTCAATAGCATAATATGAGTTCCATGTTTCCTAAGTGATTTATAATTTCAAATGGTGTGAACAATAGTTACACACAATTCAGAGAGCAACAAAACAAAATTTAGTTATAAATAGATGTATACTCTTGTAAATTTAACGATCTTAAGACTTTTATTTATTTGTTTTTGAATTTCATGCTACACTACACAATGGCTATCTGCACTAGTTGTACCTAATTTAGTAGTGTAAGACTAAAGGGAAAGCAGCTAGTCATCACCACCATCAATCAACTCTTGGGTTACTCTTTTACTAATGAATAGTAGGACTGACTATAACATTATAATGCCCTCACAGCTGAAAGAGCAAGCATGTTTGGTGTCAACGAAGATTTAAACCTGGGACCCTCAGATCACAAGTTGAGTGCCCTAACCACCTGGCCATGCCAATCATAAGATAAAAAATTTGTACTTTCATGTTACAATTTCAAGTCATTCTATAAAGAAAAAGTAATTTAGATTTATCTTCTTTTTTTTATTATTATTAAGAGGTCAGTGAAATTGACCTTTTACAAATTTAGGACAGAAAAAATAACATTTGAAATGTATTTTTAATGTTTTAGAGATTATAAAAATCAAGTGAGATTTTTGAGATGAAGAAAATGATTTGTTATCTTAATCTAAAAATCACTTTGCACAAAGACTATTCAAAATAAATAGATATATTCATAGGCAAATCTTTAGTTTATTTAAAATACTTCACAAAATAATTTTTTTTTGTATGCGAGTCTTATAATGTTTACCGAAAAAGTGCCACTTTTTGTGAAAATCTACATACATTAAAAGTTAAAGTGAAATCTATAGGGACGTTATACAAGAACAAAGAGGTCATGTGGTTGGTCAAATCGACCAAGCCAGTATTGAGAGTTAGGGTCTAAACGTATTTTAGATTACTTTTTATGGTATTGTGTATTTACCTACTATTAAAACTACACTATCTAATAGGATGAGAGTACTAAAAACTGTAGCATAACTTGTTTGGAATATTTGTATTCGAGAATAGGGGATGCAGTGCAAGAATAATACTGTCACTGCACCTAATATATAATTTGGCATTATACAACAGACCATAAGCATTACTGTACTATTTTAAAAAGATTAATATTACAAAGATCAATATTATAATTCATGCACTCACAGATAATACACGTCTACAATGAGTTGTAAAATAGTTTCCACTTTGGTCATTACAACAAAAAATTAATTTAAGCAGTTCTTGTCATAACATTCAATGTTCAAAGAAAGCAAAAAAATATCCAGGTACATTAACAGCTACAAAAACAAATAATAGTTAATTATACAATTTATTTTTTATAATTCTACCAGGCTAAAAGCTTACTTTACCTACACCAATAATGTAATTACATACCAAATATAGAATTGTTTCATACTAACTATGTACATCTTAAAGTTACACTAAACGAGTTAAAATAAATGATGTTCAACAGGGTGGTTCATGCATATATAGTAAAAAATGAAAAGTTATAAATAAGAGCTCTTCATGCTTTTTTCATTTTTTACACAGTGACAAGACTCAGGTTGAATTTGGAACTAATTGCATCAGTATCTAAGGGTGGTGGAACATTTCTTCAAATTAACTTTGTTTATCAGTCAACAAACAATGGTACTGTTGCATCATTCATACATTTGTTATATTCTTGCACACAGCATTTTATAATTCAATATAATTGTGTCATGTATCATCCAGGGTCTGAAAAATGGCACCATGCAATATGATATTACACTTGTAAATGACTACATAAGAGACAGAAAGAGAGATATTGCTCTGATTTAGGCATTAAACTCTCCACACAGTCACATTACACTAAAATAATTTCCAAACTCCTGAAAGGATACAATAAATTGTCATTATAATTGTATGCTATTCAGCTATGCAGGATACTATTAATAATTTTATTCAATTTGCTAGTGATTTTTACAGCTCTGTTTTGTTCCTGAATATCTAATTTGTTCTCTATAATGTATAATTATATTGAAGTGTTCAAGTTACACAAGATCTAAACATGCACAAATTGATCCTTTTTTTTTTTCCAAGATCATTAGTGTTAGTGAAATGTTTGCAAATATTATGTGAAATCATATTTTATTCTTGGACCACCTACTGTTCAACACACTAAAGCTAGTTTACTATCATCCCAAATATTCCAAGAAATTAAATGTAGAAATGAAAGTTTTTAAAAATTCTTAATGCTCTATAAAACTTCTAAACCAATACTCCATAGCAATGACACTGCTAATTTTCCACATCATTAAATTTTGTGTTTAATTTATACACTAAGAAACCATAAGTATAAAATTTTATGCAAGTTAGTTTATAAGTTCTATCCACAAATTCTAGTATTTCTGTAATGATGATCAAATTTTATATTTATTAAGATGAGTGATAACTATTAGAACACATCTTGTTTGGAAATTTTTTTTATTTGTGAATAGAAAATTTACAACTTTATAATTGAAAATTCATCTTATCAAAGCTTTAAAACTTGAATATTCAATTAATGATGATGATATGTACATCTAAATATTGTAATTTCTTTTCAGTGAAAGATCACTTTTCTAAAGTGAGGTCTAAGGATAAATGTGCGAGACTGTTTACGAAAGCTCAATAATCTGGTATTAGTTGTAACAGATTTATTATTTTAATATATATTTAGAAATATGTAATACTAGTGATTGACAGCATTGTTAAAGTGAACTTTTTAGAACATCTCCTTAAAATGTTTATAAATCAATGTGCCAAGAGATAGAACATTGTTACTTTGCTACAGTTAATATACTGTAAGACTTGGAAGCTATAATTGCGATAAATGCTTTTTTGTAAGAAAACTACAAACATTTGACCAGGAATGTTTATAGATTTCAAATATCACAAATTGTTCAAATTCAAAAAATTAACTCAGATATTAAAGGATATTTAAAGGATATTAGATATCTATCTTCTTTTGTGAAAATTTAACTTATAAACCATGTTAGGTCAAAAAAAAAGAACTAGCTACCATTCACATCAAGTGAAATTTATCTATGTAACAACATAAAATTAATTCGCTCTTCACGGACTTGGACCAGCTATAAAATATTCAGTTCCAGACTAGATAGAAGACTGAATATCATTTGCGAGCTTGTAACATTTTTGTACATAGAAAATTATTTGTAATAACTGTTATTATAAATTTTATTGTTTGTTTCTTTTTGTATACTGAAATACATTTGTGTTGAGAAAATTGTGTGTATCAACCTTTTGAGAAAACATCATAACTTTAATACATACTGATGTTTAACTTCTAAATTAAAATTAAAATTTATGGCTATTTGAAACCATAACAAAGTATAACATAATACATTAGATTCATCGAAAATAAATTATACATAACAGTGCATTATCTATATATCTGCAAACACAGCTGATGTACAAAGTTTCACTAAATCATTCTTACTAAGATTTGTTATATATGAAAGTTCTTGTCTCTGAATAAATAAAAATCTTTAATTTGCTGGCTGAAATCACCTCCTATTTAAATTTCTTGTATTTGTTGGAATATACATTGGCTAAAATGCACAATGTATTTATCAAGGGAAAAAGACAACCTGTAGGAATTCACTTAATGCCAAACAAGTGGTAATTTTTCTGAGTGATGTTATAATAGAAAACTCTGTTTACTGATGTAGAGTACTAATTTATCAGAACTTTTAAATGGCCTTGAAACAATAATGGAAAAAATCTTTATGTAACACACAGAAAGACTAATGTAAAGATCACAGAAATCAAATATTTTCATTGTTATAGCTTCAAAACTTTTAATTCTCAACTGTAATTACTTGTTACTATGAATTATTAATAACAGTTCTCTTACTGGTAACAATGCAGTATTTCTTTAAATGTTCTCTAGCATATTATTACCTTTAATATTTCACAAATCCTTGGTTAGAGCTTTTTTTCTTTATCGACAGAAATAAAATTGCATTCTAATAGTGTATTAAATAATTTAGGTACCACATTGTTTGATTTACCAAAATGTGCACCAGAATATAATCAAATTTAAATTTATTTATGATACTTCCTACACTGGTTTTAACTCTTTCATTATTGATTTTGTCAATAATATTTATTAAGTGACCCAAAAGTGGCCACTACATTTTCATACTACAAGTTTTAACACTGTGTACCTTCATGAACTTTTCTAAGCTTGTAGTAAATATGACACATCTTTTGTAGACAAAAACGCATAAAAAACATTTGGAAAAAATGATTTCCAGAACTTATGTTACAACTTTTATTTGAATTCACTGTTGTACTTGCTAAGGTTTGTTGCAAGCCTCGTACATTTTATAAAGTGAAAGGAAAAGACAAGTTAATTTTTTGTAAATTCCAAAGATATATTTTAGGAAACCACAATAATTATCAAATTAATATACTGGTAAACAAATATCCACTGTTATTTACCCAACTAAGGTATATCTGGGTTAAAAGAACTCGTATTTGTTCAGAACAATGACTTAATCAACAGACTTCGTTCAACATTTCAAATCAAATAAGTTCCCCTCCACGTCAATTACAAACAATTATCATAGTCTGGATTGTGATCTTTCTACTGAATATAAACATATACTTAAAAGAAGCAGGCAGGAGCAGATAAGAGGTTTTAAAAGAATAAAGTAGTTGGTAGATTTGTTTGTTTGTTTTTGAATTTCACACAAAGCTACTCGAGGGCTATCTGTGCTAGCCATCCCTAATTTAGCAGTGCAAGACTAGAGGGAAAGCAGCTAGTCATCACCACCCACTGCCAACTCTTGGGCTACTCTTTTACCAATAAATAGTGGGATTGAGTGTCACATTATAATGCCCCCACAGCTGAAAGGGCGAGCACGTTTGGTGCGACAGGGATGCAAACCAGCGACCCTCAGATTACGAGTAGCACGTCTTAACACGCTTGGCCATGCCGGGCCTAGTTGGTAGGATTACCCACTTTGGTTTGCCAAATATATTGTTTGGTTTGTTTTGAATTTTGTGCAAAGCTACACGAGGGCTATCTGTGCTAACTGTCCCTAATTTAGCAGTGTAAGACTAGAGGGGAAAGTAGCTAGTCATCACCCACCACCAACTCATGGGTTACTCTTTTACCAATTGATAGTGGGATTGACTGTCAGTCACAATATAATGCCCCAACAGCTGAAAGAGCAAGTATGTTTGGTGCGACAGGAATTTGAACCTGCGACTCTCGGATTACGAGTTGAGTGTCTTAACCACCTAGCCATGAAAATGTATTGTATCTAACAAAATAAAATACATGGGAGGTTCTTATTTCATATTCTAGTATGTGAATGTCTGAAATCTAATTCTGCAATTCATTAATTACTATAAATGTTGTATAGTGGACATAATAAAACAAACTGAGTAATAACACAAGAAAACCTGAAATATGATACAAAATCCTATTTAGCATTCTTTTTAAATTAGTTGCTTCAAATAAGGAAATTAAAACATACATAATATTAAAACTTTAAAATATAAACTACATTGTGATGCTAATTTTATTGACGTACAATAACAGCTATTTTTCTATAGCAACTCTAAAATGTCAGGACATGTGCTCCTTGACCTCTTTGTAGAGAGAGTTAATGTGATTATAAGCCTCAATATAAAATAATTTTAAAGTACATAAAATAGACTACAATTCTTCACATGAAGATATGCTACAGAATGTTTTACAAATAATGCAATGTTGTCTGTTACTTTATCTACAGGAGTAATTACATATCTACTTTGTAAATAATCCAAATAATAAGTTTTTGTTTAAAATTAAACAAAGCTAAACAATGGGCTATCTGTGCTCTAGCAGCCTCAGTTTGCAGACATACCGCTGTGCCACTGGAGGGCTAAATAATAAGTAACTTCCTTCTTATCCATGACATGTTCATTGTTGTTTACAGTGAATTTATGTATATTATGCATTTAGCAATTGTCTTTAACCTTATTTACCCAGTTGCTTAACAGAATTACTTCTAAATTATCCTTTTCAATCCATTTATGTAAACTGTAGTGAGTGATCTAATTACTTTTTGGTGTATTTGTAAGTAATTTTTGTACATTCCCAGAATTTTGGATCTTTTCTCAATAGTAAATTTTAAACACTTGTTAATTATGATATCAAGGTTACCAGAGAGCAGCGAGCCATCAAGAGAATAAATGTAGTTTTAGTCTGCAGTAAACCTATCCTTTATGACTAAGTTTTTGGATGAAGCCTTATCCAGAGCCTGCATGTTCCTTTTATACAGGAATCTAGCTGCTACATACATATCCAAACTATTAGTATTAAAGCTGCTTTCATACTCCATAACAATTAAAGGCTGTTATACACAAATCAATGTTTATGCACAAAATATGCATACTTACATGCTAAATATATCATAATTAACCTGCATGTCCCATTTTTAGTGCTAATGACATTCACTTTTTCAATACCTATGTCTGAATCACATGGAATTCCCTAACTTTACACAGTGTTTGCCTAAAAACAAAGTTTCCTAAAGCTAACAGATTAAAAATGCAAAATATAAAATACATTAACTTTTCACAATTCCCTTAACCCATGAGAACAATGTGGTTAAGTTTACAATGGAAAATCCATTGCATATATTACTTCATTATCATATGCTTTCCTAAATTTCATTATCAGTGATATTTTTTTAGACTGAATTATAAGTGGTGCCTTCCAGAAAGAAGTAATCACATTTTAACCCATGAAAGAGGGCTTTGTTCTTGTACACATGGAATAATTTTGACGTTAGGTGATGAGAAACTTTCTTCATATTTTTTACATAGAATATTATATTAATCTACCAACATATGTAGGAAACAATGCTTTATGACTGGTAGAATCACTGTAATACATAAAAGTCAAAATTAATAACCATACACCTAAAAATGGGCGATTGTTTTTAAAAAACAAAAAGTTAACATTTTAAAATACTATTTCATTCAACATTTAATTATTTTTCTTTATTTCTATACAAAGAGAAAAAGAAAAATACCCCAGTACTAATAAGCAGTATTATAAACACAACAGGTGAATTAAGTTGCATCCTAATTACATACTCTTAGTTATCTTTAATTATTAAGTATGTTGTATCAGTTGTTACTACAAGTGTGCTACTCTTTTTCTAGCTAATCTGATTTGTCTATAATTATGTAAACAAATTATATGACAGAGAACCATGTGTTTAGGAATATATTTTTTTAAATATATAGCTATAAAATATTAACTGAAATTTCTGTAAATATAAATTAGCCATGTATTGCTGAATGCATAAAAGTATGTAATATACTCTTTTCTGATATTTTGAAAATCCAGTTTGGTCATTGGTGGTCAGGACTTTCTTCTCTGAGAAATATTAATAGTAATATTAATGTAAGCAAGTTGTTTTAATTTCAAGAAATAAACTAACATCTTACCTCTGTACGATGAACAAGTAACCAGCTACCGTCAGGCAATTGCCTTTTAATTTCCAGAAAAGGATCTGACTTCCCGAGAAAATCCTTCATGAAAACAAAGAACACAATATATTATCCTTACAATCCAAAGTTATGGAGAAAAGAACAATACTATTCATTACCCATGAAAACATCTACACACTTCGTCTTAAACCCATATATAAACATGTGATGGGTACTTTTACTTTTGAAGAATTAATAATATTTTGGGGAAAAAAATATTTGAAAGCTATGCTAATTAACATGTTCCTCAAACATTTAGTTTTGGGTTGAAGATAGATGGATTTTCCACAAAATCTTAACATTTATCACACAGCTGAATAAAATCTGATTTAATAAATTTTTAGGGAGGAAATAAAATAATGGAATGTCTTATTAGCATCAACTCTCTGGAATTTTGAACATTGGTAACTTTTTCACATAAAGAGGCACTTCTACTTTAGCAATAAGTCCAAAACGATGTCAATATCAAACACAGCATAGCAGTTGCCATCCCCAATGTCAATGTCGGAATTATAGTTTTGTTTCCTTCAATAACTTGTGATTTCAGCAAGTTACAGATAAAAAGATCATGAAGTCACTCAGGACATTCATTGTAAGAATCAGTCTCAGTTTGTTCAACATATTATAGTTAAATATATCTAGTTGATATCTACAATTTTCAACATCAAAATTATTTCCACTGTTCAAAATGTGATTTCAACAGGGATCTCTAAAACTAGATTAAGTGAAATAAATAATAATATAATAAAAATGTTTCACAAAGCACACACAAACACAAGCTGCTTGACTAGTTGTAGTAGATCATAGATAACATAATTTGATAGCATAATGTGAGCTGCACATACCCCGAGTAATTCACAACTTATAATGGCATGGACAGCAGTTAAACATGGTTTAATGGATAATAAGACACTAAAATTTAATTATAAATAGATGTGTATTGTTACAAATTTAGAGCTACTTAGGATAAACAAATGTAGTTTCATGTTATAATATGAAGTAATTCTGGAAAGAAATAAGGAGCAATTAAGACTTGCTTTATTTTTTGGTGGTTATTGTGATTATTTGGAGGAAGGATAAAAAAGTAATGGATAAACTATAATGTTTTACTAAAAAAAACGTTTGAAATGCATTTAGGAGGTTTTACAGATTACATATTGCACTCGAGATTTTGAAATGAGGAAAAGTATTTTAAATTTTAACATGAAAATTGCTTTACACATGGACTATTCAACACAAATACTCAGTATATTAATGAACAAATCTTTATATTATTAAAATTAATTCACTAAAAATGATTTTTTTTGTATGTTAAAAGACTTCTAATATTAACTGAAAATATATGCACTATACTGAAAGTCAGAAGTATTAAATCTAAAAAGACTTTAAATGAGCACAAATATGTTATGTGGTTGGCCATATAGACTGAGCCCACAGTGAAGGAATAAAACTTTCCTATATTTAATCAATTTTTATTTTATTTAAAGTATTACATTTTGTTCCTCAAGTAGTTTGTTTTGACTAATAAAACAATCATGTCAAGATCATTTTTTATTCAGAACAAAGGAACTGAGCTAAAATGAATGAAAATATGAAAAAATATATGTATTAATGTATATAAGAATGAAATGACTAAACTTAAAAGCATACAGCATGAGAGAAGGAGATTTTCAACTTGCAGACAAGACTATTTGCATGCAATTATAATTTAATTTATTCAAGTACTGTAAATTACAATAAACTGACATTGCAATAATGGATTAAAACTATAAAAAATATCATACTATGGAAATTAAAACACCTCAGATTAAACTTAATCTTTTGAAAGGGTTTGTGATACAGCCACAAATAATATCTGTATTAGAAACACAGAAAGAAAACCAAATCTTACTTAAATTGAGAAAGAGTCATGGCTGATTTTCACCAACCAAGTGACTATTAGGTTCAATTGATATGTAACAAGTGTATTAAAAACTGTTAATTTGAGAAGTAGAAACAGGGATCTTCAAAACATTACAGAAACAAAATTGGTAGCTTGAAGTGAAAATACAATTACCTCACCCACAGTAAAACAAAATGTGTCATATTATAATAGGATATGTATACAAATATGCATTATTAGTATTTCTTATAATTGCTATGTTCTACTTTTCCCTCTTCCTCTTCACTGATCATAAGGCCAGTCATAACACTAAGTTAATAATCACTGGTACATGTTTCACATCTGCCATATAAACATTAAATTACATATAGAGTACTGTGCAAAAGTGTTAGGACAAAGTAAAAAATTAGGTTTCAGGCTACTTTTAATGAAAGAATAGTTGAAGATAAAACATATGTGAAACATCAAAATTTTATTAATTTTTATATTTAGTACAACAGAACTGTCTGAGTTCAGTAAATTAATATTTTATGTATCCCCCCCTTTGCTTCAATAACTGCAGACAGTATTTCAGGCATTGTTGCAACATATTCAATCAAAGAATCCTTTGGAATTTTACTACAAATGTGGCAAATACACCCACACAAAGTTTCTAAGGAAGTAAATTCTCATTTGTCAAGTTTAGATCTATCAAATCCCAGATCTGCTCAACTGGGTTGAGATCGTGGCTCTGTAGGGGCCATTGTATCATTTAAATGACTCCAACAGCTTCTTTCTTAGCTAAGTATTTTTGAATAGGTTGGATGAGTGTTTGGCATTATTTTCTTGATAGTTGAATCCTTTTCCAATAAATATGCAAATCATTGAGCACACCATGATGGATTAGAATCTGATGGTGCTTCCCTTGGTCTATTATTCCATCTCCTGTCACCTCAGCAGAAAAACTCCCCATATCATAACACTGCCTCCTCCATGATTCATGGTAGGTGTTATGCATTAAGGTAGGTGTCTTTCACTTTTCTTTTGCCAAATGTACAACCTATGCTTTAAACCATATACAGTAAAACCTGTCTAAGGCAGAATCGCACAGGACTGAGTAAAATTTCCAGCTTAGACATAGTGAACATGCATTTCCTTAATTATATATAATTTTTGAGTGAAACACTATACTTCCTTGACTCAAAAAAAGTAAGACATTTGTGAATAAAGTTATTATACTGTTTATGCTATATTTATTAGAATAAAACCAAAAATAGACATTCAAAATATACACAGGTACACAAAATTGTAATCAAATGTATTTGAAGGATGAATATCACATAAACCAAGTTTAATATCATTGCTGCATCATAACACACATCATGGCTGAAATATTTATTTATAGCTTTAATAAAAACATATGGATATACAAAATTAAAACTTACATACCTTTTTATCAAGTTTTTTAGCTCTGAAGGAAAGAACAAGCACATCCTTGCTAGAAATGTCTACTTCTTCAGCAGTAACCTAGCAGCACACAACCATAGTTTACCAATGTAGCATTTTAATGTACATAAATAAATACAAAATCATAGCACTTAGTAGAAAGAACATGCCACTAATGTTATACCTCATCTGTGAAACAAGCAATCAGATAATAACAGTTGCCTCCACTCCATATTAATGCAGCTGAATTTAATCAATAAAAATCACAGATTCAAGTAGTACTAACAAACAGGGTATTTAAAGCAAAGAGGATTAGATTACTTTCATCTCCGAGTTAGTTTTGTAATGTACCAAGACAGTATACAAGAAAAATTATATTACAGAAACAAAGAGAATATAGAGATTTATACAATTTTTGTAGATAAACTAAATCACACCAACACTAACATTACAAATTCTATACACAAGATCACCACAAAATGGAAAGTAGAATGGCTTTCAGCAAATAGCTTTGCATTACAGATAACATATAAAAGAAATATTTCAAGAGTGGCTCAATGATAGTACTACAACCATGATAACATGAAGTATTACAAATATATACTCAAATTTATATAGCACATACTCCATTTCCCTGTCAAGTAGATCAAATACCTTCTTATTAAGACTAAAAAGTCACTTTATGAAGCTCTCCTGATGTAAACATGAAGAAAATTTATCTGAATATTTACCCTTGTTTATTCTTTTTTTAATACAAAATATATAAATTAGTGTGTTTTTACAATTATAAACAAACAGTTAACTGGAGAATAACAATACGTACTGTTATCGTACATTTTCCCAGTCTGTTTCCTGATCTCGAGAGAAGAGCTTTTGTAAAAGGACTTGAAGCTACAACCTACAAAACAAATTGAAACACTTCTTAATGTTTCTTTAATTTAACAGTAATACGAGCTAAACAAGGGCTTTTATTCCTTCCTTAAGTAGCATCATGTCTTACGTTCAAGTACACTGTATAAAAGAAAAATACATATAGAGTAAAAGTTAGCAAGGAAAGCAACAAAAGTTATTTACTTGTTTGAAAGTTTAATACAGAAATCACGACAAAAGTGTTATGTTCTTATGCTGAATAAGAACAAATAAAATAAAAAATTACACTGCAGGCTATTCTGCAACTCCATTTCAGCAATAGCTCTAACCATAACAATGTTTATTGGTAACAATGAACCTGTTGGATACAACTGAGGAATAGGATCCCAAGAAAGGTTGTACTGGTCTTGCAACTTCCATAGGAGGAGGTGCATTTGTGCACAGCCTAAAGGAATAAAAGATTCAAGGGAAGCCAGTATTCCTGAAAACAAGCAAAATAATGTCATATGCAGGGGGTAAAAGTGAGGCATAATTCTTGGTAGTCAGACTGCATTTCTTGTAGGTAAGGTAAAGAGGGCTAAATCTGATTGAAGAACACATTCTTACTGAACCAAATTTAAGTCAAGCATGTTAAAAGACTTGAAAGGTTTGACAAGCCAACCAAACCATGCAGCCTCTCATAAAGATGTCATCAACGTACTAATGAAACCTCAACCCCAATCCATGAACAAAGTTAGCAACTCTCCCATGAGTTAATGCAATACCAAAAGGAAAAAAAAAGAACTGGAAGATCTGATCCTAATGGACAAAACAAAGTCAGATGTATAGGTGATAATAATGTGTAAAAGAGCATCCAAAACATCAACCTTCATTGCTTATAGTCCCAGCGAAAAGAACCACCAGAAAAAACAACCCTCCCCAAATAAGGGTACTAATTGCTGATGTTCAAATTGGAAAGGAGCTTTAGCCAAATGGAAAAGACGAGGAGACCCACTATGCATGAAGCAACCCAGAATATGGAGAATAGCTGTCATGACCTCCACAAACAATGAGCCCCCAGTAACACAACAGACAGTTTCCTTTGTCACTGTCATGAGAAGTGGAAGTTTCCATCACTTAAGAATTCACAATAGCAAAAAACACCATTATGATTTTTTTTTTCTAATTAAAAGTAAAAAAAAACCATGCTGGTTCTGTGATTCATAAAGACAAATCCATGGAAACTTAAGTGAGAGTTAAATCATTAAGAAACCCTTGCAAATCATGTAATTTAAAAATTTTTTTAGTCACATCCATTCTAGACACTACTGAATAAATAAATAAATAATAATCCAAGTGCAAGTACATATTGAGAGCTACTGTATGATGATATAATAATGCACTAGTACAATTCACATCTAATATGTTTTTTCAAGTAGGAGCAAGGCTAGTGTTATGTAAATCACATGGGCAGAGGTGTAAAAGATCAAGTTATTTTGAGTGTGGAGGTGAATTATCTTCAAGAAAAAGGTTTGCTAAGAGGCCTACACAACTATTACTATCTTAATTAAACTTTATCTTTACATAATATACCTATTGAAATTTTATTTTTAAATGCTTAACTCAACACCCTATACAAACTGAGTCAAGCTGCTTCATATTTAACATCCTAGGAAAGAAATTATTATCTTTAAAAGATTGTCCGAGTCTAGATTTATAAAGCATACACATAAAATTCACCATTACTAATTGCTGTTAAGGTTAATAGTCTATATGATTCACTTAAGTCTAACTCTTAATTAGTTCCTTTATTTTATCATTGGTAGATACTTATAACTAGTTTTTATCAGAAATTGTGGCTGCTAATCTGTGTTTTCAGAGATTTTGTGAAAAACTACTTTTGTGATGGTAGTGGCCAGGATTCCATCCTGAGTCTCCTTGATAAAGGAATTAATGTACTATCCACTTAACTGGGATGTACCCCATTAAAATTTTATTGAACTAACTTATTTGAATGTTTTGAAAAAGTTTATCCAGGTTTGCTGACTTCTATGCTAGACTGACTGAGTATATTATCAATTAGACATGTATAGAGGGCTTCTTTTATCTTTTTTCTTGTATGGGTCATATACTATTACTTCATTGTTATTCCAATTTAATGTAAGATCACCTTTCTTCTCTTGCATGATGAACTATTGCAGTCTTTATATTTCTATTATGCTCTTGAATTCTAAACTTTTTGTTCTTTTCTTTCATTCTATGATGTACTGGACTCCACATGCAATAGAAGAGAGCCATGCAATAAACTGGAATAACAATACAAAAATATATATTAACTCTACATGAAAAAATAAAAAATGTTTTCATCCACCCAACAAACTCAGTCAATACAGTATAGAAATTATCAATGCAATATAAAAATATTAGGTCTACACAACCTAAAACCTGGAAGCTAAAGTATCAAAACTTATCAGTTACTAAAGTATCTACATAAATCCCTTACCTGTCCCAAGGTACAATTAATTACACCAAGAAAATCATCGTCTGAAAGCTCAGGAGTAGAATTATCAATATCAAACACTTCAAATCGCAGGTTCTGCACTTCTTCAAAGAAATAGTCCAAACCAAATGTTTTACTAAATTCTGGATCCAAACTGTTCTTCACATTTTCAGTGCGTCCCTTCTAAACAAAATAAAATTTAAAACTTTCAGAGAAGCCAAGAATAATCAGAATTCTGAAAAGTTCAAACTTTATACCTCAAAACAGGTAGTAACTTTAAACACATTAACTATTCAATGTTTAAAATCTGCAAGAGTAAGAAATAATTCCAAAATTTCAGAAAAAAATACTATGTAAAACATTTAATTATAATTTAAAATTAAAAAGTTTTATATCAAAAATATCTAACCTCAACCCATTTTTCTCCTTCCTGCATGAACAAAACAACCATTGGATCAGATTTAGACATGAGATCTCTGTTTTGTAGATGATGACACTGAACTCTGATTTCAACTTTAGTTAAACATGATGTATTAGGAGGACCGATGTTTAAACCTGAGTACCTTTGAGAAAGGTCACTGTATCCTGCTGCCATACTGCCCCAGTTTTCTTCTGGATGAAGAAACTAACATACAGTATCATTTTAGTAAAACAGAACTTTATGGAAAAAAATAAACATCTCAGGATACATTTAAACCTTTATTTAATCTTGCAATACAACCTGTGATGTACTCTACTATCTTGTGCATATCTATAAAATAGAAATATTAATGTAACATATTTTATAAACCATAATTCTAATGTCACTTATTAATATTACAAGTTTATAATGTTGCTGTTCATACTGTCATAAAAACAAAATAAAAAAAGGCACATGTGACATATTTTATAAACCATAATTCTAATGTCACTTATTAATATTACAAGTTTATAATGTTGCTGTTCATACTGTCATAAAAACAAAATAAAAAAAGGCACATGTGACTGACATGGGAGAGTGCAAGAACAAACACCCAAAATGTACAAATTAAAATACTGTCATTGAAATAGTTTATTATGCCTAACATGATAGCCAAAATCACCAATAAAGACTTCAGAGACACTAAGGTTTGGCGAAGTTCAGTGTTTGATTAACTTACAAGAAGCTATGTGAATGAACTGCCAATGATATCTATGAAATTAGCTTACCTACATGTGTCACATTCTATAACTTTGCAAAGTTTGATTAGAGTAGTTGTTTGTTACTGTTCTGGAGTATTGCCTAGTGTTGTGAACAAAACATTAATTCACTTAAAGAGGCAGTAGACATTAAAATGAGACCTAGAATAAAGTGTCCCAATGCTATATCACCAAACCAAGACTGTTACTAATTAATTATAGTTGGTCAGTATAGACTGTTAGCTTCTATTTTGCTAACTGTTTCAGGAAAAACTGTCAAAAAATCAATTACATCAAGGAAATTCCAAGTTAGATTGTATGTCTAGAGTTCATAATTTGTGTACTTTTAAACCAGGTCTACCATAGAGATAAAAAATGGTGTAAAGAAGATAAATTAAGTTGTGTCTTCTGGTACTTTGCTCTCTTTACAAATTCAGCGAGATTCATTATAAAGAACACTACACAGTGTGCAAGATTTAGTGGTGAAGAAATAGTTACCTGCCAACTTGTATTGGCAAACTTTCAGCACATAGAGGTGTTGGTATGGCTAATATTGGATAGTATAGAATGGCTATAAAGACCAGTTTTAAACAGTGGTTCTATCAGTAAATTAAGTGATAGAAGTGAGAATCCTTAATTACTACATATGTCCACACAAAGCAAGTCTTTTGTAGTAATGGATAATGGTGAAAAAACCTACAACAGTCTTGATTGTGATAGATTGTCATTATAATCATGGACTTGAAATGACAATGTAGATCATTCATTCCTCCAACTTAAACCTCCACGAAAGATGTCTGGGATATACTTAAAAAATTTGACGCTTGATTGATTTAGTGTTTTATGGCACAAAGCAGCGAGGCTATCTGTGCCAGACATTCGGTAAAAATGTAAAAAAATAAATAAATAAATAAATATAGTAATAGACATAAATAGAAATGAAGGTAAAACAAAAAAGTATAAAACCAATGTTGACACCTAGTCTACAATGTTAAGATAGAAGGCAGAGTATAAGAAGTTGTAAGGTATTTACTCTAGCAAAAAAGGTAATGATCATAACCCACCAGGAAGACTAATAGGTAAGTTCAAGAACCACCATCAGTCACCTGAAGTTGGTCTTTCCAGTCCTGGTTCCGGGTTATGTGTCATAGCAACCAGTATCAAAATGTAAAAGAATAGAAGTTTTAAACAATACATAGCAAAATTGTAACAATGAGTAGCCAAATGTCCAGTAAAAAGATAAAGTCAAGTAAATGGAGTAAAATTTGTAAAAGTAAATAAAGGTAAAAACCAAACAGCAATTAAAACAGAAAATGGTGTAAAAACCAATGTTGACATCCAGTCAACAAAGTTGTAAAGGACTACCTGTAGCAGAATGGTAATGATCATAACCCGCCAGGAAGACTAACAGGTATGTATAAAAATCACCGTCAGTCACCTGAAGTTGGTCTTTCCAGTCCTGGTTCCGGGTTACGAGTCAATATGGCCAGTACTAAAAGGTAAAGTAGTAAAAGTGTGAAATGATATGCAGCAAAAGTATAATAACAACTTCGCCAGGACGACTAACGAGCAGTTCAAACGGATAGTTCAAACAGTTAGTCACCTGAAGTTGGCCTTTCCAGTCCTGGTGTCGAGTTATTTAATGTTCTGGCCATTGTCCAATGTCAAATTGAATGAGAGAGATTAAAACTGTAAAAAAGGAACCACAATTAAAAAGGTGTAATGAATAAATATGCAACACTTAAATGAGATTAAAAAGATTAATGGCCATTAAAAAATTAAAAACATTATCAAGGTGGACAGAGTCACCATCACCAATAACTCTGTCCAATGTTACAGACTGACCCTGGGAAAAAATATGTTTAAAATATTGCCGTCGTTGAGAATTGTAACGATGGCAAGAAAGTAAAACGTGGCTGATAGTGATTTGAGTGTTACACAAACTACATATTGGTGCATCAGTTCCAGATAAAAGAAAATGATGAGTTAAAAAACTGTGACCAATGCGTAGCCTAGTGAGAACAACTTCCTCCTTCCAAACCTTACGGAAGCTAGATGGCCAAAGTCCAATTTTGGGTTTGATTTGAAAAAGTTTGTTGTCGCGTTGCTCACTCCAAGTGGACTGCCAGCTGGCACGGAGCCGAGCCTTGAAGACAACACCATAGTCCATGTACGGAATAGGCATAGGAGTGATGGTGCTGAAGCAGACATATTTAGCTGCCATGTCTGCAAGCTCGTTCCATAAATACCAACATGGTCTGGTATCCAGAAAAACTGGATTGAAGTAGCTGCTAATGAGAAATGGGCCAGTCGGTTTGAATATCAGTGAGAATAGGATGTGAGCTAACGTGTAGCGATTCCAAGGCAAGTATAGAACTAAGCGAATCAGTATAAATAGTGCAGTTGGAGTACTGCTCAGCTGCAATATGATCCAGGGCAAGAGATATGGCATACAGTTCAGCAGTGAACACAGAAGCTGTAGAAGGGATTCTGCACGCAACTACTAACCCATAGCAATAGCAGAGCCCACTGAATTACCTGATTTGGAACCATCTGTATAAATGGGAACTGAATGATTGTTTGAAAGATATTCATTGAATAAAAGACGGTACTTCCAATCTGGAGTATCTGCCTTTTAGGTGACTGAAAGAAAGGTCACATTTGGGGGCTGTAATAAGCCATGGTGGGATGGGCCGACCTGTGGAATCTGCAATGTTATCCAAGGACAGACCCAATTCATCCAATTGCGCCGGATCACGAAGGCCAAGCGGAGCAATGACAGATCGTCTGTTCTGAAAAGCACTGCTCACCGAGGAAGGAAAACACATTTCCAGGTGGGATGCTTTGGTAAGGAATGAAGTTTAGAAGTATATTGTAAAGATAGTTGCAAACGGCGAAGGTGTAGAAAGGTTCATGAGATTCAATGTATATACTTTGAACTGGAGAGGTACAGAAAGCCCAGTGCAGAGTCGAAGTCCTTGGTGATGAATGGGGTCCAGCATCTTTAAGACCAAGGTCTGGCAGAGCCATTGACCATTGATCCATAGTCGAGTTTCGATCTAATAAGAGGACGATATACCTTTAACATTGAACAGCGATCTGCCCCCCAACTGGTAGAAGAGAGAACACGGAGGATGTTCAGTACTCTTGTGCATTTGACCGAAGCTGCTTTAAGTGTGATATAAAGGTCAGTTTACGATCAAAGATAAGCCCCAAGAACTTAGTCTCGGGACCACTGGCAGCAAAACTTCACCGATATGAAGTTCAGGATCAGGGTGAATACCCCGTCAACGGCAATAGTGCATGCATGCAGTTTTAGAGAGAGAGAAATTAAAGCCGTTCGCCAGAGTCCACTTCCGTACACAATTGAGGGCAGTTTGTAGTTGCCGCTCAATATATCTCATGTTTGATGACTGACATGAGATGTGAAAGTTGTCGACATACAGCCCATTCGCAACAGTGAGAGGGAATTGTTCAGTGATGGCATTTATCTTTATACTGAAGGGTGTAACACTCAATACACAGCCTTGAGGGACTCCAAGTTCCTGTACAAAAGAACGGGAAAGTGTCGAACCCACACGAACTTGGAATCTCCTGTCCATTAAAAAATTTTTAATAAACATGGGTAGATGGCCACATAACCCATATGTATAGAGGTCTCGCAAAACGCCATACCTCCATGTTGTGTCGTAAGCCTTCTCTATGTCAAAGAATATCGATACAAGATGTTGGCAGTTGAGAAAGGCTTCTCTGATAGATGTTTCAAGACGAATTAGGTGGTCTGTGGTGGAGTGCTGTCGACGGAACCCACAGTGGGTGGGCGAGAGGAGGTTGTTTGATTCAAGGAACCAAACAAGACGAGCATTAACCATCCTTTCTAATGTCTTACAGATACAGCTCGTCAAAGCAATTGGACGGTAGTTTGAAGGAATCTTGGGATCTTTCCCTGGCTTAGAGAATGGTAAAATAATAGCCTGGCGCCAGGCATCAGGAAAAACATTCTCCTGCCAGATCCGATTGAAAACAATCAGAAGGACATCAAGAGAAGCAGGAGATAGATGGTGCAGCATATCATAATGAATATCATCAGGTCGAACAGACGTACTGGCAGACCGATGAAGGGCCATTTTTAGTTCCACCAGGGTAAAGGGACAATTATAGTCAAAGAAACAGTCAGTTCGAAAGGAAAGAGATGATCGCTCTGCCCGAGTCTTGGTGGCCAGGAAGGTGGAGGAACAAGCAGAAGTGCTAGATACCCGGGAAAAGTTTTCACCTAGAGTGTTAGCGATGTTCCGAACATCAGTCACCTCCTGACCATCAGAGAGTAAGATCGAGAGAGGGACAGAATTGTAATGCCCATTAACCTTTCGAATCCTGTCCCATATGATCTTGGAACTGGTGGTAGAAGATATGCTGGTTGTGAACTTAATCCAAGATTCCTTCTGGCTTTGACGTCTTACCCACCTAGCATGTGCACGGGCCCGTTGGAAAGCAACCTGGTTTGAAAGTGTGGGATATCTACGAAAAGTATCCCAGGCCCGCTTTTGAGCCTTCCGTGCTAAGTGGCAAGCAGGATTCCACCACGGACAAGGATATCGTGGAAAACATGTCGAAGTTTTAGGAATACACTGAGCAGCTGCATGTGTAATACAGTCAGTCACCGCTGCTACACAGTCATCTATTGATGGCTGATTTATGATAGCAGGATCAAGTTCTGCGAGAGCAGTGAAAGTGGACCAGTCTGCCTGATTCAGCTTCCACTGGGTCACGCGGGTAGGGTGGCATCGACCACGGCCAGTCTCTCTCAAAAGGATCAGAAAATGATCACTACCTAATGGATTACTGTCAACCCTCCATGAAAAATGGGAGAATAAAGAAGGGGAGCAAACGGAGAGATCAATAGCGGTAAAGAACTGACTAGGTGCATGAAAGTAAGTGGAAGAACCAGTATTGAAAAGAGAAAGACTGATCAGAGAGCATCCGCTCTACAGATCAGCCCCTCCCATCAATAATAGCACTTCCCCAGAGGGAATGATGTCCATTAAAATCCCCTAGGATTAGAAATGGAGATGGCAACTGTTCAATGAGAGCATCAAGATCTGATTGATCATATGTCTCTCCAGGGGACAGGTACAGAGAACAAACAGTTTTTTTGTTTAAAAAAAAAACACGGGACATTTGCCCTAAAGGTTTTTCCAAAAGAGAATGTAATATAAGAAAATGAGGTACATGTGTTACTGATGTTGAAGATTGCTGTTCTGAGTATTCAAGACGTGGTCGCTTACCCATTGACCGTTTTTTTACAATTTTTTGGAGGATCCATAGGAAAAGGAAAAAGTTTCGGTACCCATTGACCCCACCCACCATGGAGCCCTACAAGGGGACGCACTACAAAGTCATGCAAGGACAATGCAGCAATGCCAGGGTTTCGTGAGTACTATACCCAAACACCAGCATCAGGCACAATGTCCACAACACCCGTTGAGAACTTCCAACACTGGTACTTGGTTGACTCTAGCCCAAGTGGTCCAACCGATTGACCCAAGGGGGGCACCCAAAGGCCACCCGTCTACAGGAATTCAAGGCCAAATTGGTGTGTTAGGGTTGGACCCCTCAACCACCAGGATCCTCTCCTCCCCTTCACGGTCACCATGCACAGCAAACACGTGGGTGGATGTTTAGATCCCAGAGAAGGTAACCAGATAGAACAGAACCTTCCCTTGGAGGTCCCCTCACCACGTACAGGAATCCACACCGAGGGGGATTTGATGCTACAAGCAATCAACCACCACAGATTCCCACAATTTTCAAATGTCTGAATCCAAACACAAGTCTTTAATCTTCCAAGCACTATTAAGTCTCCCTCATTTAAAGCACACGTAATCAATGTGCATTCTAGAACATGCCTGGTAGTACAAATGAATCAAAAATCCTATAAATATACTATTTTATGAAGTTGATAAGAGAACATCCATATAAAGTTTCATCTTTGATGATATTTTGGCCAGTAATGTTTTTTCTTCTAATACTACAGACCTAAATTTTCTTTTATTATTATTATTGAATAACTTAGTTTTTTTATCAATAAAGTGGTGTGTTTATTATATTCTCCAACTTTTTTTGAGCAGTGTAAGGATCCCATTTCCCTTTGAAAATGAAGACTGAAAAACAGCAAAAGATATATTAATGCATAGTTTGTATATCTTCACAGTAGTGTTTAAGATATTTTAGAGAATTATATGATAACGATTTATCATATTACACTAGAATGTATTCACAAAAGCTTTTGTATCCAATCATCTGACTTTTTACAGATTATTTAACCCTAAGCGAACAAGTGGAAGTCAAAGTGTGAAAACCACAATAATTTAGAGTACCATTCAATACAGTTTTATTTATTTTATGCCATAGTTATCAACTATTCATTTTACCCTACACAGCTGATTTAGCAATGATTCATGGTAAATATAAGATACAATATACAGAGATACTGGACAAAAAAGTAGACAAGTATTTTGTTGGTTCTAGAAGCTATACAAATACAGTATGCAAATTATAAAGGAGCTAAGTATCTTTAGTTTTCACTCTTACTTGCAAGACTGATGCTGTTAATTCACAGACATATCTTCAACACAAATACTTTAGTAACTTATCTGAACTTTTGAAAACAAACTCAAACATCTTACAAAAGCTTGCTACATTTTGTGAAGATACATGGAATGAATTCAAAATTACAGTCAATATTCCTTTTCCAATACAGGGTTGATCCAATGAACAGTGTTTGTACATATTCAAATAATTTGATAATCTTGAAGATTTAGCATTATCTTAGATTCCAGTAAACTTACTCCTGGAGTTAGAGAAGATTTATCATATAAAAATTCATAACAAGCAAACAACAGATTTCAGTGAAAGTGCTATTAAATGTTTTTGTCCTCAAATATTTTCTGTGACAGCAAAATTGACTATGTAATGGTCTGAATTCTTCTGAAGTTTTGAAAACTACTAAATTTATCATTTCAGAAGAAAATTTATCTTTCAGTAACTTGTAGAAAAAATGTGTGTTCCAAAGTTAGTCAATGTCTGCATAAATACAATGTAAGTAATGATTTATTTGTATCAGTGTTCACCTAGGCCTATAATTATACATCATAGCAACCATTCAATATTTTGCACTTACTAGGGCTTTATTATGCATTATATCCACCACTGGTCACATAAAAGTGTAGAAGTGGTAGAAATAGATTTAATGAGCATGAAAGTGAAGACAGTTACAATCTTTAATATTTTCATGGTGTGAAAATATCCAACATTTCTCTACTTCAGGAGCTATACTGTTCAAACAGTATAGTGAGGCCATCAAGTGTTATGATAAAAACCCAACTCATTTTATGTGTTTAAAAAATATTATTATGCTTCTTATTTTGTATAAAGATTTACATTTAAATTTGCTTTTATCATTTATTTTATTCTCTTATGATCTCAAATTGTTTTGTTGTTGTTTTTTATTTGTGTGTTACTGTGATACCTAGAGCTTATCAATTTATTCCAGTTTAACTAAGAATACACATACTTTACACCAGCCATTGTACTTGTTCTTTGCAGTAACAAGAACATGGTTAAAAGTAATTCTATACAAAACATCCTGAATACTAGCAGATGCACTGTAAATTGAAAAGAAACTAATATTTAAATATAACAAAATGTGTGTTATATTTTTACATGATCCTCATACCTCAATGTCTAATACCACATCAATCACCAAATACAAACTTTCCCTCCAAGAAAAACTTCTAAAGGAAAAACTCCCAAAGTTGTATACTGACCTCTTCAGGACATCAAATAGTACCAGTGATGACAAGGAGAAAGTAAAGTGTAGTTATGTATTTCATAATTAACCAATGAATCCAAAATAACTTATTATTCATACAAGATCAATAAAACTCTTCCTTAAACAAGTTATAGAAAAAGTATCCTATCCCACATCATCATTAACAAATAAAAGCATGTTATGACCTTTTTTGGTTTTGTTCTACACGGCGTTTCTAATTTACTTATCATTCCTCAAACAGTACTATATTTGTAATTTAAACTTACGTCTTGTCACAAATAAATATATACTGTCACATATGATGGAATATGCAGCTTGTTTAATTTTAAACACGCAGTATTAATACACATTATACTTTTACAACTAAGGCAATTTTTTCCGTCATTGTTACCATATTCCAAGAAGTTTGTAACAGTGCCAGACATGTTAATCTGTTCAAAATCCGGTAACACTTACTAATACAAATACACATAACAGTAACACTTTCTCCCATCAAATTAAGACTAACACTGCAACAAAAGTTACACATACGTAACTTTTAACAGTGCTAGTAAGTACCATACTCACACCTATCATTCGAATACTTTATAACTTCAAATATACCCACTACTAATTTACAAAACTATAATATTTTAAATATTACATTAGATAAAATTCAAAGGCAAGTAATAGAAAACAATTAAATCTCACCAACACGAACCAAACCCAAGTTAGCAAGTACTCAATACTAACAGTAACGTTTCTGCTGCTGTTGGTTTATAGCAGCCACACCCACATGCACAGTTTTCCGCTAGGCGTCTAGGTTAATTCATAGCATTTTTCTATTCAGTTAGTGCGGCAATGAAATATTTCATAAAAACGTATAATTACAGAATGAAGCTTGTGCATCGTAGAACGGTTTTTAACTTTTAACTATCCCACCTGCATAGTCGCTCAGCAGTAAAACTTGGGTATTTTAACTCTAAAATTCGAAATTCGATCGATATAGTAACTAAAGCTCATATAAAATAATTGTACAACATCGCACTTAGTATTTTGTTATTTTGTTTTGAATTTCCCGCAAAGTTACACCAGGATTATCTGCGCTAGCCGTCCCTAATTTAGCAGTGTAAGACTAGAGGGAAGGCAGCTAGTCGTCACTACCTACCCCCAACTCTCGGGCTACTCTTTTACCACGAGTGAAAGGGCAAGCATGCTTGGTGTGACGAGGATTCGAACATGCGACTCTCTAATTACAATTCGAGTGCCTGAACCACCTGGCCATGCCGGGCCTGCACTTAGTAACAAACAAACTTGGATACCACTATCTCAGCTGCAAAAGGTTTGTTCTAAACCAGTGGTTCTTAACCTTGTTGGAGGTACTGAACCTCGGAAGTTTCGTACTTGCATTCATTGAACCCTCGGTAATTGGAAAAATAAAACATGATTTTTTCAAATTCAAAACATAAGTAGATGTTTTATTACTACGCAAAATGAACCATGCATCAGTTCCACACAATATCACTGTGTTCAAAGAACAAAACCAACAAAACATGAATTTCACACAAAAACAAAAACATAACCCAATGAATATTTACTGCAAATCAATGTGACTTTTGCTGTTGCCTTTCAGAGACAAGTTCAGAAATGCGCGGCTTCACCTTGGCAAGTGCAACTCTCATATCATTTTTGCAACAAAGTCTGTTCCTTTTCTTCGTTTTTATGTCTACCATCCTTGAAACGGATTGCTTGCAAAGATACATTGTAACAAACGGTATGAGTATCTCAAGGGCTTTCTTAGCAATAAGAGGGTGTGCTACGATTTGGTGACACCAAAACGTTGAGAGCGTTGTTGTTCTGAAAAGTTGCTGTTGAACCTGCCTCTGCTGAAGTTCAGTGATTTCGTCGAGGTATTCATCATTGACATTTGCTTTCGCAACACTAAACGTGAATGGCTGTCACACCCATGCTGGATATGACTCTCTGATGGGGAAGTATCTGTCGAGAGACTTTGCGAGCTCATCTAAGTGTATGACAATTGCTTGCTTCAGTTCCCCGGGTGCAGAAATGTCTCCGATTTCAGACACATCTGAAAGTTTGCGAAGTTATCATTCTCTGTTCGTCGTTTTCTTAAAGGTAGCTTTTTTAGAAAAGCCTTCAGATTTTCTTCCGCTTCGATGATGTTGACTCCACCGCCTTGCATCTGTTGAT
The DNA here is from genome assembly GCF_004210375.1 of Tachypleus tridentatus. NCBI lineage: Eukaryota > Metazoa > Arthropoda > Merostomata > Xiphosura > Limulidae > Tachypleus > Tachypleus tridentatus. Next base: position 151,201,528 of record NC_134831.1, read on the forward strand.
TGAGATGACTGAGAGCATTGAAGATATCGGCCATGTACGCCCAAAATGAGAATGAACTCAGATTTTTCGAAGCAGTCTACATAACAATGTTGGTGCTCTCGCAAGAACAAGGCTAATTCCACATGCATGGCAAAAACACGATTCAACACCCTTCCCCGGGATAACCACCGAACGTTAGAATGATACAGAAGTATCTCGGATTCAGAGCTCATTTCATTACACAGCTCTTTGAAGATGCAGTGCTTCATGGCACTATTTCACACATTCCACTACCATTTTTAATACTTCTGCCACTTTTGAAGGCAAGGTTTTTGTTGCTAACGCATGCCTGTGCAGAACACAGTGCGTTACAATGATGTGTGGTGCATCGGCTTTCACCAACGCATTAAAACCAGAGTTTCGTCCCAGCATGCCTGGAGCTCCGTTCGAACAAACTGCAGAAGCCATATCCCATGAAAGATCGTTGTTTCTGAAGAAGTCATCCACATGTTTCTTCACTTCGGCTGCCTTAGTTGTTGTTGTAAGAGGCTTACAAAGTAAAAAATCTTCTTTTATCTCGTCGTTCTTCACATAGCGCACGAATACAACGATCTGGCTTAGATTGGAAACGTCGGTTGTCTCGTCGAGTTGAAGACTGAATTTTGCTGTGTTTGAAATCAGATCTGCAACTATTTGAGCCAAGATGTCATCGCTTATGTCATCTATTCTGCTGCTGATGGTGTCATTTGAAAGAGGAATTTGGGATACCTTATTTTCAACAGCTTTTCCCAGCATGATATTCGCCATCTTCAACGCAGCCGGTTTTACGAGTGCTTCACCAATAGTGTGTGGTTTGCCCTGCTTTTCGATCAAGTACGCAATTTCGTACGATGCTGTGAGGATCGGTTTGTCGATGGGTACAAAGCCGACAACAGGCAAAGTATTCTTATCATCGAACCTGGCTCTCTTTACCTTGAATTCAGCAAGCGTTGTGTTCTTGTATTTCCCATCTCCATGCAGCTTTAGGGGGTGTTCTCTTAGTTTTGCCAGTGCTAGACTAGAATTGCTCAACTTGTCATTGCAAATCATGCATTGAGGACGCTGACTCCCATCGTGTTCCGTTATACACGTGAATCCATATTGTACTTATTCGTCTGACCACTTTCTGTTTTTGCTCGACATAGTTAGTATGAATGGATTGAAAAATTAGGAAAAAATCACAAATGACGCACGATTACTACAGTCACAAGTCGACTGCTAAGCGCACGAAGTTCTCTGCAGCACAGATATTAAAGTCAAATGATGTGACGTGGTCAGCCGCAGCCAATGATGGCCAAGTGGAGCATGACGTCACGAATCATACTAGTGTGGTGAACGGAACGGACACACACACAGTGTGTGTCTTGACCTCCGCCCGCCGAACCCCTTGGGTTCGATGAACCCAGATTAAGAACCACTGTTCTATACGTTATGAGGCGTGATTATTAGTTTCACTTTCAGTCTAGATATACTTAGTTTCATGGAGTAATATAAGAGATATACTTGTTATCTTAGGACGGCTATTATGAGTATTAACACTTTTATCGATAAGCAGAGAACAACGTTTCGATCTTCCTAGGTCATCTTCAGGTTCACAAAGAGTGTTTGTAACTGACTGTTGCTGGACACATGTCTTAGGGACAAGAGTATAAACTAGTACGGGATTTTAGGGGGCGTTGCAATTGCATGTTAGGTTATTAATTAGTATAGGTATAAAGGTGTACTTTATTAGTGGTTTTATTTGGGTTTTAGTTGCTGTATAAGTAGGGCTTCTTTTATTTTGCGTTTGTTTATATTTGTCTCCCTACTTAATACCTGGATGTTTTTTTGGTTATGTTGTGTTTATGTGATTTGTAGTGTTAAAAAATGTGTGAAGATGTTCATTTTGCTGCTTGTTTCTCCAATATAGAAGTTGTGGCAGTTGTTGCATTGTATTTTATAAATTATATTGGTGTTGTGTTTGTCATTGTAGTTCTTACATAGCATGGACTTTGGGTTTGTACCTGGTCTCTTGCAAACTCTCTGTGTTAACCTAAAATTGATCTAGGAAGGTCGAAACGTTGTTCTCTGTTTATCAATAAAAGTTTTAATACCCATACCAGCCGTTCTGTGATACATTTTTATTTTAAGTGGGTTCCTCGTCATCAAGAAAGATATGTTTTATTTTTAATTACTATTCATCAAAATATATTTCGTTATCAACAATCAGCAGAGGTTTACATTATACTCTTAAGTAGTCGCTGAGTCTAAACGTAATGTACAACTTACAAATATTGTATTTTATAGTTGTAAGTCAAACCAAGTTAACTACAGATATATATATATATATTTTAATATATGTACTATTGTCGATACAGCGTTTTGAGCAATGCTCTTCTTCAGTTAGTTTGAAAAAGAAATATCTTGAGTTCCTGACATTTAACATTTTGTAACTGAACATTTATTTCTCTGGAAAATCACTTCCATTATCTCTACATTCTCCAATATGCAATTTTTGGTTTTATATTCTTTAAATCCATTCACAAAACCAGCATGTTACCTTGACATTTTACTCTAAATGAATTGAAGACATCTTGTTATAAACTGGACAGCCATGTCACACATGTCTTTCAGTACACTCCAAAGATAAATTTAAATATTTTTTTTAATACGCAAATATTCACTTTTACTGTACTCACTACAGAAAATGAATCCAGGATATTATCCCTTAAACAACCTATTGTGATGTTTTGCGATTTAAATAAGCAAACGGTCAAGTGTCACAAATTCTATTTCTTATTCAATGTTAACGTACAGATATAAAGCTTCATTATATTCATTTCTATAACAGCAGATGATTTCAAAAAATTTATTAACATTCATCAATAATAATATTTAGGTTTGCAAAACAAAAATCAATCATAAAACTGCTTGTGGCTCTTCTAAGCCACTGTTGCAAATCAAAAACCTCAATATTATGAAAAAACTAAGAGTATAATGTATGTACCTTTAAATTTCTTAGAAATGTCTTGATGTTTAACAAATTTTACTTGTTAATCATTTGATGACGTTATTTCTTTGATAAGAGTTTAATAATTAATGCCCCTAGTAGTTCAGTGGTAAGTCTGCGGCAAAAAAATTGGGTTTCGATACACGTTACAGGCAGAACACAGATATTTCATTGTGTAATTTTGTGTTTAACAAAAACATTCAAACTAGAGGTCACTCAGTAGAGTGTGTACTTTCACCATGCAGCATTGATCATATTTGGCTCTGAAAATCTGTCCGTATGTCTGTCATTATTAACGAACATAGATTATTTGTGGCAGTAAAACGAACAATAATATTATATGTATGTTCACCAAGTTTCATGAAGATCCGATCATATTTGACTAAGTTGTAGAAAAATTGTGTGAACAATCGGTCTCTATGTTAGTTTATAGAGATTTCTGGATTTTCGTGGCCTCGAACTTGACTCTCCAAAAAACTGCTTTTAAGTTTGTTTATAGTCCAAGTGAATCCGAACTTTTGCCCAAGTCCACTTAGCCAATTTTGAAAAGCCTTGCTGACAAGTACAAACAAACACACACTCAAGAGTGTAATCATAACCTTTGTCCAACTTCGGCGGCAGAGGTTACAAATAACTAAATGCAATTAACATTTGAAAAGCAGTTAATAACGCAAAATACAAAAAATGTTATTTTGTAAAAGTAAAAAATAACAACAACAGTCATTAATTACAAGCAGAGGTACCTGACCTTTATCTGAGCTATGAACTAACAAAAAATGTGTCGGGGGGGGGGAGGCTATGACAAATAAGACAAAAATCCTAACTTTCACACAATTTATTTATAACATAACATATTGTTACAGTATTCATTATTACCTCACCCAAAGCTTTGTATAAGCTTCAAGAACTCAATATGTACATATTTAAAACATGATTACACTGTGTGATACTCAAAATGGCTCTCCAGTGGCACAGTGGTATGTCTGCGGACTTATACCGCTAAAACTGAGGTTTTAATACCCGAGGTGGGCAGAGCACAGATAGCCCATTATATAGTTTTGTGCTTAATTACAAACAAACAAACAAATACTCATAAAGACTTTCTAGGAATACGCAGCAGACAAAGTCATGGCTTAGGGGTGATCGCTGTCAACCGCTTTAAACATCCGACTCTTAATGTCGGTCCACACTGTTTCACGTTAATAATTAATTAACGGTCATTGGCCGCAGTAGTGTCTTACGGGATGAAATTGTAAAGTCAGAGATCAAAGTAGGAAGTGGTTATAAACTCAAGAAACAGCTCATTATATCAGCACCATGGTGGCTGTTGAAATATAAACTTTGTCTTAGATTATTTTCAATTTTTTCATTGCATTCTCCAATAAAGAGTTCTAGCGTACTCTTTGAGATATATGAGACATTTATGTGTCCTTCCCCATTAACGCATTTTCTTGTTCCAAATTATCATCACAGAAAATGTGTTTGAGATTTTCCCAGGGATCCAGGAGTAGTTATATAATGAACAAATACACAAATGCTTTATATACATAGATTATAAATCGTATTATGCTATTACCGTTTCATAATATAATATTTAATATGTTAATTTAAGCACGTTATTAGGAGATAGATTTGCTGAATTATCATTAGGTTCGGTAAAATTAGAAATAAGATATTATTTGCTAAACTTCAAAACCATAGTAAGACTATTAAATATCTGTTTACGCATAAAGTGTTTCTTATCAAACTTTTTCTATGTTTGTTTGTTTGTTTGTTTTGAATTTCGCGCAAAGTTACTCAAGGGCTATATTGTCTACCCGTCCCTAATTTAGTAGTGTAGGACTAGAGGGAAAGCAGCTAGTCATCACCTCCCACCGCCAACTCTTTGAGCTACTCTTTTACCAACGAATAGTGGGATTGAACGTCACATTATAAAGCCACCACGGCCGAAAGGGCGAGCATGTTTGGTGCGACCCTGATTCGAACCCGCGACCCTTAGATTAAACTTTCTCTAAGTGGATCATGTATGTAAACTACTCTTATTAACATTAAGTTCATTATCATAATATTTTAAGTTTAGGTAATAATTTTACATTTAACAATATTAATATTTTATCATTTGAGCGTATCATTTATTAAATGGTACAATTATTGTAAACACGAAAAAAAATCTAATTTCCACTTCAAAGACATTTTGTTTCTATGTGTGATAAAAGGAAATTAATTTAGAGTCCAATAAACATGTCGGGTGGATTTGTAAACCTCGATAACAAATATATTTTTCTGGTAATAAAAGTAATTAAAAATCAATATAATCGTAAGATTAATGGATATTATACTAATGTAAGTTTTGATAGTAATATAGTCTGAACAAATAAATTACCATTAAATTTGAAAGATTGTTACCATTTTAATTTTAAATACAGTCGAGTGTAATCATCGCTGTCAGAAAATTTGAAATTTGTTTACATCGTATTCAAATATACCAACGTTTTTTTTGTTGTTATTTCAAGTGTTTTTAGGGCTTTAACTTACCAATAGATTTTTTTCGTATCGTTTAAAAGATAATACAATACTTTTCTACCATAAATATTTTCTGGAGACACAACATTTCTTGATTTACTTACAGTGTACGAATATTTTAACGTTAACACCCAACAACTAGTTATAAGAATTTGATGAAAACATTTTCTAGCTGTGGTTTACAATTTCAATTAACTTTTACTATCATTGTATCTTTAGAAAGTAAATTGTACGTTATTATTTCTCATGTGTTTGTGATGCAATTATTTCTGAAAACGGTTATTTCAACTTTCAGTTCCTCCAATGCTCGGTAGATGGCAGGCCAACAGCTTTGGTATATTTTTGAGTATGTGATACTGAGTCCATTCCTGATCAAGTATTGAGAGCAAGCATATTTTTCTCACTAAAAATATTTTATTTAACATATAATTTGAAAATTCTCAGACAACGTATTTTGTAGCATTGACAAGGATGATAGCTTTTTTCTATTGAACTCCAGTTCTTGATAAGTGGTTCAGCTGCTCATCTCATCATGGTAAGTACTTGTAAAATATAACAACGTTTTTTATTTAAAGAACTACAAGTTAACTCTTTGGCTTTAGTGTGTCAATACAAAAAAAAAATAAAAGTTATTTGTTGCAGTTATTTGTTTTTATTATTTTTTTGAAACTGTGATCTTACTCTGTTCATTTTAATCACTATTTGGCTAATGTAGTGCCTAATCGTAATAAAGCATCGTATGTAGTACGGCATGAATATTATTTTCATATTTTTATTCGTCTTTCTCTCTTTGTGATTTAAAATTTCATGAATAATTTGCTAATAATTGTAAAGATGGGAATTGAATGGCATGCTTCATTTTAATAGACATGAATTATTAGTGCTTTGCTAACAGTTCGTTTGTTTTTAAGCTCAAACCTACACAATGGGGTATTTTTACCCTGTCCACAAGGATATCGAAGCTTACATTTGAGTTAGTAACTTAACCGTATTCCATGTTCTGCAGATGTAATGATTTACAGTTTCTTGAAACAAGGCATTTATATTAGATAATAGCTACACCAGAACGTGGAATAAAGTGTGTTTTCTTTACAATCAGTGTTTTTACTTGAGTTTTCTCAAAATTATCAAGTAAAGCAAAGTAAAAAACAACGGTTTAGCTTTAAATTAATTTCATTACTCAGTTAGTATTACGATAATACAATAATAAATTTGTGATTATCCTTCGTAATGCATTAAAGAATTCATACATAAGTCTAACATTTAATAAGAAAGTTGTTGTTTTCTTAATACAAAGCAAAAGAGTTTGTTATTCGTACTACTACTACCGCGAGAAGTCAAACCCAGAATTTATTTGCCTTATAAGTCTATAAACTTACCACTGACCCACCAGGAGACTAACCGGAAAGAAACTCTATGTAAGCTAAACTACCAAATAGTTTAGTATAGTTTATGTGTTATAATTTGCTTTGTAAAATAAAATGGCATTACTTCCCACTTATTGCTTTCAGTTAAATTAAAAAAAAACGTAGACATTCGTTTAATATTCTCAGCTCAACAACGTATACACTCAAGTCAAATATCTTATTTTCCACAGGTGGCCTAACAACTAAAATTTGGGTCGTTACGCAGCTTTGGACAACAAGTGTAGCACTATTGCTTTGATGGTTCAGTTTCACGCTCGAACTATTCTGGAAGCTGAATTCATAAAGGAAAAATGTTTTTAATGATAAACTCCAAATATATTTTCATACTTAAAATTTAAATTTTGCTGTTATTCAGAGGATGTTGTGAACTCTATAAGCAAGTTACCTCTGTTTTAATCCTGTTTTATGTTGACACGTTTTGGCAAGGAAGCTAAACGTAGCCAGTAATAAAAGACAATAAGAATGCATCAGAGCATTAAAATTACACAAATTAAAAGAACTGAGTGTCTAGTGTACATACGTTATCCATATTTAACTTGTATTACTCATACAGCATAAACCAGTCTTTTCTGTCAGCAGTACAAACAGTGCAAACGTAAAACAAACAAGATAAATGAAAAACACAATTATGATTGTCTGGTCGTGTCTAAGTCGTATGCGTGTAAGCCCACGAGTTGCATTAGTTTGAGTATAAAAAATAAATGCAACTCGCTAATTGGAATTATGGAAAGAATTAAAAGGCTGAAGGCAATATATATAAACACACACTTTAGTGTACAAATGTAATATGTTACGAAAATATTGAGTTAGTAAAATACATTCATATTGTCACACTATACACTTATCTATTTGAAATAATTAGAACGACTCTTTCGAGAGTTAAGAAACAATACAATACATTTATTTGTTTGTTAAAATCACGCGCTATGCTACTCAAGGATCATCTGCTCTAGCCATCCTTAAATTATGAAGTGATAGATTAGAGAGATGATAGCTAGTCAACACCAACCACCGTCAACTTTTGGGCTGCTCTTTACCAACGAATAGTGGGATTAATCGTAACATTGTAACGACATGATGATTGAAAGAAGGAACATGTTTGACGACGATACACAGTTCAAAACAGAAATCCACAGAAAAATTACCCATACTGGACTGTACGTTCCTTGGGATTCAGCACATGAAACAAAACAAAAACTTAACATATTAAGAAACCAAATAAACACAACCACAAAACTATACTCACCCACTAAAATTAACGAAGAAATCAACTAAATAAAACAACACTTCATTAACATCAGCAAATTTTCTCCAAAATCGTTGAAAAAGTTATACATACACGCCTAGATCAACAACAAACAATCAATAATAAATTCCAAGAAACAACAAACTAGAAAACCTTCGATTGCTGTATACCATATATTCCCGATATCAGCAAAAAAAGATCCAACATTTGAAAAACAAACTTATAACAAAACACGACATTCCAGTAAACAACAAATTTATTCAAAAACTAGGTACAAAACTAAAGTTCATACCATGCACTGACAAACACAACACCAAATTATTTATAAAATACGATACAACAACTGCCACGGACTTGTATATTGGAGAAATAAGCAGTAAAATTGAAGCTAAATTCAAAGAGTGTGTGCGTTTTCTTATAGCAAAACCACATCGGGCTATGTGCTGAGTCTACCTAGGGGAATCGAATCTCTGATTTTAGCGTTGTAAACCCGTAGACTTACCATTGTACTAGCGGGGTACCCAAATTCAAAGAACACAAAAAATACCTTCGCACGTTTTTGAACACTGCAACTCAAATAAACAAAGCATAACCATAGAAAACATCCAGATACTAAGTAGTGAAACAAATATAAACAAACGCAAAATCAAAGAAGTCCTACTTATGCAACAACTCAAACCAAAATTAAACCAATATAAAGGAAAATCTTTATACCTATACTAATTAATGACATAACATCTAACTGCAACGCCCCCTACAATCCTGTACTCGTTTATACTCTCGTTCCTGAGACGTGCCCAGTAACGGTCAGTTGCGAACTCTCTTTTTGTTAGCCTGAAGATGAACTAGGAATGTCGAAACATTGTGCTTTACTTATCAGTAAAAGTGTTAGTACCCATACCAGCCGTTTTGAGATACATTTCACTTCAAGTGGGTTTCTCGTCATCACGAATGTTTGGCGACGGATTTTAATCCCACAGATTGCATATTGCGAGTCGAGTGTCTTAACCACCAGACTATATCATGTGTTATTATTGTTTTCTAATAACACCTGAAATTTTAAGTATTGGTGTAGAGAATGGAAAATTATTTGTTTTTGTTTTTAACGTTGAACACTAAGTTACATAATGGGCTGTATATTATTGGTATTATCGAAACTCGATTTACATCAAGTCAGCAAACATACCGCTTTGTCACTGTTACAAAAGACTGGAAGAGAATAAAGGAAAAATATATTTGCCAGTTTAAATTGTTCTCTTTTAACCTAAACGTTTACGTCAGCAAATCTTATAAGACTGAAATTACTAACATTTTAATTTAGATCCGTGAACCTGCTTTATGATTTCGTTTATTAATTGCGACCTGTTCACAGCATGATTATGTTCTTTTATCTTTAAGGAAAATTTTAATAATATACTAATACATAGCCAAGTAATGTGTTGAGAATATACTATTGTATAAGCAAGAAACGTCTTAAAATGAACTCTTGTATCGCTAAGGAAAATTTTAAGAAGTATTCAGAATTTTGTAGATATCTAAGAATATAATAGTTGTAAAGACAGAATGGGTATTTAGAACAGTGTATAGGGTGTTCCGTATAACATACTGGTGAAATATTTAACCTATATACCTAAAGGATCACGAAAGTACATTAAACTGATTTCTAAAAATAGAACTAGGGGAACAGTGTATCGTTTTCTTCAGGTTAGACTGATATATAAATAAGCACAGAATGAAACAGACGACCATCATTTTATTACTAGCAGTAGAAGGCATAATACATCGCTAACACTGAAACAGTGAATCGCAATGGTGGTCAAGTGCCATCAAAATGGTTACAATAATGCAGCCGCACTCCACAACGTTTGGTGAGGACAGGATTCGCACTCTTAGTTTCCACTGTGCCTGACCTAACCTTCGCTGGCTACTGGTTATAAATTTTTCTGAAGTTAGTTGTTTATCTTTATAAACCAGAAACCATTCCTGTTTACCTTGTTACACGGTTGAAACTGCCTGACGAAGCGTTTTGCCACAAATATTGCAAATTAATGTAAAGTTTTTTTGTCATAGATGTGTGTTTTTACTTATTTTGAACTTTTTTTTCATAAGAATAATATCATTTCTTAAGAGATTCGGGCAAATCTAGGTACGACATTACACACTGTAATATCTAACACTAACGATCAGTAATAAAAAAACACAGTGACAACATCGAACTGTTGTTATAGTGGCACCTCTATCGTCATTTTCAAAAATTAGTGGAATGCTTCACCAGTTAGTTCATAGGGATCTACACAGAACATTTCACAGGCGTTTGATGTGTTCCACCAAACGGGCTGTTCCAAGTACTTGCACTTTTCAACCATTCTGTAATCACATTTCAGTTTAAATATACACATGCACACTGTACCAAAACATTTAATCAGATACTTGAAAAACAACTGATTTTTTTTATTTCCTCTTTTGCAAAAAAATATTATAATATTTATGGCTGAGATTCAAGTACATACTGAACTCCTAACCTTGTTTGTTTATTTGTTTTCGAATTTCGCGAAAAGCTACAAGAGGGCTATCTGTGCTGGCCGTCCCTAATTTAGCAGTGTAAGATCAGAAGGAAGGCAGCTAGTCATCACTATCCACCGCCAGCTCTTGGGCTACTCTTTTACCAATGAATAGTGGGATTGACCGTCACATTATAATACCCCCACAGCTGAAAGGGTGAGCATGTTTGATGTGACGGAGATTCGAACCTGCGACCCTCGGATTGCGAGTCGAGTACTTTAACCATCAGATCATGCCGAGCCACGTTAAATGAAAACAACACAATAACAAAAATTGTATTTATTTTTCTATATTGCTATGTACCTGAGATTCCAAATGAACATTTTATTTCATAATGGGCAAATGGTTTATAGAATTATTGAAGAATCATATTTTGATGAATTACTGAAAACATTCACATAATTAAACTGAATAAATTCGGTAGTTTAATAGTTCCAAAATTCTGAATCAAAATTTTATGAAGTTTTATTTCTAACACTTGCACGTATAATTCCAAGTTATTTTTATATATTTCTGTAAATAACAAGGTTTACACAATTTCATTCTTAGCTCAGCTTCGTAAGGTATACACGTCAACCTTGCAAAGTCATACACGTTAACTTGAGCATTCTGGTAGCACAATAGTTTGTTGTTGTTGTTTTTCAATTTCGCGCAAAGCTACACGAGGGCTATCTGCGCTAGCCGTCCCTGACAACCAGATTTATACTCTTATGTATTCATTTCTCAATGAGGTATCAGTCATCAAATCTGAGAGTCTAATCAGACGGTCCGGCATGGCCAGGTGGGTTAAGGCGTTCGACTCGTAATCCGAGGGTCGAATTGAGGGTCGTAATCGACAGGTCGTAATCCCTGTCGCACCAAGCATGCTCGCCCTTTCAGCCTATTCGTTGGTAAAAGAGTAGCCCATGAATTGACGGTGGGTGGTGATGACTAGCTGCCTTCCCTCTAGTCTTACACTGCTAAATTAGGGACGGTTAGCGCAGATAGCCCTTGAATAGCTTTGCGCGAAATTCAAAAAACAAACAAACAATCTAATCAGACTTTCTTATCATACCAATTGATCTTCACTCTTGTCTTTATTACTGTGTTAAACTTACAATAAACTTCTTCTTTTTTTTTGTAACTAGTTACAGCTAACTATTAACTTTGCTAGTCTTAAAATGGATGATTGGTCATCAAATTTGAAGACAGTTATTTCCCTTTCTTATTTTTTAAATAATAGTCAGCAACTTTGTAAAATGACTTAATAACATTTTCAACAGTATTCTAATGTTATGTTTTTGCGCCAAGATTGATAATCCAAACAGTGTACAATATGATTTTGACAGATAGACAGATAAATAGAAATATGTAGATAGATTTCTTAAATTTTGAAGAATTCGTTCTGTGTTGTGTTAAGCAGATCAAACAAATTATACTTCAGTGTTGTCGTTTGTTATTAAGCACAAAGATATGTACAAAGGACTATCTGTGTTCTGCCCAGTACAGGTATCGAAACCCGGTTTCTAGCAGTATAAGTCCACAGTCTTACCGTTGTGCCACTGAGAGGCAGCTCTGTGTTTCATCAGCCCCTTTTATTCGCTCATTTTTATTTCACGCCTTTGCTAAACTAAAATCAGTAATATGTTATACGTTCAATACTTAGACTTGAACATAAACAAAATGTTTTCTTACTATAAATCTTACACGTATTTTACTGATTAAGAATGCTCTATGTTGTATATTAATTTTAGTGGTATCCGTTTTATATTGTTCTAAAGCAGTTCTTCCATCATCTTTTAACGCTAAAATCCAAATATACATATCTCTGTCGTAAATACAACGTAAACAGCTTATTTGTTGTTCGATTTTCGCTAAACCGAAACATCTTGGTACTGACGGCACTAGTTTTCTTTCTTTCTAAAACTATGATGAAAAACTATTCTATTTCTTCAATGGTGGACTTTGATACACGTATTTGTACAGTGTGATAGAGAGAAACCGAAAATATAATAAATGTTGTTCAAAAAGATAGGTTCTACCTTTTGTCATGAAATATATTAAAATATAATCTGATAACAAGTCCAATATTTGTGTACAAAGAGAACAAGAATTTTCTTTCTTTCTAAAACTATGATGAAAAACTATTCCATTCCTTCAATGGTGGACTTTGATACACGTATTTGTACAGTGTGATAGAGAGAAACCGAAAATATAATAAATGTTGTTCAAGAAGATAGGTTCTACCTTTTGTCATGAAATATATTAAAATATAATCTGATAACAAGTCCAATATTTGTGTACAAAGAGAACAAGAATAGTTTGACACTTTTGTAAAATGAATTATTAAATTTAGGAAGAATGGAACTGTTTACAACAAAATGTTAACATGCAAGTTCTAATGTTAACATGCAAGTTCTAATATCAAATTTATTCCATTAACAGTTTTTTTTTTTTTTTTCCTTCTCAAGGTAAGTAGTTGCCACCGTCGGAATATCACTTTACAACGTTCCATCACGAGGTTGTTACCCCTTATTTGTGGTACAAAGTGGGCAGTCCAAATATACACCTTAACTGGTAAAATTTTATAGGTCAGAACCCCAATACAAGTAATGAAGCATATTACGTCATGTAGGAAAAAATATATAAATTCTACACTTACTGTGTGCCACCAGGGACTCTGTGGTAAGCTTTCTATCCATTCGGTAGTCTCAGCACAGATAACCCGCTGTGCAACTTTGCGCTTAACAACAAAAGCCAATATCAATCATTTTAGACTCACCAAGGTACTCTTTCACTATTGTCCTTAATAACATGATATAGCTTTATTAATACAAAATTATAACTGCCAATTTTACTCTTGTGTGACAAATGTAACCATTATTCTCTCGCCGAAATCTTTAATATAGTTTTAGAAAATAAAATTAAGAAAGTTTTTTCAGTAATGGTATGAGCACAACTCTTTGTCAGTAATGGTATGAGCACAACTCTTTGTCAGTAATGTATGAGCACAACTCTTTGTCAGTAATGGTATGAGCACAACTCTTTGTCAGTAATGGTATGAGCACAACTCTTTGTCAGTAATGGTATGAGCACAACTCTTTGTCAGTAATGGTATGAGCACAACTCTTTGTCAGTAATGGTATGAGCACAACTCTTTGTCAGTAATGGTATGAGCATAACTCTTTGTCAGTAATGGTATGAGCACAACTCTTTGTCAATAATGGTACGAGCATAACTCTTTGTCAATAGGCCCGGCATGGCCAAGCGCGTAAGGCGTGCGACTCGTAATCCGAGGGTCGCGGGTTCGCCCAGTACAGCTAAACATGCTCGCCCTCCCAGCCGTAGGCGTGTATAATGTGACGGTCAATCCCACTATTCGTTGGTAAAAGAGTAGCCCAAGAGTTGGCGGTGGGTGGTGATGACTAGCTGCCTTCCCTCTAGTCTTACACTGCTAAATTAGGGACGGCTAGCACAGATAGCCCTCGAGTAGCTTTGTGCGAAATTCCACAAAAAAAAAAACTTTGTCAATAATGGTATGAGCACAACTCTTTGTCAGTAATGGTATGAGGACAACTCTTTAAAGCCCTTCCCCACATTAATATATCTTCGAACTTACAACGCTAAAAACCGGATTTTGATACCTGTGGTGGGTAGAGTACACATAGCCTAATGTGTAGCTTTGTGTTTAATTTCAAACAAACCTTTATCTTTAAATAGTTATGTTTCTCGCTGCTTCAAATAATTTTATTTTTAGCTAATAACAATGTGAATATCTTAATTTTCAAGAGATGAGAAACAAATTAAACATAAATAGCAACAAAACGAATGTTTCAAAATTTTTAAGATTATCAAATTTCTAAACCTTTAAGAAATGGTGTGAATACTATATTTTCTGCCAAACTTCCTTGTTTTATATAGCAATTTAATGCCGAGGGGATGGAAGTGCATCTTAATTAAGGATGCAATATTATCAAAAATGTTATATTAGCTGTGTAGAAATACACCATCACTAAACTAGTAATTATGTTATATTAGCTGTGTAGAAATACATCATCACTAAACTAGTAATTATGTTATATTAGCTGTGTAGAAATACACCATCACTAAACTAGTAATTATGCAAATATTTCAAATTCAGTGAAGTCATAGTATAGCATTATCAAATATATATGAAACAACTATCTTATCACGATTTCCAGGAATCAATAACACAATACCAGCGAATTAATAATGATGTAATCAATCAAGTGAATTTCTTTTCAAGACCGGAAGGTCGAGCGTGGCCCATTAGTCAGTGTGCCGAACTATGAATCTGTGAGTTTAGTTTTTGTGTTTCGTTACTGCAACAACAGCAAACAGAAAGAAGAAGAAGAAACAAAACCATGCTCCGCTCTTAAGGGACACTGGTTTGTTATAAGCGTAACAGTCAAATCCCACTATTCGGTATGAGAAAAAGTAATGCAAGAGTTGGTGGTGGGTGCTGTTTAGTAGCTTTTCTAGTCAACCAGCTCAAAATCTGGAACGGCTTGTGCAGATAGCCCATAGGGAGATTTGTACATATCGCCGAAAACAACTCTGGAGTTATAGTTCTTATGCTAACAACAACAACAAAAGATATGTTGTTGAAATATTAAACATGTCTCGCTAAAGCTAACAAGAATATGTTGTGTTCAATAAAACAGCTTGAACGTTCTTTTTAAAATATTCATACATGAAGTTTCAATAAAGTGAATAAGAAATGATAAAGTGCTGTTCGTTGGTTCGTTAAAATTTAGCACAACTATGGGCAAGAATTATTCTCATCGGAAGGACAAGAATTAACACCTCTAAAGAACAACAATATTGATACAAATTGGGTGGAAAGGTTAAAGAACTTTTTCTCAGAAAATGGAAAACATAACTTTTGTCGTAATAATGACAAGCTTATTATCATTAGTAAATAAATAGAGGTAGAGTATTTGCTTTTATTAGAAC
Source organism: Tachypleus tridentatus (assembly GCF_004210375.1). Classification (NCBI taxonomy): domain Eukaryota; kingdom Metazoa; phylum Arthropoda; class Merostomata; order Xiphosura; family Limulidae; genus Tachypleus; species Tachypleus tridentatus. Next base: position 151,217,249 of record NC_134831.1, read on the forward strand.
AAAGTCACAGCTGGCTACTTGCTCTGCCCACCTAAGGGAATCTAACCCCTGATTTTAGCGCTGTAAGTTCATAGACTTATCGTTGTTCCAGCAGGGGATGAGAAGTAGAGAAGACTTTTCCTTACAAAGGAGGATGAAGTCTATTATTACAAAAAAGGGAAGATAGTGTCAGAGAACTTGTTGCCATTAAAATGAAAAGGATCCTATTTTTACTGAAAAAGAAAGAGAAATAATGAAAACTGTTATCTCTGAAAAAAGACAGAAAGCTGTTGTTAGGAAACTTTTAAACAACAAAAGGAAAAATAATTGTGATCATACTAAGGAATCTATTGTTACTAAAGAAAATAGAGAGGTAGTAAAAACTGTTATGTTCAAAAGAATATAGTTTGTTTGTTTTTGAATTTCACGCAAAGCTGCACGAGAGCTATCTGCGCTAAGAATATAGGGACTATTATTACTAGCAGAGGAAGAAAATGGAGTTGTTGTTGTTCGTATTAAACACAAAGCTACACAATGAGCTATCTGTTCTCTGCCCACCACGGGTATCGAAACCTGGATTCTAGCGTTGTAAGTCTAAAGACATGCCGCTGTGCCATTGGGAGTCGAAAATAGAGATTCTTATTTCTAGCAGAAGAAGAAAATGGAAATTATTATTTCTGGCAGAGGAAGAAAATATGGCCTATTATCACAAGCAGAAGGAGAAATAGGGACTATTATTACTAGTAGAGCGAAAAATAGAGACTATTTTTTACTAGGACAGAGAAAACATAGGGACTATTATTACTAGAAGAGAAAGAAAATACAGACTATTGTTATTAACAGAGGAAGAAAATACAGACTATTGTTATTAGCACAGAAAGAAAATAGAGACTATTGTTACTAGCAGAAAAAGAAAATAGAGACTATCGTTACTAGCAGAGGAACGAAATACAGACTATTGTTACTAGCAGAGAAAGAAAATAGAGACTATTGTTACTAGCAGAGGAAGGAAATCTCCTTGTCCTCTATAAAAAAGAGACTGGTACTTAATAGAAAAAAATGATTTTTTGTCATCAAAGGAATTTAAGGAAATCTTTGTCACAAAAAGAGTGTGCAAATAAAATTTTACTCTGTTGATAAACAGAAGACTGTACCTGTCTTGTGTTTACCTACTCTTTCTCGTAATAAATTATTTTAACCGAAAAATGTTATAATTTTTGATACGAGACAAAGAAATGAGGTTGAGGATACACTGTGTAAAATACTAAATATATCGTGAAATCATAGTGTTGTTAAGATATGTGAGTGGAAGCTTTTCTTTTTCTAATTTTCTGTATTAATCCTAGTCTTAAATACCATTTGGCATTATACTTACTAAACGTTAAAATATAGTACGTTCAGATTCATTGTATCAGACTGACATTATCAAATTTATTATTATTATGTTGATACGTTGCTTACAGCGGTGTTTAGGTTGGCTTTGCCCAAGAATGAGTTTTTTGAGAATTATAAAATATGAGTGTTGTTGCGCACACTGTAAATAGTAGGTATCGTTTTTTGGAAAGGCCCTTGATCTTCGAGAAAGTCAACGCCCGAGACCTACATTTTGATAAGCCTTGTCGTCTCGGTGTTGCATAAAACAAAGTTTCCATATAACAGCCTGTTCACTGACCCATTGGATGACTGAGCTTCACAAAGGCTGGCATAATGAGGTCACAAGGTAGAAAGTTATGGAGAGCAGAGAAAATAGCGAGTGTGATCCATTTATTCAAAATCATTGTGTCAATGAACGTCAATAGACTTATGAAACCGTAACGTTTTCCGTAATGTTTCATTACGTAGCCTAAATATTTCACAAGTAAAGTATGAACTGAAAGGAAAATAAACAAACAATACCAGTGTTGTTAGTGTTTCAGATTATGTGAAACAGTTTTGAACTGGAGAAATAATATGCACTGATATTTTGATTCGATGTACATTCATATAACAAAATTTGAATAGAAAGGTTTGTTGCTGGTCGGCAAATAACTTATATCAAAATTAAATTTAAAAATGATATTTACTGTAAAATATTTGGGATAGAAATGAATTATTACAGTCGTAATTATTGTATCAATTGCACTGATGAAGGCAATAACTTTCATTTTGAAATATATATGACAATGTAATTAAATTCTTTGTGATTAACGATATCTCGTAACAATATATCATAAATCGTCAAGGTGTTAGCATTAAAAATTTGTTCCTTTTTTAAAAAATTACCTTCGTATTTTTCGTTTCATATTAACAATATAAGCAGCAAACATTTTACCATCTAATTATTTCTTGGAGATATTTACTGATGCATTTTTGGCAAATACTTATTTTATGGTGCATTATTTCACAATGAAAATGATATTGGAGCTATGAAGTTTAAGGTTGGTTACGATAGGCTTACGCGGTTTGTCAGGTTATAGTGAGTCTGGTATCAGAAATTGTTCAATGATATCGATAAAACAGTTTTGCAGCATACTGTTTACTTGTAAAGGTAAGTCTATTAAAGCTTATTTATTTATTTATACGCAGCCTTACAGTTTTTAAAATTATAAAAAATTATTTGTTCTTTAACGTTATTATGTTGAATCAAATGCACATCGAGTGTCTCATATTTTTTGTCCGGGTTGTCCAAAGACAATCCTTCAACTGATTTTAGCGTTGTAAATCCGAAATAAACTACTGTCAAAAACTTCAAATAAACAACTACTGCAAAACGCAGAGAAAAATATTTTCCGTACTTGAGGTAGGAAAGACAATCTTTATTCAGTGTATATTTCTTGTTCTATAATAATTTTTTAAACTGGATACACTATTTGTGAAATAAGCAAGTTATTCTACAAAATGTAAATCCATTTTTATAGCCAAAGCTTTACAATTAACCCTAATTAAACATTTTTTTTTAAAGTAACGGTAATTCGAAAACAGTTGATCACACTCATTACTGCGTGAAAATTATTCGTTGGGTATCCCCACTGGAACAGCGGTTAATCTTCATTTTTAAGATTAGGGGTTCGATTTCCCTCCGTGAACACAGCAGATAGCACCATGTGCCTTTGCTATAAGAAAACACACGCACATTATTCGCTGGTTACATAGTATACATTTTTCCTTCTCTCGATGATTTTAGTTGTCTTTTGCTCGCAACGGTGAACCTATACGTATATAAGATTTGAGCAATACAAAACATTTATGCTATTAATTTATTTTTCTGTATTATTCAACAGACAAGCATGCTTAAGATTCTCAAAATAAATATTAAACCTAAACTATTAACCTATTCACCACTTGCCAGTAATTGATGATGGTTTCAGGTAATTCCACCTATCAGTAGTAAAATATGAGAGCATAATTCTCTAAACCGGTATAAGTCAATAGTAAATGGCAAATCTATTAATAGATAAGCTTCATATTTATTTTACTTTCTCTGAAGATCCTTTATTATGTATAATACCATGTTAACGAATTTAGTAAAACATCTTTATTATATATACAGTGTCGTATGACTGGTAATAAAGAAACACACCTTTATTATACATAGTCAGGAAACATTGAGTCGCCTTATTTACTTACAAATAAAAACATGATTTTCACCCAAACTGCAGAAAAGTAATGGTTCTGTTAAAGCAATTTCTCAGTTTTTTATCGTGTTAGTAACAGCTATTCGTATCATAACGATATTCTTTGATATCACTACAGTTATCTGCAAAGGATCCCAAGAGATAACTATATTATATATCCTTATTTAGCATAATGTGAACAGTTCTGTGGACGTCAGTGACGCCATTACCTGTTATTGACTTAGAGTAGTAAATATACTCTCATGAAATTTAGAGGTGTAGATATTGAACTACTTGTTTTGAACTTGAATACAGTCGTGTGAATGAGAATACATACACGAACGCATGCGCATGCATGTCTTGTGTGATGTATTGACACAAACAGGTTCATATAACGGCAGCTTGTAGCGTTCATTTACCCATCACAGTGTCACTGCAGCACAAAAAGTTTCATCTGGTAGTCAGTACAACAGCGAACACTAATTGTCATTGAATAGTTAATATTTTCTTTTTTATTCGTAAGGTTTATTTTCGGACATGGTTGGGGAACTTTCAGGCATTACCACGTGGTACTGCTTTTCGAGGCCAGGGTCGCTGAATGTTTCATATATTTTTTAAAAGAAACTACAACCTGAGTTACCGAATTAGAACCAAGCTGTACAGGAAGATATATTAACGTTTTAACCACACACACTTTTTCGTTCAACAATGATGTAGCAAGGCCACGTGGTACGCTATTATTTCAATAACGTTTTTGTCAGTCAAAATGCCACGTATTTTTTTTAAAAAATTGAAACAGTGAATTCGAATTATTTAAGCAACCGTCATTCTTTTGGCGATCATATATACATTACTTTAGACTACATACAAGTATTTAGTGGGTAATGCGTAACATTGTACTTTGGCAGAATGTTCTGTGAAAGCGTGATTTTATAATACAGATATAATGTATTGAAACGAACTGATATATTTTAATCGTTTAGTCTATTTTGAAGGTTAATTATAAACGCAATGTTTGTGGTGTTTTGTGAAGTATTTTCACTTAGCAGTCAGAATGTCAACATGTTCTTATAGGTTAAAAACATTTTGGTTATATTTACGCCTATTTTTGAATGAGTAATGCATTTCAATACGAAAACATTATTTTGTTGATACGAACGTACCTTTTTACGCTTATAACTGTAGCCATTATAACATTACTATTGTTAAGAAACCTGAAAACGTGAAGATTCATAGGAAATTTTATGTTATTTATTCAATAAACTGGATAAATGTTACTTGAATTTAAACTTATATATTAAATTGTATAGAATATTACCAACCATCATTCCAGACAAATAACCAGTTGTTTGTTTTTTCCGAAGTTTAACTGATTGTTTGCAGTTAAGCACAAAATTAGACAATGTGTTACCTGTGCTGTGTCCAACACGGGTATCGAAACCCGGTTTTTAGCGTTATAAGTCGCCATACTTTCTTCTGTTCTGGTATGGGGCTGCTTCTTTAAGTAAAGAAATAAATTTATTTTATTATACTTTGTTTTGTTATTATGCAAAGAGATGAACAATCAGCTATCTGTGCTTTACTCACCGGGGTTATCAAAACTGATTTTCAGCTTTATGTACTCTCAGCTTACCACTGGGCTAACGTGGGAAGAAGGGTTAAATATGTTATTTAGTCGATAACTAATAAATACATTATTGAAGTTCACTTGCTTTTGTGAAATAAATTTACCGAGCTTAGATTTAAAACTAATAAACGAGATTCGATCTTTAACTTTTATTTCAAAATGTTCAAAGTCATTTCTGTTTTTTAAAGGGGGTTACAGTTACAACACGCGTAGGAGCCAGCAAAATAAAATGTATATAGCAAAAGGCTCTGTAGGCAAATTCTATTTATCTCGTTATTTCTCCTTAAGTTTAATCGAAATAAAGTATGTTTATATTTATTGATACATAATTAACGTGGAAAATTGTAACATAATTATTGAAATATTCGAAACAAGGGCTCAAGTATTTCTAGATTATCTAATTAATGTTCAGTTGTTACTTTCTTTGATGTAATTTGATTGATTTATTTATTTATGCCTTCTTTGATTTTAGAAACTATGTATAATAAAAAAAGTCAGTGCATCGTAGCACGATTGTTTCTTAATCTGTTTCTGAAATATGACAACCGGATCGTGTATTAAGAAGTTTGAGCCCAGATCAAAACAACTGTAGTATAAATATATATTGAAAGCTTATATAAATACGTATGTATACTATTTTATAGAGGATTGCTTGGAGCAGGGGGCGAACTATATGGTATATGTTCCATTGTACTGTATTTTCGCCTTTTTATGAAGAAGCAAAACGGAAATGAAACTTTTAGTTTTTGGATTTTCTAAAACTAAGAAATTCTCTCGTGTTACGAAGTGGAACGTAGATTCTAGTTTGAGAAACGGTAGCGAGATACTTCATAAATTATAGTAACGTGTAGCTAAAAAACAAAAAAAATCTCGACCGACTTTTCTACCACACTAAGAGGTATTTTGTTCAGTTATTCTTACAACGTAGCTATTAGCGTACGTATAATCGACAGCCTCACCTCACTATACGTATTTTATACGGTCGACGACACCCTTTGAAGTGGAACTCATGCTTTAACGTTCTGGGGTCATTAGCATTCCTTAGTGTATATTCCACATCGTCTAAATGAGTTTATTTCTGAATGTTTCTTTTACTTTTCATCATGTGAAATAGTGGAGCTAGGCTTAATAGCAGTATTTTCATCCTGACCAAATAAAGTTAGTTTCCTTTTAGCAATAATTTGTACTGTTTCTCAACAACCCCATAGGACTTACCCATCACATGTTAGTTCTAGTTCATCATAGCAATGTAGGTCATTTTAACCAAAAACGACAATTTGAGTTGAGTTTTTAAACGAGCTCCAAAAACGTGGAATTAACTTACCACAAAACAAATACATCTAAAGCGATGTTATAAAAAGTCACGTGCCTGGAATAGTGAAAAATGAAGGTTAAAATACCGCTTACATATTGTTAACCAAATAATTATAAAATAAAGTTTCAAGATACTTTATATAAAAGAAGACAATGTAGCTGTTTATAATGACATGGATTAAAGAAAATAATAAACAAATATAAGGTTAAACTGGTAAAAGTTTTTTATATTTATTTAAGAGATATTGTAAGAAGAATCAAATATTTCAAATCTTAACATGAAGATTACCTTACATTCAGACTAGTAAGAGTCTGAGTCAGACTCCATAAAACTGAAGACAAATCTTAATTAAAACTATTTCTTGTTGTTTACTAAAAGCTTGTCACATTTAGTTAAAATACGTATAATACATTAAAAGTAGTAAAATGTATACTTTCATGTTTAGTTGGTGGTTTCAAGGTCAGTCAAAAAGACCAAGTCCGTATAATGAAAGTTAAAATAAAATTATCAAGTTTGAATTTCAGAAGACCTGCAATGTGAGTTTTGTTTTTGCTAATGGTAAATTTAAAGCCATGAAAACTGCAAAACACAGATAGAAAATGTTTCATTATTACTTCTCGGAGAATAAAAAGATAATTTTGTTTAACGTTTAGGACAAAGTTACAAAAAAGGTTAAGTCGTGCGACTCGTAATCTAAGGGTCGCAAGTTCGCATCCCCGTCGCGCCAAACATGCTCGCCCTTTCAGCCGTGGGGGCGTTATAATGTGACGGTCAATCCCACTATTCATTGGTAAAAGAGTAGCCCAAGAGTTGGCGGTAGGTGGTGATAACTAGCTGTCTTCCCTCTAGTCTTACACAGCTAAATTAAGGATGGCTAGCGTAGATAGCCCTCGTGTAGCTTTGCGCGAAATTCACAAAACAAACAAACTTTATTTTATACGTTATTCCCGTTTATTTTCGTTCTTGCAAAAATCTTACATTATTTTTCATTTATCCGTTAATTAAATTCGTTTAGCATATAGTTATTAATGTTTAAGAATTACGTTAATATTATATTTGTATGTTCTTGTATGCGAATTTTAAGCCACTAAGTTGTGGATCCATTATAAACAAGAGTAATCAGTTAGAGAGCATACCTCCGCTCCTTTTCGATATTGTATGCATTTATACTGAATAACATGAAATTTAACATTCCAAAGCTCAGAAAATTCTTCTCAGATCCAGAATGGTCAATGATCCGGATCATTTTTTGTAGTGTCATGAGGAGTCTCAATTTTAATGTGTTCATGAAATTTCTTTCTATGTGTTACATGACCATTTACCCATTTTTATCCAGTACTTTTTACTGGTCGAGCGATTCCATGTCCGTGTGGATCCGGCACTTTCTGTACTTTTCGAGGCCCGACATGGCCAGGTGTTTGGGATGCTTGACTCATAATCTGGGGTTAATGGGATCGAATTCTTGTCACACAAAACATGCTCACCCTTTCAGCCGTGGGGGCGTTATAAAGTGATAATCAATCCTATTATTCGTTGGTAGAAGAGTAAGTAGTCCAAGAGTTGGTAGTGAGTGGTGATGATTAGCTGCCTTCCCTCTAGTCTTACACTGCTAAATTAGGGATGGCTATTATAGGTAACACTCGAGTAGGTGTACACGAAAGTCAAATACAAATACAAGCTGTTCTTTTTTATAGTAACTTGGGGTCACTTAAGACTATGTCTAGAGTGTCAATCTTTTCAGGATCAAGAGTAATGTTATCACCACACAACTTCACCCTCTTGCTGCAAAGTGACTCTATGTCTACGACTTCCACATCTCGTGTTGGTCTTCCAACATGAGGTGATTGAGCAGTAGCTTCAGTCTGCCCTCAAGCACTTGTTGAAGTGACCACAGTAAATGGTTTTACCTTTTCTTTTTCCAGAACAGTTTGCATGCACTTTTGCTACCAGTTCCCAAACTCTGTCTCATTGATGCTGTTCTTCCTGTAGTCCTTGAGGCTTATCTTTGACTGTAATATGACTTTTATTCCTCACATCAAACAGCTACATGTCAAGTGTACGAGGACACTGAACATCCTCCGTGTCCTCTCTTCCACCACTTGGGAGGGTCATTGATGTTCTATGCTCAGGATCTACCATGCCCTCATTTGCTCCAAACTTCCAAACTGGACTATGAGTCTATAGTCTGTGGTTTTGCAGGACATTGACCTTTAAGATGTTAAACCTCATTAACCATCTGGGGCTTCGGCTCTGCACGGGACGTTTTTGACACTGAGTCCCACGAACCTCCTCTTCACCTTCACTATTTGTTACTTTTTTGCAATATGCTTTGATTTTCACCACAACATCCCACTTGGAGCTGTATTTTCCTTCCTCAGTGGACTATGCTGTCTCAAAATAGATGGTTTTCCATACTTCTATTTGGCCTTCGTATGCAGGCACAGCTGGATGAGGTGGGTGTGTCATTAGATGTCGTTGCTGTTTCCAGCGGTCAGCCCCTCCTACAACGGTTTATTACCATCCACACCTGTGACCTATACTTGAGTCATCTGAGAAAGGCGGATACTCCCAATTTGTCGAACATCTTTCACACCATTCTTTCTCGTTTATACAAATAGTTCCAAATCAGATGACTTTGTGGGATATGCAGTAGTTTTTTGTGGCTCGGTTATTGCTCATAGGATCCCTTTTACAGTTTCTATGTTTACTGCTGAGTTACATGTCATTTCTTTTGCTATGTCGCATTTTAGCCGTGGGGGCCTTCTCTCTAGTCTTACACTGCTAAATTAGGGACGGCTAGCGCAGATAGCCCTTGCGTAACTTTGCGCGAAATTCAAAACAAACAAACAAACAATCTTTTACCATGAATCACGTAAAAGTTATGTAGTACATCAATTGTAAAATTTACACTAACTCGATTAGGCCTCCACTGGCCCTGGAATCGCTTAGCATTAGTTCTCACCTGTTCTAATGGATATTCTAAAACGTCTAGCCTAATTTCTTTATCTTCGGTTTTTATTTACTTTTTCTGAATACCTGACCACGTCGGTTTCCGTGTGAACGAGCTCTCTGACATCATGACTACGTCTCTTTGTTGTGGTGTTATCATAACTGTACTTATCCTGTGTATGGAGTACGTTTCTGTACTGAAGGTTTTGATTTGCGCCAGTTGACAGTCGACTTGGAGTGAGAAACATCGTAACAATCTTTTCCAGGCCAAACATCGTGTTTCCGTCTTGTTTCCGTAAAGATCGGAAGTCGTGGTAATTAGGCTACACATTAGTCACAGTTTTCGACTCATCGTTTTCTTTATCTCGGTTTGTTTTGTTTTCAATATCGCAAAAAGCTACGCGAGGGCTATCTGCGCAAGCCGTTCCTAATTTAGCAATGTAAGACTAGAGGGAAGACAGCTAGTCATTGTCACCCGCCGCCAACTCTTAAGTTACTCTTTTTACCAACGAATAGTGGGATTGACCTTCACATTATAACGCCCCCACGGCTGAAAGAGCAAGCATGTTTGGTGTCACGAGAACCTACGAACCTCAGATTACGAGTCGAGTGCCTTAACCACCTGACCATGCCGGGCCTTTTATCTAGGACTGATCCACTAATGTGTTGTTTTTGTGACACCAAAGTTGCAGTAGTCCATATTTCACTCTAGTGCCGTCGTTACGACCTGCTTTTTTTCAAGTTCACTCCTGACGTTGGCCTGGCATGGTTAGGTGGTTAGAACGCTGGACTCTCAATCTAAGAGTCGTGGGCTGAAATCCCCGTAACACAAAACATGTTCGCACTTTCAGCCGGAGGGACTTATAATGTGGATGTCAATCCAATTATTCGTCGGTAGAAGAGTAGCTCAAGAATTGGCGATGAGTGGTGGCGACTAGCTGCTTACCTTCTTGTCTTACACTAGTAAGTTAGGAACGGCTATCATAGATAGCCCTCGTGTAGCTTTGAAATTCAAAACAAATCAAATTCGTGACGTTGGACAGTGCCATTAGCAATGATAACACTTTCCAACTTGCTTGTGTTTTTAACATTTTACGACCCATTGACTTTTTGAATTCTAGTTAGCTCTGTTATCTGAATTTTGGAAATTGTTTTGTTTTAATTTGATTTATTTTTACATTTTATGCAAATTTCCATTTTACATTTTTTACCAGTTGTTTGGCGCAGATAACCTAGTTGCTTTGCGCCAATAAACGCCAAACAAACAACTTAACTGCTAAATACCTTTAGCATGAACTTCATGGTTTGTACATTCAACTCAGCCATACAGAAGAAAACTTGAAAATAGAATAAAGGATATGTATCCACACCTACCTTTTAAACCATATTTGACCAAAAGTGTTAAAAATAATAAACATAAATGAGTCGATAACAATGGCAAGATATTTCAGATGATATTGTGCAATAAATAGATATACTTAATTCAAATTGGATATTCAAATACTGTTATTGTACAAACTGTTGTTGGCTCATAAGTATTACTTAACCACTCTTTGAACCTTGAACATCAGTCGACTCTTTATAGCTCAATTAGTTAATGTATTTGTTTTGTTTGTTTTTTATAGTTAAGCAAAAAGCTACACAATGGGCTATCTGTGCTCTGCCCACCAGGGGTATCGAAACCCGGATTTTAGCGTTGTAGGTCCGCAGACATACTTGAGCCACTAGAGGGCTAGTTAATGTAACTATTAACAAAAGTAAGACGAAAACAAGACCATGATTGATTAATATCTAAGCCTATTGAGAAACAAAGGCTTTCGTTACATACGAATTCTGTGTGACGGAAAAAGTTTTCATTTTTTTAAATTTATTTTGTTAAGCACACGAGGCAGTAGCTGTTCAGTTAAATGAAACATATATGACGAAAAAATATAGATTTCCTTAGTGATTTTAACACTTTTTTATATTAATTTTGTGTTATAAAGCAGGAGTTTTCTTTGTAGATTAAAGTTATAAGAATGAATGAAATTATGAACTTGAACGGCAATTTTGTGCATCTGGGCTTAATGGCCAAATCAGAAAACCCTAGGACACATGTATAGCAGCAGCTAGTTTTGAACCGGTAATCAGAAATAATTTGTTCGGCTCTTCGAATCATATAATGGAACTGAATAATAGTTTTAAAACTCGTTTACAAACAAAATGCGGAGGGTATTCAGCGGAATCACGTCTCGAACTTCGGGCCCTTTAATCCTTAGATCACCATTAGACAACGCTTAACCGAATATAAGGAGAAAATTTTATTTAAGACTATGAAGTAGTACATACTTCCTGCAAATTATATGTACGCTATGAAAAGTTTATTTAACAATCTGAAGCGACTTTTTTTACCCTGAAAATTAAATCTAATTGTTTTTAAGTTTATGTAATACTAAAAAGCGGCTTCTTTCTGCAAATTACATATGTTGTTCTTGTTTTAAAATTAAGTACAAAGCTACACAATGGGTTATCCCTGCTCTACCCACCACAGGTATCGAAATCTGGTTTTTAGCGTTGTAAATTCGCCGACATGCTGTGCCACTAGGGGGAGCAAACTATGTACGACTAACTCTTTAATTAACATTATGAAGTAGTGGCTGTTTTCTGTAAGTTAAATCTGTGTGATGAAAGGTCTGTCGACAAGTAGGCTGTTTTTCAATAAGAGCATACTTCAAATAAAAGGTTAGCATCTGGATTCAGTTGAGAAGTATAACATAATTTATTCTAGCAGTCAATTCTAAATCGTTTATGCATCAGAAAACAAAAACTGATTAGAAAAACTCTTTAACTTAAAAGCATACATAAGTACAATGTATAAGTAGAACTTTTTTATGTTTGGTAAAGCTCGAAACTGGATCTCTGTAGTAGTAAGAGCCTCGTGAATTTCTCAACCTGAATTGAAGTAATTTTACTTTTATATAGCAATATACAGAACCGAAAGTCGTATAAAGCGTATATGTTAGATCTAATAATAAAAAAATTACACTTTAGAAATGTACTTTTAAGTTTTATTGAGTCAAATAACAGTTATTTGAAATGCGCCCTATAATCAAGTCAGGAAATAAATGTAAGTAGCTTTAAATGAATTAAACAGGTCAGCTAAATCCCCACAATTCAAGGTCATCCGGATGTTAATATACTTCAACATCAACTAGTAAAGGGAACATAAACATGCTTATAACCCTGAAAAGTTGTTGTTGTTGTTGTGTGTGTGTGTTTGTACGTGTGAAGTTTTAGGGAAATCGTAAAGCAATACTGACAAGCAGATAGATATGAAAATACAAAGATTTGTTTCAAATGTCTGATCAAAAATACATTATGAAGAATAGCTAAACAAAATATCATTGGTTTCGATAATACAGATACTGGACAGTACAATATCAACAAATAAGTTAGTAACGTTTATGAGCTCTCATGTATACTAGTGGAGCAAAGAAATATTGTTAAAATTTAAAAATGAAAATATTTTTAAAACTCCCTTTAGAAGTGTTTAAAGACGGAGTCTGAAGAAAAGGAAGTTAATTAATAAAACCAAATCTACATTTACATTATTTATAACTTCTTTGTTTGTTTTGAATTTTGTGTAAAGCTCCACGAGGGCTATCTGCGCTAGTCGTCCCTAATTTAGCAATGTAAGGCAGCTAGTCATCACCACCCACCGCCAACTCTGGGGCTACTGTTTTGCCAATGAATAGTGGAACTGACCATCACTTACAACGCCCCCACGGCTGAAAGAGCGAGCATGTTTGGTGTGACGGAAATTTGAACCTGGGACTCTCAGATTGCGAGACGAGTACCTTAGCCACCTGGCCATGCTGGGCCTCTTATTTATATTGCATAATTCAAACATGGGTCTATGAAGACCTACTTTATAATAATTATAAGGCAGGAGAAAATATATATAAATGAAATAAAAATAGAATATTGTGGAAATATATCATAAAATCGATAAGATAAAAGACGGTATAAACATTTCATAAGAATGGCAAGATAGGATACGATGTAAAACTAATTTAAAAGCAATAGAAAACACTTCGTATACCAAATTTCCATCAAAGCAATTTTCTATTTAGATCTTATGGACATATTCTAGATCAAATTTGTTTATAAATATTACCATACCTTTAACTAAACCACTAAGTTCTACATACCTCTATATAAATCACCGTAATTACATCTTGCAAACCATTTTACAAATTTACTATTCACTCGTCTTCATATAATGTGGTTTCAGCTTCCTGATTTGCATAAACCTTCATTTCTTAATACCACAGTAATATATTTAATCAATACTTGATATTTAAACTTACATTATTCTTCTGAAAAAGAAAGAAGTAAAATACATTTGTCAGCCCTAAACTGTTTTGTTAACACGAACAATGACAGTGATTTAAATGTTGACAGCCTATAATAATTGATAATATTGTAACAAAACACTGTTTTTTCTGTGCCTCTTGCACGTAAGAGAAAAAAGCAATTTTGTTCAATGAACACGTTTTTAGTTAGAAACAAACTATATACCATGAACAAAAACAGAAAAAAACGGAGTGAACAACTTCTTGCGGCATGCGCCATGCGATTTATCCTTCGAAATAGGCGTGAGCTTTTTTATATTAAATAACTCCATCTTAACGCTCAATGGGTTTCAGCTGTTTTTAAGAAGAAGAAGATCTCTAATTTTCTTCACTTCAAGGGTGATGAACTAGAAATCCTTTTTTTTAACTGAATGTGTCCTTCAATGATGGATATATAAGCAAGTTGTAACGACTGAGAATTACACTCAGAACGAATCCAGACGACTGTTAGTGAATGAATACGAGTAGGACCTAGCACAGGTTAGTGAATAACAAAGTTTTCACTTATGTGTTTATATGTGCGGGTACGTGTAATTTTTAAACTGATACAAAACATTAGTTAATATTGTTTGTTATACAATGCGTGTAGTTCTGTGTAAATTCAACAAGCTATACTAAGTCAAGCTGAATATAAAAATTATATTTAAAAAATAAGATATGTTTTTATTGTCCATAAACATTGTTATGCCATTACGTCAGATCTCCCTACCACTCTTTTGCATCAGAAAAATGAATATTTTATAAGTTAGAATAGTAGTAGGAGGCATAGCAAGATATGTCCATAACTGCATCATGTATGTATGTTCTGGTTATATATCCTATCTATGATTGTATTATGTATGCATGTTCTGGTTATATATCCTATCTAATGTAAACAAAATTCTTAAGCTTATTTAAATACGCTTCTGTAGCTTATTTGAACATACTCGACATAGAGACAAAAACACAAAAATAATAGAGTAGTATTACTATTGTTTTAATTTTTTAGGACATCTAAACGAATAAATATACAGATGAATTCTGTTATTTTTAACTGTTGACAGACATCTAAACAATGAAATATAAAGCTTTGTCAAAAATTGTTAACAAAACAAACTTGTCTAATTTTAATGTTATAAACTTTTTGTTTCCGTATAGAAGTATTTTAGTTAAGTTTTACTAAAGCATTTACTGTTTGTAATATATCAGATAGAGTAGGATTTGTTTAACATTACATTCTGTTTGCATTACGTATATCGTCCTTTATTCGCCACTAACAACTTAAAATACTATAGGTGTTTAGATGAACTCTGATGTACCATCACAATTAATTATACGTTATTATTCTCCCTGTGAAATCAGTTATTTATTTATTTATTTTCTCCACCAAAATATAAACTCCAGTAAATAAAAACTGATGCCAAACTCTAGTCTCTTTTTTTCATTCTCTGCTTTGTTTGCTTCGTTTTTCCACGTACTACTAATAAGCTGTGAATTAGTCTGTTTAACGGGTGTAACGAATCAAAGAATACATTAGGTCACTACATTATCTTTCCTTCATTTACATTTACGATTTTCTGAAGAAAAGAAATTATCAATAAGTTATAAGATTTTGTGAATAGATAGACCTCATAAACTTCTTTCACTTTTCAAAAAAAAACAAACGAGTTTGTCTGCATTTTGAACACTAGGTTTATTCCAATTTGGGATATATTGAGAAAAATAATCTTGCTACCGATTGTAGAACTTATAACTTTACAAAATATCACATCCTAAACAAACCTACCATTTCTTAACTATTTCTAAGACAATAATGAATACATTTAGAATAGTGAACACTGATAGTTTTACTTTCGGTTAGTTAATTTGTTTGTTTTGCTGGCTATCACGCAAAGTCACTTGAAGACTACCTGTATTAGCTGTTTTTAACTCAGAAGTGATATACTAGTAAGTTCCACTAACCGCCAGTTCGTTGGCTGCTTGTTTTCAACAAAACGTGTGATTGATCGTAACATAAAACAGTCCAACGGCTGAAAGGGCGAGCATGTTTGGTGACTGGATTCAAACGCATGTCTCGTTAATTAAACCTCTGATTATAATTAATGCAAGCTGTCTAACAAACAGTTCCTTATATGGTATAGTATTATGTCATAAGGTTATTTCTCGAAATTCATAAATAATACTGTAACTAAATTAGTTATTATTGTTACTTCTTATTTTAACTTTTATTATTACCGTTGTTGCGTGTGTAGAAGATAGTTTTTAAATACACATACGTCTAGTAAATTATTTTTCTATCTTTTACATTAACCTCGTTATCTGACTCAGAATACACATTTATTGTACAATTTTATTATTCTTTCATTGCTCATTTTTTCATCTTCATAAACATTAATTGTTTGCTATACTATTTCAACTCTTACTGTTCTGATACTTAACTAGAAAATAAAACACTAATATGCGTGGTAGTGATTTATCTCAGATGTTAAGTTACTGTAAAGCTTCACTATCGAAGTAGTTTAATGGACTTTCAGTGACTACTAAATGTTTGTAAGGCATAATAAAATTGCTTGTATTTACATTATGCTTTTCAAGGGACAGAAACAGCTAACTTGTTACACATTTGATGAGTTACTTTACGTTATTTTCTTAATGTTGATTTTATTAACAGTATTGATTAAACTGTATAATGTGTGATTTTTATTTATTAACTTGTATTTAGTAGTCTTATTACTGAGATTACCGCCAAAAATTCACCAACTACAAGAGTATTGAACTGATAAATCAGTGCATGATAATTGTTATAAGTTTTGATTTTATGACTTTGTTAAAATAGTACAATAAATAGGCTATATGAATTACTAGGTTAATGACTTAGATAGTTAGTACGATTTGGTTAAAAACCAATGATAATGATGTTATAAGTAGAAACGAACTTTCAAACAACGGAATTTAAAGGCACATTTCTTTGTTTGTTTTTTTAATTTCGCGCATAGCTACACGAGAGCTATCTGTGCTAGCCGTCCCTAATTTAGTAGTGTAAGACTAGAGGGAAAGCAGCTAGTTATCACCACATACCGCCAACTCTTGGGCTACTCTTTTAACAACGAATAGTGGTATTGACCGTTACATTATAAGCCTCCACGGCTGAAAGGGCGAGCATGTTTGTGGCGACGGGAATTCGAACTCACGACTGAGTGCCTTAATCACCAGGCCCAGCATGGCCCATATAAAGTGGCCAAAATATGGCCGAGTAATTGACCAAAAATTATGCTTTTTTGTTAGTTTGATACCCCTGAAAAGACTCAAACGGGTAAATCCTAGTTTTTAAAACAATGTGTTGGACACACGAAAATTTATATTTGCGCCAATTTTCATTGTGATTGCTGTAAATATAACTGCACAGGAGCCCGAGATATACATGTTTGGGCTGTTTTAACCCGTAAAATTCTTTAAAAGGACTAAATACCAAATTTCGCGTCAATCCGCCGAGAAGTGAAGGGATAGAACGTTTGGTTGTTTCAGTGTTTATAAATGCTCTGACTAAAACCTGAATCAGAACCCATTAGTGAAGTCCTATGCAGAAAATAAGCTGGGTCTGTGATATGAAAAGTGATTGCTTACATAGATGTCATATCACGGCGGATATTCTACAAGGCAGAAATAAACTTCAGGACGTCTTCAATATTCAAAGTGGCATTATCCTAGGATCCACTTAACAGGATCATTTTATGAAAACTGTTTATCTTAGATTTAAAGAGAAAAGTGTGGGTTTATCAGTAAAATCTTTACAAGTGACATACATGAACACATTGAACTTTATTAACCGCCATGTTTATCTCACAATACTGAGTTTTTACTAAAATGGGTAACAAGATTCTTCACAAACAATGTTGCAAAAATCCACCATGGTCACATTATTCAAAATTGACTTCACCCGTTGAATCTCTGTCTAATGTGTCGGGCTTGGCATGGCCAAGCGTGTTAAGGCGTGCGACTCGTAAACAGCGGGTCGCGGGTTTGTATCCCGGTCGCGCCAAACATGCTCGCTCTTTTAGCCATGGGGGCGTTATAATGTGACGGTCAATCCCACTATTCGTTGGTAAAAGAGTAGCCCAAGAGTTGGCGTTAGGTGGTGATGACTAACTGCCTTCCCTCTAGTCTTAAATCTATGCTAAATTAGGAACGGCTAGCACAGATAGCTCTCGCGTAGCTTTGTGCGAAATTCAAAAAATCAAACAAGCAATCTAATGTGTCATTTTGTGAATGAACTTCAACTTAGTTTTTCCTACCTGTGATTGGTCTGGCAAGGCCAACTAGTTAAGGGTTCGAATTTTCGTCACACCAAACATTCTCACCCTCTCAGCCGTGAGGGCGTTATAATGTGACAGTCAATCCAACTATTTGCTAGTAAACGAGCAGCCCAAGAGTTGGTAGTGAGTAGTGATGACTAGCTGTCTTCTCTCTAGTCTTACACTGCTAAACTAGGGACTACGACTAGCGCAAATAGCCCCCGTGTAGCTTTATGTGAAATTCAAAACAAACAAACCTTCAGTGATCCTTTGCAAACATAAGGAAACAATTGTATCGCATTATCTTCGCCTACTTCAAAGCGTTGTCGTGATCCAACCATGCATTCGGTGTGAATCCGAGCCAATGAACTATACTCGAAAACCTAGTATTATGCAGACGTAGCTGTTTAGGGTTATTCAGACAAAATCATTAATTATTTGTATTAGAGCCTTTACAGATAAAGGTACTAAGTAGTTTTTGAGTTCGTTTTGCTTAACACTGATAACAAATTGAGAGTTATATTAATATTATAATAAAGATAGTTTTAAGAGAATTAGAACAATTTTTGATAATTTGAGAATGAAAAAAAGAAACTAGTTACTAAATGTTGTGAATTCTAACTTCTCAATTTAGAAATTTTTTCTTTTCAATTCTATAAGTCAGTTGTCACCTTTATTTACTGTTTTGTTCTCTATTTTAGCTATCTTGACAATGAAGACGATAATAGTTGTTATATCACTGTGTCTCTTGCTAATTGCTACAAGTGTGGAAGGTGGTAAAGGACTAGGACTAGGTGGTCTTGGACTTGGCGGAAAAGGTGGTGGCGGTGGTCTAGGACTTGGAGTTCTTTTAGGATCATTACTTGGGGGTTTGGGAGGAGGGGGAGGAGGATTGAGCGTAATACCTATACCTTTACCATTACCTCTCCCACTTTCAACTGGTTCTGAGTAAGTTGAGAAGAATTGGTTATCTTTTGGTTTTATAAATCATCATTTATTTTCAATGCTTAATGTATATACGTCTAATTATCAAGCGAAGCTGAAATTGTATGAATTTTACTGCTGTGAATTTGCTTAAAGACGTACTTATACACTACTTTCTCTGTATTTTGAATTAAACATTTCACGTTATTTATTACATATCTGAAAGGTTACCTTGGATTTAGCTTTATTATGTTCTGTTTTCATTTCAAGCAGTGTCCAAACTCAGCAGTTTTTTTAACGAGCTTGGGTAATTACATACATTTTGTCATTACAGACCTACCCATGTTGTTCATCAATGAAACAATTACTTTATATTAATACAGTCGTTCAAGGAAATTGTTTCAGTCCAGACTTCTGATACTACAATATCTTTTTACCATCTATTTTCGGGTATCTCGCGGCTATTCGATTTCTTTTAATCGTTTGCATTTGTAGAGGTCAAGAGCCTGCATATAAATACTGTAGAAGTAAATATAAAAGTGTCTAAACATACAACGGTAAAACCAAGTGATGCTATACAGATTCAATTTCACAATTTTAACTCATTCATAATAATAGAAAAGAGTTCCTGCAGACTTTTTAAACCTGTTTTTCTTTTCCTGACGAGAGAAGTAATGAGTTATTTCTTAGTCCAGTGTATCCCCAGTGGCACAGCGGTATGTATTTGGACTTAAAACACTAGAAAACGGGTTTTGATACCCGTGGTGGACAGAACACAGATAACCCATTGTGTAGCTTTGCGCTTAAGTACATAAATACAAACAAACTTAGTTTAGTGCAAAACCTTCAATATGTTAACAATAGAGCTATTACAGTTTCATCAACTGTGATCGAATCACTGAAAAAACAAGGACAGCACAACTTTGTCCAAGTGCAGATTTCTTCTTATTGAATAATTCTGCTGAATTAACACAGTTATTGGTGACGTATTTCGTAAGATGACTTCTGTGACAGGTTATTATAAATATCTGAATTATAAAATACCATACAAAAGGAAATATGTTTTCGATTTAATGATAATAATATTAATCATTTTTTCTTTTCCTTTTACTTAGAAAAACTGTCGTGAGAAGCTATCCGATACCTATCCACACACCTATTCACTATCCGGTGCCATATCCAGTTTACCTCCACAGTCACAGTCACAGTCATATTCATACTCAAGGTTACGGAGGTGGTCATGGAGGATATGGTGGAGGTGGTTATGGAGGATATGGTGGAGGTGGTCATGGAGGATATGGTGGAGGTGGTTATGGAGGATATGGTGGAGGTGGTCATGGAGGATATGGTGGAGGTGGTCATGGAGGATATGGTGGAGGTGGTTATGGAGGATATGGTGGTGGTTACCACTAAACAATAATTTCATGATTGATTTCTGAATCTTTCAAGTAAATACACACTCACTACTAAATTGTCTTTGAAGATTATATGTACTTGCTAATATAACGATATAGGATTTTATGCAGACTTTTATGTTTATGGACGTTATATGAGCAGAGTACGTTAGTTACTTTGTATTACATAACTATTGGTTTTATTGTATTTAAAATTTACTTCTCTAGTAACGTGCTGAAGGAATGTTCGATGTACTCATGTAAACTAGTGGCTCAACTGCTCAAGCATATTTACTCTTCCATCTATACAAACTGAAATATGCTGTAAAATGAAACTTCGGCGTTTAACTCATCACCAAAAATGAAATGAGAGCTAGCACAGCAGACCTGTACATCCACAATGTTATTACATGCAACTTTTAAAGAGACCGTTAAACGTAGAGTAACAACTTTTATACGTATATAACATAATGTTATTCGAAACACTTATATTTAGGACAATCATCACTACAATATATCATAGCTGTACGTTATGTATACATATATTTCATGTAGTTTAATTAAACCATCACAGGTGTAAAGTTAAGAATGTTTAATAGATTCTTAGGCATAATTCAATCCTAAATGAATAAATTTACTGCATATCTATAGTCAGAAATTATCGACAGTTTGAAACAAAAAATCTGTGCAATAAAACGTTCTCGACGTGATTAGCACGAGAGAATTGTGTCCATAAAATAGTCGATCGCAACATTGATGCTTGCCAATTAAAAAAAATTAGCAAAGTTGTTACGGACTTAATTAAGAATTATGGTACTTATATTATAATGTATAGGCTACTGTACGGCTTCAGAGAAAATCAAAGACTATTTCACTTCTCTTATTTTTAACACAACAGTTTTTGTACGTATTAAGAATGAAAACATAATATGAAGAGACAGAACGTAAAATAATAAGAAAAGACAGAACGTAAAATAATAAGAAAAGACAGAACGTAAAATAATAAGAAAAGACAAAGTGTAAATACAATTCCAAGCTCATCAACTGCATTGTCAACTGTCTAACTGTATGTGTTTTATAACAAAATGTGTTTTAAAATACATTTAATATGTTGTTAATGATTATGTTTTATTTAGCACTAATCTCTGCCTACGTCGTGGTAACATACCCACACTGTTTTAGCGTCCTTAAGTCCGTAAACTTACCGCAGGCTGACGCGTGGTGATATATATATGTGTGTGTGTGTATGTAATATAAGTATCAAACCTTAACAAATAATCCAAAGTTTATACGAGACATATTAGAAATATTTTAATTTTTAATATAATTACGTGTATATATATATATATTTCTAAAGTACCTCAATATATCTATTCGATTTTATATATAAAAATTGAGATGGTAGTTCTCATTGCTTCTATGCAGTTGTTTGTGTTATTGTTTTTACTATTGCTGTCTACAAGATAATTTTATAACATGTTCTAATCATAAATGATTTATCATGTTGCTCCACATGTACGTGTGATAGGAAAGTCTTTTGGTGGATAGTGTAAAAATCATAAACTGTATACATAGTTTTGTACATAAAAGGTTATCAAGTTTACCATAGAGTCGGTGGAGATGGTATTTAACAAATAATACATCAACAATTGCAGAGCTGTTCTTTAAAAGATAATTGCCACTAGATTTCATTTGTTTTTATACCAAACAAACCTAAAACCAAAGCAAGAAACAGTCGCTAAGATACCAAACCAGAAAGTGACCAACACGCCAAATTGTTCATCTTCATTCTTCTCTGTTTTAGTCGAGATCACTCTACAACTATTTTTCACTAACGTCAGTTTAAATTTAAATCCGTTATAAGTATTTCTGTGCAATGCACAATATCATCTACTAATTCCAACAATTAATAGTAGTTTAAAAATTGATAATTCGAGTGTGAATGACTTCATCATACCCCTTGAAGTTAGCTTGCTTACAGAAAGTACAGGGTGAAACAAGAATTACTAGCCTGTAACAGATGAGCATTAGATGACTGTAACGTTCAATACTTTGAACTCTATGCAATCAGATTCTTTAGAGAATCAATTCTTATAGCATGTATGAAATAAAAAGAGTAAAAACATCAATACACATAAAATTAAATTTTATTACGCACATTCATAGAATACGCTGTTTCATTAAGGGATAAAACGTCACAAAACAAGTAACGAACAACAGATTGTGAGTGTAAAATGACGTAATATAATAATTCAAACAAGAACATATACAATTACACATAGATCATCTCTACACGTCTTTCAGTATTAAAATTTAATGTTACATTCTAAAATGCATAACAGTACTGTAGTTGGAAGTTATACTCGTGCTATGCAGTTTGTTTTTATACTGTCATGATCATGTCAAAGTAGGCAACAATGTAAAGTAACTAAAAGCCTAGGACTTACGTAAAAGAAAAACCAATTTGAGTCAAAACATATCTTGTTTATAACATACTATTGCAGATTTTCGGTACGAAGTCGATCGAATTAGCCGATCTCGTAACTGTTTTTAATTCGTAACAATTTACAGCATAACAATAAATTTTAATGTGTGCAGCTATATCATTCGTGTTCTTGTTTGCGTTTTTTGGCACTACCATCCCTACATCATTTTACATTTTAAAATGTTTGTATTACTTGTTGCATCATTTACACATTTACTTCCTTTTCACATACATGTAAATATTACACATAGTAATGCGAAGATTATAGAGTTTTAGATAAACTGAAACATACTATATGTATGTTGATCTACCAATAAACTCTCAGCTAGAAAATATTAAAGTTATAATGAATAAATACACTTTGTTGACCAAACTCTCCTGGCTGACATTTTACTGTGATGCTGTAGTAATGAGGCCGAACCTACTGAATCTTCATGTCAGTACATTTCTAACAATATGAGGTTTATAAAGCCAGTAACTGCAACAAAATTATAGAACGAAGAAGAAATGCTGTATATGGAAAAGAGAATTATTATTGTATACAAAGTGGGCGGTATCAGTGCCCATAACATTATTCCCCAATAATGTATTTAAGGAATGCTCGACGTACTCATGCAAGATATTGGTCTAGTTGCCCAAAGTTAATCAGTTCCAGTCCATACTAGCTTTAAAGCGTGCTGAAAATGAAACCACACACTTCTCATTTAATCATAATAATTTAATAAAAACTCAAGACAGCAGGCCGGTACACCCAGTGCGCACAAGGAATTCTAACTTGCTGGATTTAATAGATAGAGTGCAGCCCATCCCATGAGCTCCTCATAACAGACATGGATGTGCAAGACGCCAGCTCTTTTGGTTTACAACTGGGTTGGAGGACAATGAAGTGGTGTGGCATATTCCACTATGCCTTGCTTTAGATTTGGTATAAACCTCGAGAACTTCTTAGATATGACTAGGTGATCCCTAGCCGTGAAGACTGGTGATGGGTAATATCATTGTATAAGCTTTTGATTTTGACTTGATCCAGTGAATATAATGAAGAAATACAAATTTTCATACTACAGTTAATACTGCTTTGTCTGCACTGATGAAATTCAGTGACGACAGCCCTTACTTTTTTAGCATGGTAATGCATCATACCATATCACAATGTCTAGCACTAGTTTGAGACAGATAATATTAAGAATCAGAATCTTAGTTAATTGTCTGGAAAAAAGACAAGTCCTGAAACCTCTCTATATATGAAGCTGCTATAATAGTTTTTGTTACTTTTTTGCTACAAACTTCAAAAATGGGGACATTGCCTATTACCAGTGAAAAACACGATTTTCTACTTCTCGGGAATGCCATCTCATTATAACGGCTAAAAGGTAAAGCATGTTTGGCGTGATGGGGATTCAAACCTGTGACCATCAGATTACGAGTCGAGTGCCCTAACCACCTGTCCAAACCGAGCCCGAGCCTTCCAAAAGTTGGAAGCTGGTAGTGTTGTGTTTCTCCTACTCTATGATTTCTAAATTGGGGACGACTTGTGCAGATAGAATTTGAGTAACTTTGTTGAACAAAACATAATAACCAATTCTTTTATTTATCATTTCAAAATTAAAGACGTCAAGCATAAGTTAATCCTCGTAGAGATTTTAATTAATATCTGAAATAAACAAGAACAAGTACTTTATGAATAGGTTTTTATTCTCGGTTGCCTATTTGTACGTGTGTTTTTCTAGCAAAACCACATCGTCCATCAAGAGGAATCGAACCCTTGATTTTAGCGTTATAAACCCAGAGTCTTACAGTCTTCCCAATGAAAAAGTCATCTTTTTTTAACAAGTATTTAGAAGTCTTTAAAATATCCGAAAAAAAACACAACAGATTATCAGATTTACTGCATTTTAAAAGTTTAAAAAGCACAAAGTTATGCACAATGCTACACAATCAACTTACTGTGTTGTGCCCACCACGTGTAACGAAACTTGGTTTGTAGCGTAAAACTTCAAGACTTAACGCTTTACCACTGGGGGCGGCTTACCATAGCAACGTGGAAAAGTGCTTGTATGTGTGAGTGTTTTTTATAGCAAAGTCACATGGGGTTATCTGCTGAGTCCACCGAGAAGAATCGAACCCATGATTTTAGCTTTGTAAACCCGTAGACTTACCGCTGTACCAGCGGGGGACTTTTATAGAATTTTATACAATATTTTTATTGTAACATTAATAACTTCTGTTCATCACGTTTACACTGAATATGAATTGTAATTACTTTTGATCGTCGATTTGATATTCTACAAATTATTCTGAATACTGTGAGCATTCTTAATTATATCACAATATTGTAAGGTTTCAGGAGGGAGAATCACAAACTAACGCGTTTTATGTCGGCCTTAGATTTCAATGAACTCAAGAACCATATTCGAAGGAAGGAGTGACGCTCCTTTAATATTCATCTTTATTAACATATATATTATATTACTTGTTTTGCATTCACCTGCTCTAAGAAAAATGCACATTTATATATTTCACTTTCATCGCTTGCTGTTTTATAATTTTCATGAAAACGTATAACCTCTCCTAACTTTTAACTGACAGACTAGAACAACGGTGAAAGACACCTATCACCAGCTCTTGGGCTACTCTTGCCTCACCGAATAATCGAATTTGACTGTTATTGTTCTAGCACACCCACAACGCTCAACCCATGGAGCAAGTTTTCACGATAACTGCGCGCGAGCCTTGAATATTCGCGTTTACATTCTGAGCGCGCTAGTAACGAGGCAACGCCTAACTCTGCATTCTTTTTCAGAGAAATAAAGCGTTCTAGAGTTGATGATTTTGAGTTTTGTACAAGTTATCCAAAACTGGTGGAAATTGTAGTTGAATAGGTTTAACATCATTACTGGACTTATTAAGAAGTAACAAGAATAGTATACAATATATCTGACACCATTAAAAACAAGATTAAAACGTTTATTGAAAATAAGACTCAAGATATTTTAACTATCTGATACCGTAATGTGTTAAAAGAATAGTTCCTTAAACTAGGCTCATCGTTTATATATATAGTGTCCATTTTGTATTTCAGCTTATAATATAAATATTTCTACACTGCATTATTGCAATTTAAAAGGTGGGCATTTTGAAAACTATAGTTAGACATTTTCACTGTCAAAGTTAACTATAAACAGTCCATAATTTTTTTTAAATGAGCAATTGTTTGCCGAATTATATTATCCATTTCACTCGTTATTTGAGGGTCGCGGGTTCGAATCCCCGTCACACCAAACATGCTCATCCTTTCAGTCGTGGGCACATTATAATATGATGGTCAGTCCCACTATTCCTTGGTAAAAGACTAGCTCAAGAGTTGGCGATGGGTGGTGATGACTAGCTGCCTTCCTTCTAGACTTACACTGCTAAATTAGTGACGGTTGGTGCAGATAGCCCTAGAGTAGCTTTGTGCGAAATTCGAAACAAACCAAAACACTTTCTGGGCGAAGAATTTATTCAGTTCTTCTTGCATCCCATTAAACTTCGTATGCATGTTTGGGTCACCTTATGTTAATTTCTAGAATATGTACAGCTTTTCAATATCTAAGTTATATTGCATCAGAATGTAGAATAGTCTTTATTTCTTCCTCTATTCTGGCAAGTTTACCTCATTGGGCTTGTTGAGAAACGAACTTTGTTATAATTCGTTTCCGTAAAGTTTTGTATTACGTTGGGGATTGCTATCGTTAGTTGCATCTAACATTAAACTAGAACCAAACTTGTCAGAAGTGTGTTTCCATATAAACCGTATTTTTGCAAAAGTGATGCAGAGAACTTGATGTACTTCATACATTCCCTGTGCTACATGATATAAGAAAAACTTTTTTTTTTTAAACGTCTTAACTGTGGAAAATAATAGTGTTGTATATTTTATTCTTTCGGTAATTAGAGAAGACTTATATATTTCCACTGAAACCAACTTATGTTCTATTACACATAGCTACATTAAATTAATTTTTTAAGACAAGATTTCAAACGCAATTTAGTATCGTTACCTGTACTTTAGGAAATTTCTAATGGTTTAATATTTTTAGTAGTTAAAAATTAAATGAAACATATGTTATCTGATGGAATTTTATAATTATAAAGCCTTATTGTTAAGCAACGACTGTAAGTAATACCATTAAAAAATACATAGACTATATATATATATGTGTATATAAGTCAGTAACTAACATCATAGATGTTTAAATTGAAAGATGTATAGTTTAAAATACTCATTTATTAACATTTATAATTTTTTTCTAGTCGTACTGCATGTTGAAAATGAAGTAGGCACATTTCGTGCGAGTTCTGTTTGTTGTTATTATTTTGTCCATTTTTGGTTAAAGTGTTCCACTCTCAATTAGGTTCCTATCTCCAAAGGAAGTGCTATAATGTGACGATTAGATAAGCCCAAAAGTTGGCAGTGAGTGGTATTGATTAATTGCCCTCTTTCTAACCTATCACTTCTAAATTAAGGATGGCTAGTACATATAATCCTTCAGAAGCTTTGAGTCGAATTCAACAAACCAGCCAACATGTTCGTAGTGTACACATAAACCTGCTTTCTTAAGATTTTGTAGTGATCAATGAATAACTGAGCAGTGACTCCTGACACCAGTGTTTGGTATGATTAACACATACTGATAATACTTTACGAAGTATGTACACTACACTGAGCGAGTCTTAAGGCTACATAATTTGTGCTCTGCTCACCACGTTTGTTCTACCATCGTAAGGCCTCAAACTTATCACTGAACCTTCAGGTGCAGCTAATAAGACAGTGAACACAATAAAACATAACATGGTTTATATGTATTTTTAATATTATCAGTTAAACATTGTAAAATATTTCACATAGATCCTAATGTACAACTAAGTCCTGAAAAAATATTCAAAAATACCTAATCGATTATACATGCGCCCATTATAACTGTTACACTAAACATTAATTTAATTTACGTAAGAAACTAACAACAAGTACAAGTATTACAAAACAGGCATTAGAAAGCTTAGAATTTTCCTTCCTGAAAACACCCATTAATGATTGCTAAGTAAAGCAACTGAATAGCTTAATTATTATTGTATTAAATATAGTAAAACTGATGGTTAGTGCAGTTTTGTATATACTTCCTAATCTACGAAAGTAAAACGATGTAGTGTAGCAATAAATATTGCTTTTTATTACTTTGTTACATTGTAACGTGCAAAGGTAAAAACCTATAGATATAAACTATGTAGTAAATACATATTAACTTCCTGACGTACAAGGGTAAAAACTGTATAGTATAAGCACGTTAGATTTATTCCTTGTAACATACATGGTCCTGCATGGCCAAGCGTGTTAAGGCGTGCGACTCGTAATCTGAGGGTCGCGGGTTCGCATCCCGGTCGTGCCAAACATGCTCGCCCTTTCAGCTGTGGGGGCGTTATAATTTGACGGTCAATCCCACTAGGTAAAAGAGTAGCCCAAGAGTTGGCGGTGGGTAGTGATGACTAGCTGCCTTCCCTCGAGTCTTACACTGCTAAATTAGGGACGGCTAGCACAGATAGCCCTGAGTAGCTTTGTGCGAAATTCCAAAACAAACAAAACAATTGTAACATACACAGTTAAAAACGCACGGCATAGCGATATCTTACTGGTAATATAAAAAGTTAAAAACGTATTTTAACACACAAAGTTAAAAAACGTATAGCATAGTGATATCTGGCTTGTAACATAGAAACAAGAGAGTTCAGCAATATTTCCAACGCACATGCGCCTGGCTAAGCCTGATGGTTAGGGTGCTTGACTCACAAATCTGTGGCTCTCGGGTTTGAATCCCCGTAACTGAACATAGTCGCTCTTTCATTTCTTGGTGTCGTTATAATCCTGGGGACAATTCCACTATTCCCTGAGGTTTTTGTTTCGTCCAACCCTCTCAAACCATGCAGGTTGTCTTCTCGTGAGCAAACCACTGTCGCCGCTTCATGCTACGATATCTCTGTCTGCAGATACAAGCCACGCCTACTACCCAAAGCCACGATGAAACTACATAAGGGAGGAATCTTCCTACAACCCGTGACTTACGATGACGGCAGATTCTTATGCAGCCCATGGAATTCAAGCCTACAGTCTTTTGTCAACCCCTAAAACCAAGGCCAAGTTCCACGTAGTCTTTCTTAGAAATGTGGACCTAACTGTCAGTACAGATGAAATATTCTTTTACCTCACACAAGACACCATCATTAAAACCCATGCTGTCTATAGAATTATTTCAAAGAAAAACAAATAGGCCTTCCACTACAAGAAGGCTATTACCAATTACAGGAAAACAGCAGTGGATGTTTTATTCTTTTCTTTCACTTCAAAGCAGAAAAACCAAGCTGTAAACCAAGTCTACCTCCTACATACATCACTACAGCTCCGTCAACCTAGCCACCTCATCTCAGCAACAAGCTAACTAATGCCAGACCAAAGAAAACAATCACAGATCAGACCTCACAGACCAACCCACCACTTTTCTGAGCCTCTTCAATCATGACTGAATCAGTTATATTAACCGATCAAAACACTCAGACCAAACAGATCTAAAGGAAAAAATCAACTCAGACCCAACCAACTATCGAGCACACCCTTAATGACCCTAATTCCTCAAACACCAGTTTCGGCTCCGACAATCAAACACCAAGACCTCCCAAAAGTCTGTTACCGCTAAATTAGGGATGGCTACCTCGGATATTTCTCGAATAGCTTTGTACAAAATTTAAGACGGAGCCATACTAATCTAATGTGCAAGGGTAAAAAGGTGTAATATAAACATATTAACTTCCTAACGTATAGACATATTTACTTTATAACCTATACAGACAGCATATAAGGATAATATTAAAGTAAAATCTTTGTACTAATCATGTATATAGACCATATATAAAGACAACAGTGATGTAAAAATTGCATTCTAATAATAAAGACAAGCCGTGTGTAGATGTAATAGTTAAATAAAGTATAACAATATTTTCTTTCTGATGTACCCTATTAAAAACGAGGATATTACATTTAATAATTCAGTTTTCTTACACTTTAAACTTTGTATAGGTTGAAATAAAAAGGCGGTAGCCTGTAGTGTTAGGGAAAAAAAACTATTATATTTTAATGGATAAAATAATAGTTGTGTTTAGAGGTAATAATACACCAAATATTTACTCTTTATAGCAATGTTTTCTTTCTTACACACAGAGTGAAAATATTTAGTTTTTTGATTCCATTTGTTTACAGTTTATATTTTATATTAGTTGAAAGTACTTTGAAAACTTAGTGATGTAAAGTCTTAAAGTGAAAATACCGTTAAATTGTAATCCACAAGTCAACAGTTGTGTTTAGATGTAATACCTAAGGTCTCTACCATTTTAATGTACTAAAATTATGATCATGTGTAGATGTAACAGTGCACCTAGTGCTCTTCCATTTTAATGTAATCAGATCGTGTGTAGAGGTAACAACACACCAAGGCTTCTTCCATTTTAATTTAGGCTCAACATGGCCAGATGGTTAAGACACTTGACCCGTAATCTGAGGATTGGGGTCCGAATCCCCGTCACATCAAACATGCTCGCCATTTCAGCCGTGAGAGCGTTATGATGTTACGGCCAATCCCACTATTCGTTGGTACAAGAGTAGCTCAAGAGTTGGCGGTGGATAGTGACGACTAGCTACCTTCCCACTAGCCTTACACTACTAAATCATGGACGGCTAGCGCAGACGGCCCTCGTGTAGCTTTGCGTGAAATTCAAACCAAAAACAATCCAACTTTTGGGTTACTCTTTACCAGCGGAAAGTGAAGTTTACTTTCACGTAATAATCCTTCCTTCTGGTAATATAATTCACTCTCACAACTTACAGAATTCAAATACCCCAACAACTGAACCATGCAGGCCAATAAACGGGGAGGTAGCTATTCATCATCTACCACCAAATCTTTGGTTAGCTTGCAGAAAGGTACAGGATTTCCATGAATTAGCAAACCCATGTTAAAAATTAATAACTTCAAGAATATTATAGATATAACACTCAGTAAAGAACAAAAAAAGATCACGCTCCATTAAAAAAACACAGAGTGTGATTTTATTTTGTGAGTTCAAATCAATCATGTCAAAACAACGAAATTACAGATACATTTATGAAAAAGTCCCACCAACCAAGAATAGCATACAAACTTAGTAGTATGTTACAACAAAAGGGGACCTGGACGTCCAAGTGTATCTGATACAACAGTTGATCATGTGTCACAGAAACAAACGATGCGCGTGTAAAAGTAAACTAAAACAAGAAATAAAACTTTATGAGTTGTTCGTTAAGTTAAATAAACCTAGAGTGTTCTATCTATAATACATTTGAAGTTATTATTTTTTAAAACTACGACATCTTGTAGGATTTGACTGTAGTATTTACAGGTTTCAAGGAGATTTAACGGGTTTTTGTAACAACAGACCTGTAGAATATCAAACTTCTGTACAATATCAGTTATTGTGATGTTAGTCATGTTTTATTAACAATGAATTATGAGCGTGTGATTATTATTAAACAGATATACTATATAAAGTTGTAAAAAATTCTTGATGAGAACAATAAAAAACAATTCAATATTAGCTATGTGTAATTGTTTTGGAACTACCAATCTAATAAACGTTTTTACAGAACTATAAGTAATTTAAGCTGAATTACAACTTAGTATTGACGACTAAAATGATAAATTAAGAGGATCAACATCTATAATTGGTTGTTTTATATTTCTACGAACTTTTCTAAATGTTAGTAATTACATGTTTCTACTTTAGGTTTGCGCATTCTAAACGTATTCAAGGCATTAAAATTTCTTTTCATGACATGCACTGAAGTTTTATGAGGTAGTTTGGTTTGACAGTTTAAAAATGAAACCACATTGGACTATCTACTGTATCCACAGCGGGTAATCGAACTCCGTATTTTAACATTGTAAGCCTGTAGGCCTAACACTGTCCCACAAGGGGACTTATCAAATATAGTTTTAACAAACTGCGTTTTACAATCATATTTCGTTTACTATGTAAACACAATACAAATTTAAAGAATTTCTTTTTATATAGTTCGAATACATGTTTTTAAAACCAACTGAGTTCTTAAGTTTATATGGATATATATATATACACAAATTTCCCAGTTGTAAGAGTTAACCGTTTTAACTCACTTTGAAATATATGTAACCCATTTTTCTCTGTATGCTTCAGATGTATGTGTGTTTGTTTGTCAGTAACTATATGGTGGGTAATGGGCAGGTCTGTAAAATCACCCGAGAAAGGGTTTCTAATTAAAAATCTCAGGTTTTTAGGTTTTTAAAAGAAAGCATTATAATAATTATGTAACATAGTTAACTGCATTACTTTATTTAGAACTAAACGACAGTGAAAAAGCTCTGAAAATTATTTTCAGTGCTACTTTGTAAACATAAATATTTCTTTATTTAATTAAAGACATCTATAATGTTTTAAAACGTACAAACAGGTGAGCCTGTGTGCCAACTTCTTTTTAACCAGTATTTATAGTCAGTGTAATTTATTTTTCTTCGTTAAGTCTGTTGTTGTAGCCAATCATTTAATTTATAGATAGTGTGATTTATTTTTCGTAGACAAGACTATTGTTGTAACCTAAAACCTGATACATAACTGCCTTTTACTAATTCAAGAACTAATTATGGATTGTAAAAAAAGTATGTATACTGAAGAATTTTAAACCTTGAGAACTCTTACACAGATGTATTTAGTTTGTTATTAAAATCACTGGCATTATTTCTTAATATAACTTTTATTAGAACCATCTTTAACATTCAATACACGTTATTTAGATATCAAAATTGCACATTTTAACGTGTTTGTTACAGCAAGACACAATGAATAGGACAAGGATTATCAGTTACCAAGATTATCGAAACCCGACATTTAAGAGTTACAAACTTTAAGATTTCCCGCTGAGCCATCTTCTTTCTATTTGTATCACTTTTTGTCTTTGAAATATTAATATAAAAGTAGTTTTATGCTATATGGTACATTTCAGGAATATAAAACTTCAAAATCTTAAACTTATGGAGTACACATCACACGGACATATTTCAGATGTCGAAAGCAAGTGTAAAGATCTGGAATTAGAGATAACGAAATATCTAATGAAGGTGTGTTCGATACTAATAACAAACAAAACTCGTCAAAATGAAAACAAACCTAATCAGAGATTTTCTGGATACAACCTTAGAAATTATAAATCTATAACTTGTAGAAGAACGCGCACATCGATTAAGAACCAAAACACATATGATTAGAAAGGTAAGAGAACGCAGTGATGTAATCTACAAGCAAGACGACATTTCATCATAGCAGCATTTCTACTGATGCTGAAACATACAGTTATATCGGTGAATGAAGCTTGATTAGAGAATACACACTATCAATTATATAAAATCTGACATTTTATCACAGCAGCACTTCTACTGATACTGAAACATACAGTTATATCGATGAATGAAGCTGGATCAAAGAATACACACTATCAATTATATAAAATCTGGTATTTTATCACAGCAGCACTTCTACTGATACTGAAACATACAGTTATATCGGTGAATGAAGCTGGATCAAAGAATGCACACTATCAATTATATAAAATCTGACATTTTATCACAGCAGCGCTTCTATTGGTCACGGCATGGTCAAGTGTGTTAAGGCGTTCGACTCGTAATCTGAGGGTCGCGGGTTTGAATCCCGGTCGCACCAAACATGCTCGCCCTTTCAGCCGTGGGGGCGTTATAATGTGACGGTCAATCCCATTATTCGTTGGTAAAAGAGTAGTTCAAGAGTTGGCGATTGGTGGTGATGACTAGCTACCTTCCCTCTAGTCTTACACTGCTAAATTAGGGACGGCTAGCGCAGATAGCCCTCGAGTAGCTTTGCGCGAAATTCAAAAACAAACAAACAAACAAAGCACTTCTACTGATACTGAAACATACAGTTATATCGGAGAATGAAGCTGGATAAAAGCCTTCTCATTTTTCATCCTTGTTAAAAATACACTCAAGCTGGTATTTTTGTCATGCAAACAAAACTAGTCAGTGGGTGTTAGAAAAGGAAGTTACGCTATTTTCTTGCAAAGAAGAAAACCCAAAATGAATCTCTCAAACCTAATCATATTATTTAACCACAAATAATGCCAGTTACGCTGTTTAGTTACACCTCAGTAGTCACAGTCTATTTAGAACTAATAAGCGTCTGTAAGTGTAGGATGTATAATAGGTCAACGACAAGTCGAATTGCTTAGAGTTATTATATGTATTTTATGCTGTTAAAATAAAAATCTAGGTGATAATGGTATGTGTATTAAAACATGTATACATAAAAGTTCCGTGAAAGTTCGTAGTATCAAATTGTTAGTGGGAGAAGGGAACTAGATATCCCCATTGTTTTTCTCTTCTTCTCGAAAGACTGACAATTATTGGAACTTTTAAAGGTGAGGCTAAAGTTTATTGTTTATTGGTTGTAAATATGACATACGCTGTTTCTTTCTGTAGTAGATATAACATTTAGTGTTTCTTGTGCTTTGCAGTACATGTGACATACAGTTGCCCCTATTTTTGTAGTAAATATGACATTTAGTGGTTCTTATGTTCTGTAGTAGATATGGCATATAATGTTTCTTGTTGTCTGTAGTAGATATGTGATAAAGTTTCTTGTCATTTGTAGTAGATATGACATACAGCGCTTCATGTGGTATGTAGTAGATCTGACATGCAGCGCTTCTTGTGTTTCATAGTCGTTAATCACTGTTGTACAACATTTCCAGTGTTTAACTGTTAATAAAATAATATCAACTATCACTGTTGCGTTTAAGATAAGAAACGACAACAATTGCTTGAGCAAAATGTTTTGAACTAAACACATTTTATTAAAGTCAAGAATCCCATGTTGCTGAAAGAGAAATAAAAGAATGCTAGTACGATAAAAACAGTAGTTATGTAATGAGATATGTGTTGAAGAAAATATGAAAATTGTCTAAACATTTCTGAATAAAACTTATTATTAGCTGGTGAAGTGTAGTTTCCTCATGAAAAGTAGTTTTTATGACACGATAACATTAATTATTGGTTCTTCTTTATAGTAGCGTGGTATAGATATATACATACACATTCTTGATCGCGCGCGCGCGCGCGCTTGTGTGTGGAAAGATTAATAGATATATAAATCAGCTTGCTGATTAGTTGCATTGTATAGGTTAAGAATAGGTAATACGATACCGCCCTATGTTCGATCACTTTTAACTTCAGTGAAGGTCCGGCATGGCCAGGTGGTTAGGGTGCATGACACATAACCTGAGGGCCGCGGTTTCGAATCTCCGTCACACCAAACATACTCGCCCTTTCAGCCATGTGAGCTATATAGTGTGACGGTTAATCACACTATTCATTGGTAAAAGAGTAACCCAAGAGTTGGCGAGTTGGCGATTGGTGGTGATGACTAGCTACCTTCCCTCTAGTCTTACACTGCTAAATTAGAGAAAGCTAGCGCCGACAACCCTAGTGAAGCTTTGCGCGAAATTCAAAAGAAAGAAACTTCAGTGAAACAACTAGCGTTACAAATACACAACAAAGATAACCACTGTACGAGATTTTACTGAACGACAGAATGTACCTTACTTAAAGAGGTACTGTCAAAACTGATCTGATACAGAGCTGGGATACACTGTTATCATATTTAAACCATTTTCTTAATCGTCAGAAGCAGAACAAAATTAGGAATCTAATTTAATATCAGTGTGCTTATACCCTTAACTACCGCATTTAAAGATACTATTTATAGCCCAGAACTATTTGTGTGAAGGTAATAATCCCCAACGAAACAAATAATTGATGAATAAAAAAAGAACAAAATAATGTCACTCAGGTAATAACATTTATGTCCATAATTCTATCGCTATAATTGCTGCATTTTACTTGAATAGTATAATAAAATATAGCAGTACTAGCGTAAAATATAGTACGTAAAGAAATCAAGTTAAAATAACTCAGCCTTTTCTTGGACTTGTGTTATCATAAATTATATGATCGATACAATAAGCGATTTTAATTAACAATGTACATTATGTAGAACGCGTGTATTAGACATGTAAGATTACATACATATACTGAACTTATACGACGTTTGTTAAAAACACAGAAATACACATAAAATTAAATCTTTACAAATTTGACTAATGTGGTTATTTTTGAAATTTAAACAAAGTTTCGCCTGTTTACTCTATCCATTGTGAGTCATATCTGCAGTTGGTTTTATTTTTATTGTAAAAAATATAAAACAACTGCCTTCATCAGATTTTTGAAACTTCAAATAAATCTACTTTCCGATAACAGGGTTCAATCATGACTGTTTTTAGCCGCTGCATAGCAGCTCACAAAATGGTTCTGGGGTTGTTGTTTTTTTTTTCCAAGTACAAACTTTTAGCTCATAGTTCCGGTATCGTTTCAGCGATGTAAAATCTATTTAGCGTTTTGGAGTCAGTAGGTCAAACTCTGCTCGAGATCCTAATGAGTAATGAGAGGGAATCGCTCCACATCTGGTATTGTTGGAATGCAAAAATATAGGTAATTAAAAGTTAAAAACCTCATACGTTAATTTACTCTAATCCTACCTAAAATAATTTCAAGTGCCATGGCTATTGAGGATTCTCCCTTGTTTGTTTGTGTGTATGTTGTTTTTTATCAAATCATGTGCGGTTAATTCATATAATAATAGTAACAACATGTGCTAGACATTTGTGAGCCAGTATTATTATTAACTAACAAGTTGATTTAAACGGACACCACAGACCTTCAATACCTTTTATTTTCATTTGAAATTATTTAATAATCTAAACATAACATTTAAAGGCTACGGAAAAGTAATGACATAACGATAAAACTTTGACATTTTAAGATCATGTGGGTAAGTGAATGTTATGTTTTAAATCTCTTGTGTAGTATAAGAGTATATATAGTTTACTCCCTTTCAGATCTATAGTATGACCTCCTGTTAATCACCACATTATATCTGAAGTAACTCAACCGATTTGATTTCCATTCTTACCATGGTTACTATCTTGTCATTCTGTGAAACCATATAAGCAACTTTTAAGAAAGTGATTAGGAATGTACTATTTCTCTTGAGTGTATCGTCCCTTTTATTCAATAAGTGTAAAGCAGGTGGAGATACAATGGAAAGAAATATTGGAAAATGTCTATGTATTAAATACAGATTCTAAATTATTTCCAGAACAGGATGGCCAATCTTCCTGTTTTCTGTTTGGTTCTGGCTGTTCTGCTCGCCACAACCATCCACATACGCAGTCTACTGCTAAAAAAAAAAAAAACTCTTGGGACTGCTTCCAGGTTGTACCTTTCCTTATTACCTTGCTGCCCGGTGAGTATGATTCGTTTCTCTACTACCACTTACGTAAAAAAATGTGAATACTCTCTTTATTACATCAGAGTTCAGAAAGTATCTACAACTTTTTGTACTGTAATTATCCCCATTCTCTGTATTACTTTACAGCCAATTGTTTATCTTCTTTCATTGACTCACAACCAGCTTTTAAATTCCTTCTATTGTTTTTTTCAATCAGATTTAATTTCTTTCTATTAACGCAGAATTTGCCTTCCTTTCATTAGCTTGCAGCTCAATCCTTAAGATTTTTTATCATGCAATCCAGGAGTTATCTTCTTTATAAAAAAAAACAAACGAACTACATATGCATCTTGTCTCTATTTTACGATTCAATTCATTCTTTTAATGTCTTTTAGGGAATTCGCATAGTTTTATAACTAAACTGTGTACTTCATGTGTTTTGAATTTTCACTATTGCTTTGACAAACCTATCCTGTAGTTACAGTAAGTTCAGAACTTAAGTAACTATTCATTCTCAATGTATTAGCTCTGTTTTGGTAGCTATGGTAACTATTCATTCTCAATGTATGAGCTCTGTTTTGGTAGCTATGATAAGATTAATAACATACCTTTCTAAATTTTACAGTGTCGCTGCTCCGCTGTTCGCCCTGCCGCTTTACTCTGAAGGTAATTTCGGCGACGGTGGTTACCCAGGTTACAGAGGACATGGAGGAGGTTACTTTCCCGTTAGTCATGATTTTGGAATTTTTGAATACTATTGAGGTGTATATTCCATAATTTGGGATAAATTAATTACGTGTTTTAACATAAAATATGAAATTATTTAATGACTACAAATTGTAAAAATATCAAACAACCTCAATGCTTGTCTTTCTAAGTATCTGTTAAAGTTATAGGCAAAAACACAATTATGTTTTACCAAGCAATTAAAACATCTTCAAGGTTTATTAGGTTTTGTTTATTGTAATTAAGAACGCAACTGTTAACCTATTGCTTTCGATATTTTCGTGTAGTTAAAAGTATTAGTGTGTATGAATATGCTAAGCATAATGTCTAAATTTATTAATTTTTTTGTAATTTCAGACAGTTTTGTTGATTATTTTATTCTAAGTATCATAAATATATTATTGAAATAATTAGCATGGATACAAGTTTTGATAGTTTTATACATTATTGAACAACTTGACTACAGTGTTTTCTCAAGTAAACCCTACAAAGACATGGACAACATTTTTGCAGATGCTTTTTCATCTATTCAGTACAGTTGATAAAAAGTGTAGAAAGTACTGTAATCCACATGATGTCACTTTAAAATGATAGAGTAAAACTTGTACAAGCCGAAAATAAATTTTGCAGCATTATTTTAAGATTTTTCTTATAAAAGGCCCTCTATATGGCAGAACCTGTGTAAAGCGGACGGAAAACTATCTTTAACCTACCACATCTATCAACAAATAGGATTAGAACCTGAGTAAGGCGGAAAAAAGTTTTTGATTAAATATTAATTTCTTATTTAAATAATAATTTGTTTAAATAATAGTAAATTCTTGTTTAGTTAATAATTTATTTAAATATTAATAAATTCTCGGACATTTTGTAACAGTAAATATTGGTTAAATATATTCTGTTCTTTTTTCTGCCGTTATTATTCCGGAGGTCACTATTCGAAAGAACGATTGACTCTACTTTTGGATGCATTTACTGATGGAAAACTAGAGAAACCATGGGTAATAGGTAAAATTGAAAATTCGCGCTGTTTTAAAAATTTAAGGAAGAATCAACTCCTGTAGAATAGAAAGCGAATAATAAATCGTGGATGACAAGTGTTATATTCGAGGAATATTTGAAGAAATTAAACAAAAGAATGGAACAAGAAAATAGGAATATTCTACTTTTCCTTGTCACCCAAAAGTTCAACTTTCAAATGTTCTTCTAGTCTTTCTACCTCCATGTACAACATCAGTTCTACATCCACGAGATAACGGAATTATACAGCGTATAAAATTGAAATACAGAATATTGATGCTTCAGCATATTATTGCAAACATGGACAACTGTAAGAGAGCACCTGAAATGACCATGAAAATTGAAGTGTTAGATGCAATTGCATCTTCAAAGGTCTTCTCGGGCAGTATTTTTCGGCGTATTCCAGTATACTTTTCTGGAGCAACGTTTTCTGTAGTCCAATGACGTTTCAGGATACTGGATACAGTACAGTTAAGGTGCCTTACTGTTCTCGAAATGTTCCTTTCCTTCATACCATTTCTGTTCAGTCGAACAATTTTATGCCATCTAACTTCTTGTATGTGACGGGCAAAGCTTTAATCTATTTCGAAGAATATTATATAAAGAAATATACCCTTTTATTCCAAACATATTTGTATATGCGTTTTGACAAATAGATGCTCAAAACAATTTATAAAGATTAGAGTAACATCTTTGTACATGTTTCTGTGATCATGTGCTACCTGGACCAGGCACGGTCAGGTGGGTTAAAGCGTTGGACTCGTAATCTAAGGGTCGCGGGTTTGAGTCCTCGTCGCACCAAACAGGCTCGTTCTTTCAACCGTGGGAGCGTTATAATGTGACGGTCAATCCCACTATTCGTTGGTAAAAGAGTAGCCCAACAGTTGGCGGTGGGTGGTGATGACTAGCTGTCTTCCCTTTAGTCTTACACTGCTAAATTAGGGACGACTAGCGCAGATAGCTCTCGTGTAGCTTTGCACGAAATTATAAAAACAAAAAAACATATGCTACCTTCTCTGACACTGCTCGGATATTTACTCAATAGGTCCGCCATTATCAGGTGGTTAGAGCACTCGACTCGCAAACTGAGGGCTGCAGATCCGAATCCCAGTCACACCAAACATGCTCGCCATTTAGGCCATGTGGGTGTCATAGTGTTACGATAAATCCCACTGTTCGTTGGTAAAAGAGTACCTCAAGATTTGGCGGTGGGTGGCGATGAATATAGTTGTCTTCCTTCTAATTTTTCAATATTAAATTAAAAATGGCTAACGCAGGTAGTTCTCGTGTAGTTTTGTGCGGAATTCGTAACAAATCAAACCAAACTACTACATACATGTAGACAATAACATGAATATAGAACAGCATCCAAACATTTTAGCCAAAACTAGATCAATACAAAAATAAGTTTACCTAAAGACGTGTTTGCTAGAAATAGAAATCCAAAATTTAAACACATCAACCATATTTAATACTTTCACAGGTGACATACAGTCAGCCATGGACAGTACGTTTGAGAAGTAATCCTCAATAAGCCTTCGATTTCCACTTTTCTATCTTCTGGCTGCTTCGCTGATGATGTTTAAGTATCCCGTTTCTAGTTTGCTTCTAAAAACGTAACAAAATAAGCTACAAATTATAATGAAACGAAAATTTCTATCTGACATTGACTAACCTCAGAGCATCTATAAAACTGTATTTTAAACGCTTAAAGGTGATTGTCTACATTACAACTAGAAACTGTGATATATTTTAAAACACTACTGCCACTTATGATTTTTATTTAGTAATACTTCGTTCAACTGGTAGTTACTTCAGGATAACAGATATTTAGTTCTTAAGGAAACATAAAAGAACAGCAGAAACAAATATTTGCTCTCCTTTTATCGTATTAACTTCAATCTAGACAGATTATCATAGT
The DNA here is from genome assembly GCF_004210375.1 of Tachypleus tridentatus. Taxonomy (NCBI): domain Eukaryota; kingdom Metazoa; phylum Arthropoda; class Merostomata; order Xiphosura; family Limulidae; genus Tachypleus; species Tachypleus tridentatus. The sequence goes on from NC_134831.1 coordinate 151,258,316, forward strand.
ATAATCAAATTTTGAATCAAATTTAATATTTTTATCATATTTAAAGGTGCTTCAAATATACATGCAATAGTTGAGCTCAGTAGTCATTGTGCCGGAACTATGGACCTATGAAACTACCGATTGCATTCCGTTACTGTAAATACAAATCGCGCTCTGCAATTTTATTGGAACTGTAGGTACGTTATAAGAGAGCAACGTTCAAATTCAACTATTTGGTCAAACAAGGATAACAAAAGTCTTTCCTTTAGTCTATCGTTTACAAATTAAGAACAGTTATTCATTACAGCATATTTGCTCAAGTATTCGAAATATAATTAAAATTGAATAATATAGTAACATGCCTTATGGCCGCGGGGACACATCAAATCTACAATTTAAACTCTATATCCTATTAAATATAGCAGCATTAAAGATCATATTAGAGAAACAACTACAATACAATCCAGAAATGTGATTGTCAAAGTATTCGACCAGTGTCCAGAAAGTGTTTCACAAATTAGGGAGATTCCCAATAAGCATGATTTTCAATGTGTTTGAACAATAAATTAGATGTCAAAGTGTTTCTCAGCGTGCATGAAAAATGAGTGAAATACCAAGAAGCATACTTACTAGTGTATTTAACCAGTGACAGAGATTTACAAGACACATCGTTGTCAATATGTTGGATAAATGACAGAAATGTCCAAGTAGTGTACTTGCCAATATGTTTGGCAAATACATTAGCAGGTACAATTCTTGGATATCTCCGTTTCTGGTCAAGTACACTGAAAATCACGTTTCTTTGGCAGCTCTGCAACTGAATAAACACATTTACAAAGATGTTTCTAAACATTTTCCTCGTTCCAAACATGCTAACAAACATACTTCTTTAACATTTCTGCCACTGGCCAAATACATTAGTATTATACACATCTTCATCTTTGTACAGTGACAGTAAAATTCAAGTTATCAACAAATACTTGTAATCTTTAAAATGTAGTTACATAAAATAATACGAGCAATCAAAGAGATTACATACCCTCGCCCTGTTTCTTCTTTTTAAGATTGTACGAGTTTATATTGGGCAACGCCAAATTTCATCTTCGAAAACTCAGAAAATCCTTCTCAGATCGAGAATGATCAACAATCCTAATTACTTTTTGTAGTGTTCTGATGAGTTTCAACCTTAATGTACCTAGAAATTTAGCACAAATTTGATCACATTTTACAGAGTTATTAACCTAAAACAGCGAAAATGTGCTATCTCCCCGTTATAAAAAGAAAACGCTTTAAAGTGATCAAGAATCCAGATCTGAATTTGGATCCAGACTGAATTTGGACTATTCTATAATGATTTTTCATCTTGTGTCAAATTTTTTATGAACATTGATCTATAGGTTTTCGAGATACGCACCCAGAAACACAGACAGACAAACACACACATAAGGGCCTGATTGAAATACTCTCGCCTCCAGGGGCGAGGGTAATAAAGTGAACTTTTACTGTATATTATCAATTTAAGCATCCAAAAGATACAATGTTATCTATATTTGCATTATTGTACAGCTATCCCATCCTCAACTCTACAGATAGAATTAATGTTTTCCCGCGTCATTAAATGTTAAATATTTATGTATGTTAATAGACTCAAGCTCAACCCTGCTACAGTTTCATTTGGTAACTGCTACGACCTTGATCTTGTTTTTTACAAACCCTCCCCCAAAAAAATTGACCTAATTTCTTGAACTTCTGTAGCTGCAAATCTATTTAGATGAGTAAAAAGGTAAACATAAATTATCAATTATCGTATATACCCTGTTTAGTAATGATGTTAAACGCACTTAAAGTTCTAAATCGACATGTCATTGCGCATTTATGCTAGATAATAAATGTTAAATTATTAGCAGTTGCCACGGTAAGCAACATATAACAAATTTAATTGTCAAACTGGTTAAAATAATCACAATAGTGTTGTTAATATGCTTGTTTATGACATTTACTACACTAAGAACCAAAACTTTACAATTTGATTACGTTTAATATTTTACTGTTCAATAAATTAATGATTATGACAAAAGTAAATTTTATTACATGATTAGTCATTTTTTGACAAGGAAATTTGTCAGTGTTCTTTAGTAAAACATTGTCAAAGTCACTATATCTGACTATCCTAATCAGGTCGATTGTTCCAAAGATATTGAAAATAATTTTGCTCATCTTAAATACTAATTTTAATTATCTTATTAATCAGACTGACCATGTGGACGATACCCTGAAGAGTAGCTTAAATATTTGCCCCCTTAAAATTATGCTGGGTGTGCATAGGAGTTTTGTAAAGAGGTGAAGTTTAGACGTAAACAAAACAATTGAACATGTGCACTCTAAAAGTTGACTGGAAAAATGTTCTATACCGTGAAACAGTGGAAGAAGTATGAAAGATCCTCGCGTCCACAGTTACTGTATCTCTAAACACGTTTATTCAATTTATTTTATAACCCCACCCCTGATGGCTTAGCAGTATGTCTTAGTGCTTATAAAACTAAAAATCAAGTTTCGATACACGCGGCAGGCAGAGAGCTCATTATCTGGCTTTGTACTCAACAATAAAACAAACAAGCAATATTTTAGATTACAAACCTGAATAGAAATATTTCTATTTATGAATAAAAAGTCAAGAAGAAATAAACTGCGTAATAACTTTGAAAGGAAGAAAATCGCAAAGTATCAAACATAAACCTGCAAGAAGTTAAGTCATTATAGACAGTTGTGTATTTTGCAAGAAAATGTTTAACGAAGTAAAAATTTAATTCAAGAGTTTTCTTTTTTTTTTTACTTATGTTACGTCCTAAACCAAGGTCAGAGAATCGATATACCACTCAAGAATGGCAAGTTAATTTTGTATACCGTGTATCAGGTGAAATTGATCAGAATGAAAAACAAAACACCTTGATCCTGATAAGGCACCTGGTCATGAACTATCAACTATAAGATATTTAGAGAAGTGCAGTTACTGTCATACAGCGGATAGATAGCTTTGTATTTAAAAACATCAAAAAACAAAGGAATGTAGATCAACTTAGACACGAGGACCATCCTGAAAGTTGTTATCTCGCCATGGTAAGTAAGCAACGTGTAGCGTCTTGCCACAGACGAGAATTAACGAACACAAGGGTCAGTGGCGAAGCTATCAACGTCTTCCTGGAAATAAAATGGAACGTGATCAAGATGAATCATAGTACGGAACATGATCAAGATGAATCATAGTACGGAACATGATCAAGATGAATCATGGTATTGAACATAATCAAGGTGGATCTCTGTCGGGGAAATCGACAAAAGAAACTTGTAAACAAGCTTCTACCACGACATATCAGTGCAATCGTCGCATACCTCAAGCAGTTGGAGGAAGAAACTTATCTTCATGTTATCCGTTACAAAGACGTGCCTATCAAGTAGACAGATGTAACGCTTATGGATTTATGTGTCATCAGACTGTAGAAGCTTTGCTGGGAAACCACAGACCTCCTACACTAAATGAAATATAGAAAACATCCATTAGTTATTCTTTTATAACTTGGAAAATGGTTAATGATTAGCTGTTTATTTATAAGCCCGTGCTCCACTCTAAATTGGAGGGCATAATTAGGATAATTAGGACGGAGAATTTTTTGGTTAAGGAAGATAAATTTCAGGTTCTAAAAGTTAACTTTACTAATACTTCGCTCAATGATATGTATTTTTCAAATTTTTTATGTTGTCTGTATAGAATTAGCTAGTATGCCTAGATTGGTTCAAACAAATTTATATATAGATATATCTTTCAAATATGACAGAAAGTTGACAATGTGGAACGATAACAGTTTTTATGATTCATGTATAAATCAAGTTTAAACTTTTGTTAGAATAACTCCGTAAGAACATTAATCGTTCCTGTACTAACATAACGTCAGAGAACAGTGTATTGTACCATACCATAATAAAATATTTGTCTAAAATCATATATTTGTTTTCTCAATGGAGAAGATATTGGATGATCATTAAAGTTACTGGGTAGTTTGTACTCATGCATTAGTCAATTCTCAGAAGGAAAGTTTGTGCGGCATTGGTAGTTATTCACATACTTTACAGTTGCTAACCTCATAAAAAATTAACAAATACCATAATACTAGCGTTACCACACAGCAGAATCATGACTGTCGAGATGTAAATGTAAATGCGTTATGTGACATTAAAGTGTAAGTTAAGAGTTATTGCTACTATGGAGTAATGGCGTAACACTTTCAATCGTTCATTGTAAAGTTTCTCGTAAAACCTTGCGTTACTGTTGTACATCCTGGCTTCGATGAAAAGAAGAGCCTGTCGCCATTTTTTACCTCAGTTTATCGTGGGGATATAATGCTTAGAGAGCTAAATCAATAATTTATAATTATGTAAAATAATAACAAATATTTTATTTTAAAAATCCAATTATTAATTATTGTTTTAATTTCAATCCAAATTAACTATATTTTGTCGGAGTTACGATCGTTTTCGTATAGAACATAAAGACCTCTTCGCTCAGAACAGATTATACATTAACTAATATAATACGTTAATTGTGTAACCTTTCCTGAGTGAAGAGGTCTTTAGGTTACACATTACATATTAGCTAATATAATAGATTAATTGTGTAACCTGTTCTGAGTGAAGAGGTATTTAAGTTACACATTACATATTAGTTAATGTAATAGATTAATTGCATTTTCATTTTTTCTTATTTTTAGTCTTAGTTAATCTCCCTTTGGCAATAAAAATGGAACTACTTGATGGGTTTGGTACAGAAGTGGATGAAGATTTACTTAGTGACGAGAAACCCAGTTGATATTATTTGATGGGTTTGGTACAGAAGGGGATGAATATGTGCTTAGTGACGAGAAACCCACTTGAAGTAAAAATATATCTCAGGAACATTTGTTCATATCAGTGAACATTTGTAATCCAGTTCAGGTACATGCTTTACTGTTTATAACAAAGAATGTATTATCAAACAGTTAGAATAGAAACTACTAAAAGATAATTTTAATGTCAATGAATATTTAACAGTGCTAGTAGATTTGTCTTGTATGTATTTTTTATCTTTTTTTCCTTATATTGCAATCATAGAAAACTATACTTTTGCATAAAATAACAATTCTTTGTTCTAACTGTCATGTTTACAATTATCTGTCGATTCTTCAGTTCTAAAGTTTTTGTTTGTTTCCTTTTCTTGAATCTGATGAATCAGATAACAGTGCCAATTTGGAGAATAACCAAAGCTTATGTAAAGAAAATGAGTCTCGTTGACTAATTTAGTTTTGCTACAACCATGCTGGCAACATGTATGATCACTACTTTTTTGATTCAACATGTTGGCAACATGTATGATCACTACTTTTTTGATTCAACATGCTGGCAACATGTATGATCACTACATTTTTGATTCAACATGCTGACAACATGTATGCTTGCTTCGTTTTTGGTTCAACATGCTGACAACATGTGTGCTTGCTTCGTTTTGGTTCAACATACTGACAACATGTGTGCTTGCTTCGTTTTTGATTCAACATGCTGACAACACGTGTGCTTGCTTCGTTTTTGGTTCAACATGCTGACAACATGTGTGCTTGCTACTTTTTTATTCAACGTTTAACATTTTTAATAATTCTTAACCTTTACCTAATTTTTTCCACATGGTTAGTCACATATTTCGTTTTAAACCTGGTGGTGACAAAGACGTGCGTGAATTTGAAAAATATTAAACACAAACATTGGTGAAGTGGAACGACTTGGTCCTAGCATTCTGACAACTAGCCCTATAAATGAAAACATGGACAGTATATGTATATAAGTGTAAGACAATGACATTTTTACGAGCTTGCCTGTGTTTAATTCCTATAAAGTTAACGTGTAACACACCAGATTGTTGCTTTTTAATATTATGAGGAAGTGTTAAGGTAAAAACAATAACCAATGTCAACCAGTTTTATTTTTAATAACAGTTAAAAGTAATGCAACTATATGATAGTGCAAAACATCTAACACTCTTATATGTGCAATTTTAATTCCGTACAAACTAGGACAATATGCTCACTATGCAGATTTTGACTTTGAGACTATTAGAGTCAATTAAACAGTAGCAAATCTCCTGTATAGCAAATGTCGGTAGAAAAATTTATAGGAGTGAAAATGCTAAGTGTTACCACATGCTTTGTTCAAACTGACAAACGTATTTCTGTAGATGTGTACACACAGGTCAACAAAACATTTCAAAATGTTGCGTGTTATCACATCGTGTGCTCTCAGTGTACAAATTCTGGCTAATATAATATACAGGGTGTTCGGAAAGTCACTGTGCACTTATATATTTATTAACAGACATGTTTCAATATAAAATACGAGAGGTAAATACGAATGACAATTATAAACAATGTTGAAAGTGGCCCCCGTTGGTATCAATACAGGCTTGGATTCTTCTTATTTTGTTTCTAAACACCGTTATCAGTTGCTGGCTTGAAATAGACTGAATGAATGCTGTTATCGCTGCTTTCAAAATTGCACAGTGAGTTTACGAACACCCTGTACTATCCACATGTGTATAAAAATACGGAAGTGAGAATGTGTTTTAATTATATACGAGCGTGTCAGTAGTAGTAGATATTTCAGGTCTTTTTTCCACGATACTAGTGCTTGTAATAGATACTTACAGGTTTGTTTATTTTTTCGCGACATTAGCACTAGTAGTAGATATTTTGGTCCTTTTTCACAACACCAACGAGTATAAGATTTCCTTATTTTTAAAAGTGAACACAACAGACAGTGTTTTTTATATTAAGCTAATCTCTTAACAGTTTTCAAAATGAAAAGTTCAGACCTTACGGAAATTACTTCAATTACTTGCGTTATTAATAAACATGTTATTAAAGGCAGCAACGTCACAACATCTCAATTTATTATTTAATTAACGGAATCACCAAACATTTCTTGACCTTATTTATTGATACACAACTGGAATGTCTCTTTGGTTCTCGTGACTTATGTTTAAATAACGAAATTTTTTTTACGTATGACCCATTAATTTGCCACAAAATAAAAACCTTAGAAATGAACGGATTAAACAAAATAAACTTATAAAAATATAGTCTAAAGACTGACATAAATTTTGAGCCAAGAAAGATAAACATTACTTCTATTTATTAGTATTGTATCAATTGTTCATGCAAGGGTTTAATAATGCAGTAGGGCCCGGCATGGCCAAGCGTGTTAAGGTAAGACTTTCGTGAAACACATTTAACTATATAAGTTACACGCATTTCCAAATATATACTAAACTGAACCAAACTTTTTATTGAAATAAATGTACATTAGTGAATCCGCTACACGTGATATACCTCACGTGGATGTGTTAGTGAGTAGCCGGTTTTTCATACGTAGAAAATACGCATATAATCCAAAACTCCGAAAATTGCTTTTTAATATTTATTTTATCTAAAACAACTTCAGGAATAAAATTAGTTGTTTCAGACTACCAAGAAATCTATATTTAATATTCCCCACAACATACTGATCAGAAATCTGAATCATGAGGAAAACGATATTTTTTTTAATGAACATGTTAATTAGTGTTTAAATAGGTGTAGCTGTAACGTACGAAACTGTCTGAGATTTATCAGAAGTCAGTCTTTGTTCTATCTAGTTCAAACTAAGATGAAGAATTTTCCTGTTTTTTTTAGTTCTGGTTGTTCTTCTCACTACAGCCACTCTTTACCCTGACGAAGAAGAAGCTATTGGTACTATCTGATGCTCATGCAACCAAGTGGTACTCGTCGCAGGGTATGTTTTGTCTGTATACTATCTAGAAGCCTCGTAAATATTACTCGTTTTTTCATATTACTACACATCTATGTAAGTGCCTCACTTTGGCAAATATCGAACCACATTAAGTACCAGTCTTATCTCTGTTACTACACTACCTCACATTGTGGTGTATTTCTTCTCTTTATTACCTCAAATCCCGCCATTTACCACTCATCTTCTTATTTGCCTTGTTGTCCGATAAGTTATCTCACAAAACATTTATAACAAGTAACGAAATAGATTGCAAAAATCAAGTATGATATACGGATGGCAAAGCAAAAAGTATAGAAATAAGATAGAAATGAATACATAAAACCGTACGAAAATCCTTAAATAATTAACCATATGTTTTATTTACTTATGTTGAATTCCTGTTAGTTGCATGAATTCATGTTTCAAAGAAACAGTTAAACTGAATAATGAAAAACAGTCTTATAGTAGCTAATAACCATAAGCTTGTCAGATTGTCTAAGTATTTACTAGATATTTATATGAGTATTTTCGTATGATTTTGTATATTCTTTCCTACTTTGTTTCTGTACGTTTTGGAATTGCTATCCCTACATTATGCTTTTGCCATCTTCACATAATACTTAATTTTTACAATTTGTTTTTTACTTGCTTCACCTCTTTTACAAACAGTTTCATTAAATTAGATTGATAAATGGACATTTGTCTTCTTTTAATTCAGTAGTAATATACATTTTAATGTCGTATCAGTTTTATATATTTCTCAAATTTTGTATTACCTTGGAAGCCAGTGAAGCTGGAATTGTCTCTCCAGGACAGCATAAGTACTTTAGAGTGCTGTACCAGCTTTAAGTGAATATTTATTGTACCCACACCTTCCACGCACAACTCATTGCATATGCATACAACTGACATCCACATGCCATGGATAGGAATGATATCATATAGATCCCAGATCATAAAGTGTAATACCATAAATAAATACACAGCTGCCAGCCTCGGCCAAACACTTGAAGAAAATTAAACTGCTACATAATGTATTGTTTGGATAATTAAGAAACTTATGCTGTCAAACTCAGAGATCAAAAACACGTACACAGATCTGTTAGTTGCTTAAATACTTGATCTTATTGGTACTCTCAATAGTAATTTATATTATTCTTTCCTTCTGTTTTATTGTTACTGAAATTGTTTGTTTTGGCAGATATTATTTTTATCAGAAAAAGTCACAAACGATTGTTATATAACAACCACTTGTGTTGTCACCTAGCGACCAGATATAAAACTGTTATTTATGAAACGTAAAAAAAATTGTATGGTAGTTTTCTTTTTTATTATATCCCCACAAAAATATGTTTAGTAGAAGAAAATAATAATATTACTGTTATAGAAGCTGTGAAACACTCGGCTGTGGCAATTAGGTCCTCAATTCTATAACTCAACCTAGCAGCTATTTGTAAGCATCATAGAGTAATAACGTAAGTGCGGCGGCCATTATTTTCTCGTCTCATCTTTACATACTGATAACTTGTCCGCAAGTGCTCTTAAAATACTTTTCTTTCGTACTAAGGCCATTCCAAAAACTTTACTCATTTTTGGTTAAAGTTCCCCACTTTACCAATACATTTTAATGATGTTGGGAGTTTTGAAAGCTGTTAAACACTCGTTAATGGTAATTATGTGTTCAAATAAGGCTATAATTCAACTTCAGCAGTTATTTGTGATAATTATAGAATAATACGTTAAATGCGGCAGCCATTTTGTCTCTGCCCATTTTTTATGTACTAAGCACTATCATACTTAAAGATAAAAAAATCCTTATAGTACCTCAGAGTCCGTTATACTTGTCACATTTTAAAATCCAATTCCGTGTTTACTTCACCTATGATTTCGTAACATGTTTTTCATTCTCTTTATTTCTGGTCTTTTCATTTTTCCAGAGTTACACTAATTTTTCTTTTTAAGTTTTTAATTCTAAATTTTTCACTCATTCTTCTTCCACACAAACATTATTCTTGTGTATGGATCCTGTTTGCTTATTTTACCTTTTTTCGTTTTTACTAATTGTGTAGCAAATTTTTCTCGATATAATTTCTTCCTGTTAAGCCTTTCGCACCTTCCCCCTCATTTTCCTATCTAGGCTGATCTCAAATGCATCTCTACACGTTTCCCTTTCCTTTTCGTGCTGTTATCTTTCCTTTGCTCTCATCGGCTGAGTAGTTTATTTGTAATATATAAACGTCCTCAGCTACCTTATGTACGGTCTGGGTTCAAATTACTTGAGGTTATTTGCATGGACGTGTTTTTAATTGCAAGTTGATTATCGTATTTAATTCAGTTATCAACTTAATTTTATAGTTTTATCAGTATTGTCTTTCCTTTTAGTGTGGTGGTTACTGTAATTATGCTTGCAGTGATTACAGGAGATATGAAGGAGACTGCCTTCCTATCAGCAAATTCCCGAGTAGTATTTCATCAAAAATATCTGTATTGAAAAAAAAAAACATTTAAAAATAAACGTTTATTTCAAGGAGAATATTCAAAGCTGTCCTGCCTAGAAGCTGCACACACTCTAAGATTTCTCGTTACATTTTGACGATTAGGTGCTATATAATTCTTCTAACTAATAGTGAAGTTATAATTGTTTACATTACCAACACAGTTAAATAAACACGTTATTACAATAAACGTTTTGGATGTAACCCTTTACAGTTTTATAGGTGTGATTACGCAGATACGGTTTTTAAGAAGGTCTGAAAAATCTGAAATTGTCTGTAACTGGTATTTGACTTTAGGAAAAGTCGACTTGAATGTAATATAAATAAACTTTTATAAACATGTTCGCACCTTCACGACACATTCTAAATATTATATTAACTTTGTAAGCAACAAACTATAGAAAAAAACTAATTATTGTTAGTCTTAATTTGCTTTAGGAAAATGTTAGTTTTATATAATGCAAATATAGTACATTAAAAAATAATGTATATCTTCATATCTGCATTATGGCTTCTTAACAGCATCACGAGCCAGATAGCGGTTCATAATATGGATCGCCCATTTATTCTTCTTTATTATTATTTAATAATGTTTTGTCAACCAAAACAAAAATAGCTGTGAGGAATAAAACCTGGGCAATGTTTCTAAGAGTGTCATTACGTAGTAAATAACAGCGGCTGTATAACCGTTAATACCCAATCGTTTTAATGTGGTCTGTAATTTATAAGAAGTCTTATAATCTAATATGAATAAATAGCTGCGTGCAGGTCATGGATATAATTTAACGTTTATATGGCAGAAATGACACATGTACCATAGCAATTATTTACTTCTTGTTGCAACTGTATTCATGTCATGTATTATTTGTTTATGTATAAGGCTCCTGCCTTTTTTGAACACCATTGCGTAATCTATATCAGCCATGTTATATAAACGTCTAAAATGTTATACGAATGCCTAAGCTGTCTCCCATAACAGAAATCTTTAAACCACAGTTTAAAAGATTACAACAAGCCAAGTTCTGAATATTGGATTGGCAGTTATGGTGACGGCTAATGGTAAGTGTTGAATTATAACCAGCAATGCATGAGTGGAAATTTTATATACACTGCAGATGTAGTAGCCATTCTTGAAGTTGACTATAAGGAGTGGAAATAATCGTGCGAGCAGGAGGTAGCAAAAATGATTGTGATTCTAGGTAAAAGAGAGGCAGAAATGTTTTAGCTACATATTATATTTTGAAAATATTTATTTTCAGATAAAGTATGCAGCAGCAATACCTCATCAAAATTTAGTTCTCGTGATGGAAAATATTATTAGTAAAAAAATGTGTCATGACCCAAAATCCTTAAGAAGCATAAGGGTGGGCGAAATATGTATTAATATAATCTATTCATAATTGTAAATCAACAAAATTTTCCAACTTTTATTAGAGTGTGTAAAATGTCTCTTTAAGAGGAAATATGGCCAGCTGGAGCAAAATCATGACTGGCCTTATTGTGGTCAGTGGATAAAAGAAGGACGAAGAAAGGGGAAATATAACAGTGATGAGAAATAGTAAACTACTTGTTTGTTTACATATCCTATTATTCTATGACACATTTATTTGTATTTGCGTTGAATATATATGCATGAATCTATAGAATTTGAATGGTTTTCTATATATACAAGCTTACAACTTGAAAACTGCATATATATATATATACACGTGTATATATATTTATACGTGTATGCATGTATAAAGTCATGCAGTTACAAAATTCAGTCCATGAACCATTCCAGTGTAGTTCAATAGACCTTACAAGCATGTATATAACATGTAGTATGTTGTTCACCATGTATCACAGTGACCATACATGCAGTACTACTATATATGACAACATTGTAGCAATCATACAACAGGAGCAATAGCTATCCGATCTGCACGAAGCCAGTCCAAAAGTTGCCATTGTTTCTCGAAATAATATCGTATACGAGTTACGTATTTCATTAAACTAAGCTGTTTGAAATATAATAGTATTGCTGTTATGCAGATTTATGTCTGTGATGGACATAAAAATAAAGAAACAAAATGATTAAAATTATTCATTTTAAAATTGGAAACAGAAATTTTCAAAATTTACAGGAACAAGATAAGTAGCTTAATGTGGAAATGCAACTGTAAAAATTAACAATCTCGAAAGCTTCCTTGGCCTACTTTACTTTTCAATTATGTCCTCAACTTACAAATTCCTGATTTGTTTCCATGTCTAAAAGCTGCAAAATTTAGGAGATTCAAAATACAGATTTCTAGCTTGAGAAAATAATGCCAACACTATGTCTCAAAACTTAAGCTCTTTTGTTTCCTTTTTCTATGATCGTACTTTCACTTTAAGCTACTTATATTGTTTCTGTATTTTTTGAAAATACTTATTCCCATTTTCAAATTAACAATTATTAATAATCTTGTATTAAATCTACTTGTTTTGTAGCGCAGATCTACACAGCAGGTTAATCGCGCTTTGTCCGTAGCAAACAATTGAAACTTTGATTTTAGTGTTGTAAGCCGAAAAACAATTGTGAAATTAGTAAAATACTCTCCGTCCCTAGTGGTACAGCGGTATGTCTGCGGAGTTACAACACTAGAAACTGGGTTTTCGATAATAGTGGTGGGCAGAACACAAATAGCCCATTGCGTAGCTTTGTGCTTAGTTCCAAATAACCGAGCAAATATTTCGTTTCAACTAAACCTGTCTTCAGGCTTTCTAGTTATAAAATACGTATCGTCATTACACTTCGCATCATTTCAGATTTTAAAAGATAATCTTACACACACATATATATATATCTTAAATTTGAAATGTTTGGCATTATAAAACTTTGAAATATGATTTTTCCCTTGTGTTGAAGCGAAGAAAGCATTTCACGTTTTAGTTATAGATGTAGTCATTATTTCTCAAAAGACTATCAAGTACAAAACCACAATAAACTCAACTAGTCATGCAGCTTAACACACTGTAAATTAATATAAAATTTTCCTTCATGCATCATTGGATAAATATAAAACCTTAACTCACTTATTTTTATTCAATCAGCTATCATGACATTTATGAAATAACACAGTTGTGTTATAATTCTGTTTTTATTACTAGAATATGCATTTTTGTTACTAATTACGCAGATGTATTTCTTAAAAGCAGCATCTCAGTAGAGATTAAAGTTTTTTCCGCACATAATAACACTATAGACACATCAAAAATAAATGTATTTCAATTAACTATTGAAATAGCTCCTGATAACTACCCCAAGTATCAATTTTTGTCGTGTCCAGCAAGATCTGTACAAGACCTAAGTGTTAAAATTTCCATAACGACAAAGTTGTTATCTTCTACTGCGGAGCCTGGCATGGCCAAGCGCGTAAGGCGTGCGACTCGTAATCCGAGGGTCGCGGGTTCGCGCCCGCGTCGCGTTAAACATGCTCGCCCTCCCAGCCGTGGGGGTGTATAATGTGACGGTCAATCCCACTATTCGTTGGTAAAAGAGTAGCCCAAGAGTTGGCGGTGGGTGGTGATGACTAGCTGCTTTCCCTCTAGTCTTACACTGCTAAATTAGGGACGGCTAGCACAGATAGTAGCTTTGTGCGAAATTCCAAAACAAACAAACAAACAAATTCTACTGCGGTTGTGTTGTTCATTAGCAGGTGGCATAAGTTTGTATCACAGATTTTGTTAATAGATTAATAACTCCCCACTTAATTATTTTTAGTTAAAGTGTTCAATTATACACCAGAAGTGTCTTAGCTTAGTCGTGTACCCTACATAAAAGATAGCATTGCGAATACTGTGTTTGAGACATTAGAAGATACAACTACGTCTGCGTAATTAGTATTTAGTGCCAACGTTCGCTTTACTGTTAAATAACTAGACAAATAACGAAATAACGAAAGTTTGAACTGTTTCGGAGATTGACAGAGGCGTAACGGATAATCGCTGGTACTAGTTAGAATATTCGAAAAATTCTATTGAGCAAAGGAGGGGAACATCGACTACTAACAAATGGTTGACTAAGCCTTGAAAAGTAAAGTAGGCCAGCGAAGCTTTCGAGATCGTTAATTTACATAAACACATAGACATTGAGTTACGAGTGAACGAGCTTGTATTAATAATTTCAATACTAAACAATTACAGAAATAATAGATACAAGCTACAAAACATTGATCTAAACAGTATGGGGAAAAGACATTGGGTATAAATTTAAATAACATTTTTTACGATCTAAATCAGAAAGGGTAATGAAAAAGGGTATTTCGGTACAATGACAGTTGTTGTTTTTTTTTACCAGTTTATCTCTGTGTATATAAATAAAGGGGTAAGCGAATAGCTTTAACAGATTACAGACAGTTTCAACGTGTAAGAAACACAACCAAGCAAGGTAAGCCTTGAATAATTTCCAGAGTTGTTGAGGGCGTTTAAATTATATTAATGTTGCATTTTACAAGACTCATCCTCACTTTGAACATTCCCCCATACGATATAAATGTAAAATTAAGTTTGGTTTGTTCTGAATTTCTTGCAAAGCTACATGAGGGCTATCTGCGCTAGCCGTCCCTAATTTAGCAATTTAAGACTAGAGGGAAGACAGCTAGCTAATCAACACTACCTACCGCCAACTCTTTGGCTACTCTTTTTACCAACGGATAGTGGGATTGACCATCACATTATAACGCCCCCACGACTGAAAGGGTGAGCATGTTTGGTGTGACGGGGACTCGAACCTGCGACCCTCAGGTTACTAGTCGAGTGCCTTAACCACCTGTTCATGCCGGGCCTAAGATTAAATAATCAAGAATTTTGAAAATATATATTATTTTAAAGAAATAGTTCATGTTTCTGTGCAATAAAAGAATATTTGCAAATTTGTAAGAAAAAAAATACGTATTTAGTGGACGAACAAGAACTAATTTAGTTCATCCAGTAGTTTTTATTTCATTTTATTTTACTTTTTTGAAATAGTTTTTGAAAAACTAAATATCATTTATCCAATTTAAAACTACATTTAATAATTATCTTAAAAAAGAATGAGTTGCGTTTATAGTTCGTCTAACAAATGTTTCCATAATTACACTAGGAAAACTAAAAAAGTACTTATTTCGGTACAAATTTAATGTAACATTTGTATTTCAATATAGATATCAGTGTTTAAAATCGGCGTAATTATCCATTTTTTATCGTATTATTAGCCATGAAGACGTCGTTAATACTCTTCTTAATTGTCTTCACCCTTATATCGACGACAATTCATCAAGCTTACGGTGGTGGTAAAGCTGGACTACTAGGTTTGCTACTAGCTGGACTTAGTGGACTCGGCGGAGGTTTGGGTGGTGGTCTACACTTACCAATTCCTTTCCCGATACCCATCGCATATCCCGTTGAGTAAGTTCAGTCTAAAAGTTTCAACGCTCTAAAACGGTAATCTTATGCATATACAGTGTGTCTGAGTTTTAACACGAAGTTTCAACATTCTTAAATGGCAATTTCGTGTACATGCACAGTATGCCCGAGTTTTAACTAGAAGCTTCAGTACTGTTAATTAAAAGATAATCTCATGTACATGCAGAGTATGCCAGAGTTTTAATTAGAAGTTTCAACACTGTTAATTAAATGGTAATCTCATGTACACGCACAGTGTGTTCGAGTTTTAACTAGAAGCTTCAACATTGTTTATTGAACCTCATGTAAAACACATGTAACCTCATGTTAAAGCACAGTATTCTCAAAATGTAGGAACACAGAACAGCAGACAGTTAAAAAACCATATTTATTTCTCTACTACAAATAAAAGAATCATTTATCTGCATGTTATGAGGTAGTTTTTTACTTTTGATGTTTTTCCCTCCTTTTCTCACACCATGCGTCACGATATAATTTCCTCTTCTATATGTATGGTAAAGTAAGCCAGTATGAAGTTTTATGTCCTCTATGTGATCTATAATATAGCACCTGTCCTGCGTTGAAACTAGTGCATGCAATAATACAAATTCCCTACTCTATTTTGAAAATAAATAGCTCATAGTGATGTTTCGTGTCTTTTGTGTGATCTACCATGTGCTGCAAGTTATTTTACACGTATCTGTATAAACTACTACATGTTATTATTACAGTTCTTTTTACTCGTGTAAACTACTTAAATCTTTAATGTAGTTTACTGTGTATAGATGTAATTAAATTAACTTTGTTATAATGAAGTTTCCTGCTATATATGTCTATTATGCACTGCGTAGCAGTTTTCTGTTCTATACATAATAAACTGTGTGTTACAAAGTAGTATCTTGTTGTAAGCATAATCGACTACGCGCCGTAACAAAATTTTTTGTTGTGTGCGTTACAAACTGATTTTCTGTTTCATGTATAAAAAACATGCGAGATTGTGATTAGTTTAATCAAAACATGTATGCATTTTGTTGTACTGTGCAGTAGTAAAAAAGGGAGATTGAAATGTGATACAACTGTGGTTCATTTACTTACGTTTTCAGGATAATTATATTTAATTATTTTAGTAAACTTTTAAAGTATATGGATAGTGTTAACAATTCCTTAGTGCTGGTATGAATACGTAACCAGTGTTTTAATGCTCGTCGCTACTACGCTACAGTAAAGTCTTCAAGATTGCGCTGTTGAGCCCTCTTTTAATTATCGCATTACGCAGTTTTGTTTCGTGCTGTATCATATTTTAATAAAACCATGGTTTTTGATAGGTAAAGTTATGATACTATGATTTAAAAAAGAGCTTTACAATCATTTTTAAAAATAAAAGTAGAATATTTATCGTAATACTACAGATGTATTACTTAAAATGTGAATACATCACAACTGGATTTATTATGGATGATTATACGACACGCCGTTCTTGTGAGGGTGTAAGAAATCAATAAAAGATAAAGTTAATTAAGAACTGTTTTGGTCTAAATATTTAAAATACAGTTATTTACAAAACCTGTAAATAGCTGCAAAACTAAAACTGTTTTCTTTCTTTTCTCTCCTTCAGAAAAACAATTGTGAAAAGTTACCCAATACCTATCCACTACCCAGTTCATTACCCGGTTCCTTATCCAGTTTATCTCCACAGTCACTCTCACAGCCACAGTCACAGTTATGGAGGCTATGGTGGTGGACATGGAGGTTATGGTAGTTATGGTGGTTATCATTAAAACGTTATATCAGGAATTTTTTAAATACGTTTAATTGCTACGATAACTTGATTTATACCAAATATGATACGAGGAAGAAGTTAACATAAACCTGTCCTTTGTAATTGTCGTGTTCTGACTTGAATAGTAATCAACAACTGTCCTACTTAAAAATGTGCAATACTAAGTGACTAAAACTGACCCATTGTTACTACATTAAGGAACAA